>NC_072381.2:11110961-11414038 GCF_028885625.2 Pongo pygmaeus | reverse complement strand
TTCCTTCTTTTAAGAATTAACGACGACAAAAGATGGATGTGAGGAGAAAAAGAGGACGGTAAAGGCTCAGCCCATCTTCCCAGGAATAACTGGTCCCCTGCACTTATAAAACGCCCTGTATTTTGTAAGTGTGGTATAAGTAAAAAATACTCTGAAAAGCTAAATGGGACCTTGCTTATGTAAACAGTGTGAGCAGGCACCGGAAGACCGTGTGGAGTTAGCAGTGCACACAGAGCTAATGGGCACTGTCTGGGGATGATCTGCCGTGAGGTTATCTTTCAAAAGCACACATTAGAGTAGGTGGTTCTTCCGAAGATGAAATGCCCTTCTCTGATACCAGACTCGTACTTATTCTATATCATGACATCAGAGCATTTTGAAAGCCACTATTTGTCAAATAAGCTGCTCCTGTAATAAAAAGACTGCTTCATATGATTGTTTTGGTGTAAGTTAGTACTGATTTATTCTTCAGAAACCTGTTGGACCTGAGTATTCACCTGTAAGCGGAAACCAAATTGCAGGTTTGGTTCTTGAGGGATCCAGGCAGAGGCACGCCTTACAGGTGAATTGGGTGGGTGTGCTGACCCTGCCAACGTCACCGTGAGGGACTCAGCTGCCTCCTTAGAGATGTGCGCGCTGTACTAGACTGAACAGATGGCGCTTAAACATTTGTCTTTGACAATTTTTGTTTCGCTATTCCACTGAATTAAAAACAAAACAAAACACTTGAGGGCCTGTGTCTGATGTGCTGTTCCAGATGCAAGGGGGAATTACGAGTAAATAACACACCATCCCTACTTTAAAATAACTCACTGGCTAGAGGGCGAGACACAAAGCGAGTGCCCACATCACCGTCCTGCAGACAACAGGGTCAGCGTTAGTGGAGGGAGGCCGAGTGTTCCCTGGGAGCACAGGAGAGGGGCGGCGTCTGCAGAACGCCTGGCCAGCACTGACACTCCAGCCCTCTCCGCCCCTGGCCTCAAGCAGCCCGACAGCTCCTCGGGAACCTCTGCACTGCCCCAGGTCTAGAATGAGCTAGGTACTTACTCAGCAATAAGATGTGGAAGTGATCAATCCTAAACTAGAAGGCTTCATGGTAGAAGTGGCATTTGCATTGATTCATAAAAGTAGTAGGTTACTGAAAACAGTTTTTACTAATTACTGCCAAAAATCTTATTATAGTTTAAATTACAGAAGCAGCATAAACTATACTTTTTATAATGTGCATTAGAAACGCTTTTATACCCACCCACACTATTCTCAAGAATCAGCACTGCAACAAATTAGTGATGTATTAGATTTTTGTGGGAGGAAATGGGGGAGATGTTTTAGGTAGAGAAGCCTGCAAGAATAATGGCGTAAAGGCTGACGGTGTGGCTGGGGTACAGGGGGTGGCCTGATCTGGGCGAGTGTGTGCTGGCTGGATTCTGGACGGAAGGGCGGAGGTGGTCCAGGTGGACCCTGAATGCCACACTCAGGAGTTTGTTTCACTCCAGTCTAGACCATGGTTGCCAACAGTGTGCAAGACAGACAGAGGGAAGGGGCCGAGTTGGAGTACAAGAGGAGAGAAGTAGTAGTAGTACAAGAAGTAGTACAAGGGGAGAGAAGATAAGGGTCTCTTCCAGGCTCCTGTTGCCTGGGAGGGAAAAGATGCTTCACAGGGAGAACTGAGGGGCTGATGAGGCACGCAGCTGAGCCAGGGGCTGGCTGCAAAGATCAGCGACCAAGTCACATCAGCCACTGGGACAATCCATTTAGCAGGGTGGGGCAGGCAGCGGGAAGGGCAGGTCTGTGGGGCAAGTTTAGTGCTCAACTCTGAGGTTGTGGGACCACTGCAGTAGTCTTGGGGAGACAGCCTCTTTGTCCACCTGTCTGTCCCTGTCTCCTGCCCCACTCTTTCCCATCTTGTGATACTGCCTCGTGCATGTCACCACTTGGAGGGGGCAGTGCAGGCCCCAACTCATTTTTATGTATTTGCCCTGCATGAACTAGAAGGCTCAGAAATGTGGGTTAAACTAGCTTATGCATCACACCTCTTTGCCTAATGCAAGTTCTCCTCTGATGCAAATGCAGATATATATTGAAGGTGGCGACAAAGCCTCCTGTCAATGGAAAGGCCACAGGATAATTTCAAGGGTGAATTCTCATTTCCCACTGCTCATTCAGCTGCTTTGGTGACACAGGTGTGCAAGAACAACAGTCACCGTCCATCGGTCATGACTATGTGAGGCGGGCAGGGGATACCTGAACAATGTCCAAACACCTCCAGTCTCTGTTACTCTCAGATAGTCAAAGAGGAAGTGTCACCATTTCCTTAAAGCTTTGTGTTTGTCACAGCCTTCAAGGAAGCTGGGGACACCTTGAAGATGGGGACAATACCACCCAGAATTCAAAGTGATAACTCTTTGAAGAGCCAATGGTGGGAATGAAAAAATGCTTCCTAGCATTTTAGAATGCCTTGTACTATGGGAAGAACCAGTCTATGATCCTGGAATGTGTACTTGATCAACTCTGCACTTACAGAAGCATTTGGAGAATTTTAAAGCATCCTTTTCTTTAAAAGAAGAAGACAGAAGAAGTTCAGTGGAATAACACGGTATGTGAATGCAATATATTTTAGACCAAAAAATATTCATGTGTGGTAACAGTAACAGTCTCTTCAAGCTCTCAAAATTACCAGACAAACCAACTCATCTGCAAGCTGAAGGGAAGACAAACATTATCTTCTTTAATACCTAGCTAAACCCCTTCTAGACAATTTGCCTCTTACATAAACAGAGACACAGTCCTCAAAAATAGGTTAAAAACTGGGTAACAATAAATGACCCAAGAATTAATTAACTAAATAGGAGACTGGGGTAAACAAAGGAAAAATGATCATATCAAAATAAAAGACAAGAAACATGATTAAATTAGGCTTCAAAAGACCCGTGAGAAACCATAAAAGGTGTAATATGCACTTACCTGGTTTTTATTCTTTCATGATTTAATTTCTAATTTTATTCACTACCATCTGATAATTGCATGAAACACTTATTTTAACCATGGGCAATTTATACTATTTTAATTTTTATTTCAAGGCCATGAGACAAAGGAACCTATTTATTGCCTAAGGGGATTTTTTTTAACAAAAATTAAAGCTTAATCTTTCATGTTTTAAAGCCAAGACTGTTTAAAATCACTTATAATAATGCTGTAGGGAGACTTTTCCTGGGTATGCAAAGCTGAAATGATAAATTTACAATTATTAAAAAAATTAATAGTTTGGGGGATTGAATTGTCCCTTTGCTTTCCAGATGAATTTGTCTGAAGTTTAAGAGACACGCTTAAAAACAGGGTAAACCCCAGGCCTGTGGAGGAGAGATGGGAAGAAGCTTCCCTTCAACTCAGGGGCGAGTGAACTGGCTCATGGTCCAAACAGTGTGCCCAGTTTATTATCATTTAAAGAGTAAATGATGGCAATGGCCTTGGGAACGGCTTTCAACCCCTTTTATCTTCTAGGAAATTGCCTTGATGAAGTGGAGAGTCATGAATTCTACTAACCACATTTTCTGTGACTTTCAAAAAGTCCCTGATGGAAATTAGACAAATAATTTACTTTCACTTAAACACCAGATTTTTTAGTTACACTTAAGAAAAATAATTGAAATGTAGATTTCAATCATTGCTGCTGCTACACTTCAGGATTCTAATAAAATACTTTCAGTTATTATGCAAAGCATTCCTCAGTAGAGAAGAGAAAAATCACTCTCAGTGACACCTAAGCGAGCGGCGCGTTCTGAAGGGCAGGAAGCCTCTTCCAGAGCAGTCAAGGCAAGGACGCTGCGCTGGTGTGGTTTTGACTCCAGCAGGGAGGAAGGCTCATCCCACAACACATTTTCCTTCACTGCAGTCTCAGGAAAAAATTGAAAATAGTCACATACGTTTAAAATTCCTTTCCGACCAACACCTAGGCCGTCGCCCTAGGCCGTCTGAGTAGCCCACATCTTTTTTTTTTTTTTTTTTTTAGACGGAGTCTCGCTCGTCGCCCAGGCTGGAGTGCAGTGGCACGATCTCGAGTAGCCCACATTTTAAGAAGGTTACAACAAGCTCACACTCCTCCCAACGTGGGCTGGAACGGACGTGGTCCACCACGGAGCCCCCACTCCACTCTCCCCTGCCCACTGGCTCTGTCCTCTGCCTCAACATGTGCCATGGCTTCCGTCACAGAACTCAGGCCTCTGCTCAAAGGTCACCTTTTGAGAGAGAGGTCACCTCCTCCAGTCCCCTTACCCCTTTTTCAGTGGGATTCTGTCACATATCTGTCACTCATTGCTTTGCTTCTTGTCCAAGTCCCTGATGGACTGAAGGACTCCCGAAGGTAGGTGGCGCGTCTGTCCTGCTCACACCACAAAGCACTTCCGGGATATGATTTTTGGGTTATATTAGCTACAATGATCAGCCGACAACTGCTTCCTGCATTTGGCTTCTTAAACTGTCAAGCCTCCTTCGGACTGAAGATGCACCAAAATGCATTCACAATACTCCGTGCTATTTTGGGGTAATCAAAGTACTCACAGGGGAGAAAAAAATCCCACTTAAGAAAATACATTTTAATCTGATTTATGAAATCTAAGTTGGGAGGGTCAAATTTTCATTTTTTTTTTAATGACTTATTTTTATGAAGGGGAAATCTATCATGTTAAAAATGTTTATTTCTCAAAAGGGATCATTACAGGATTTACTTAAATAAGTTGATGTGTTGCACTGAAGCTATCACTTAATTTCCTGAAATTAAGGGTGACAAAGTTGATTTTGCAGGAATAGTGTTTATTATATTAGATGAGGCCCACATATAGTAACGGTATGTTTTTGAAGACACTGTACATAGTGAAGTCAATACACCTGCCATGCGATTTCAGCACATTACAGGGAAATCCACCAGCTTCTCCTAAACATCTCTCAGACTTCTCCCTCGAAACAATCCCCCAGGTGAAATGTCTTAGATACACAATGTTCTATGCAGAGACCAAGGACAACTGCTCTTTCGAGAACTGCCAGCTCTAGGAACCTGCCTCATTCCTCCCTCAAGTCAAAAGCCCTAAAACAGCCAGTGTGGAGTGGGCTGCAGCTTTCGATGTGTGTTTCCTGAAAACACACGTGCTATTTTTTCATTAAAGTTTTTCCAACACTTAGCTAATCTTTGGGGCACAGCTGATAGGGGGTCATGGGATTTTGAAAGTTAGAAGGAAGCTTGGAGACTGTCCAGGCCATCTCCTTCATGTAACAGAAAAGGAGGTGAGATAATCTATTGAGGTCTGGAAAACTCAGAGAAGGAAAGCCAGTGAAACACTCGACTTTTTTAAATTAAAAAAAAAAAAAAAACTCAAATCACGGTATCTAAGCAACCACATTCTATCTGGCTTGTATGAAAAGACAACTGGCATCTGCTTTTGAATAAGGCAACAAAATTTGTGAAGAAAAAAAGACTTTAAATGACACACCCCAGAGCCTGACCAGAAATGAGCAAAGATGTTCCTTACTGGACCGTGGATTTTAAAATCAAATGTGATGGAGTTGGTGTGAAATGTAACATGGGAATGATTAGGAATTCTGAAACAGAATTCTTACACTGCTGTTTTGAAAAAGGACAGAACAAAGAAAGACTAAGCGACAGAGGCCCTTCATAGTGGTAACAACTTAACTAGTGTTGAATGGACTAGTGTTTATAACAGAGTGAATGTGTGAGAACGGCTTGCACAGTGGATTCTCACTGAAAACTTTTTTTCATATTATCCATGGAAAATAAAAGACAAATTCGAACTTTGATCATTTTTAAAAATAAAATAACCCAATGACATAAAGCAGCCCAGTGTAGTATCTCGGCTCCATCCTGGACACGTCTAGCCTCACCCTTTGCACCTGGAGGCACAGAAACCTACCTGCCACTCCTGCTGCATCACCTGCAAGGGAAGAGCACCCCCCACACTCACCGGGACTTGTGAGGGCTCCCAGGGCGCTGCTCGTGGTAGAGAGAGGGTTTGCATTGGTGCTGGTGGCTGAGGTCTGGGCCGCAGCTGCAGCAGCAGCCAGCGTCGCCAGGTTCTGCAACTGTAAAGCATTCATGCCTGTGCAGGGAAGACAAAGCTACTTTTAGCAACAGGCCTCACACTTCTACAGTTTCCAAACAACAGTGGGCTCATCAAATCGTCAGGACACATGATGAGAGCAGACGACCCTGTGCAAGGTCACCTGCCTGGGTGGGAGCTGGGCTCTCCAGCCCTCTCCTCCAAGGCTACCTCTCCTTCAGTTCTCTCTGATGCAACTGCTCTTCCTAGAGACCACATACCCAGAAAGGAGCCTGAATCCCACCCCGTAGTTCTCCCCAGCAGAGCCTGCGCTTCTCCCTCGCTAACCAGTATTCTTAGCCCACAGCCTTCCTGCCATGCTGTAGAGATAAGTGGAAAAGAGGAGAGATTTTGATGCTGACTGGCCAGAGCAGGGCCTTGTGGACTGGCAACTTCTATGACATAGCTGCCAAGACATGGTGAGATGTGGCAGCAGCTGGAGGAAGGGCTTCAAGGTAAACTCAATCCCTCAAAACGAGGTATTCCAGAAGAAACTACGTTTTACTGGAAGCTGAACTGGTATGGGTTCTAAGCCTGTTAATCTATTTCTTGACAGTGAATGGCAGCATTAACTGAACCCCACCTCGAAGGGTTGTTGTGCAGATTAAATAAGATGATGAAAGCAAATTACTTTGGCATAACGTAAGTGCTCAATGAATGTCACCTTTTATTTTTGTTGTTGCTATTGCCATTGAACTTCTCTCTTTGGATTTAAGTGTGAACCCTAAAATGTGTCCATAGGGAGTTCAAATTTCGTATTTGATGAATACAAGAATGACTGAATAAAAATGGCTGTACCTTAATAGTTTCATTTGTAAAATATTTGTATTTACCTTTTAAAGGGATTTATGTTTTAAAGAGGGACTTTAACTACAATAAATGTGTGACTCATGAAAATTATGAAAAAAACAGAAATGAAAATTAGCATGAACATAAGAGTGGGATTAGCCAAGAGATTTGGGGCAACAATCTAGGGGTGGGCTCAGCCCTGGTGTCTACACTGGATAGTTAGTTTAACTATCTTTTCTCCCTGTAGCCCGCTTCCATCTCTTAGTCCAAAGGTTCTCTGAATGGTCAAATTATGTTTCCGTGATTCACTTCACCGGAAGACTGCACATGTGAGAAGCATGAAACAATGGTTCTCTCCCTACACAGAGGAACTGAAGATAGAAAGATGGTGGACTTCAGCTTCATTTTACCTTCTTCTCTGGTCTTAAGTCCAGATACTTAATCAATATCTATGGAGCAAATTTAGTCTTCTTTAGGGAGAGTGCCCTGAGAGCTGCTTCTGTAATGTGTGTGTAGGGGCGTTGGTGGAGGGGTGACAGAATGTTCTAGCAACATACATGTGTAAGCCCCCAGCCATGGGGGCAGCTCAGTGCCTGGCTGCTGAGTGCTCTAGACAGCACTCTTCTGCTCTTCTGCCCAGGCCTCCTCAACCAGGGTGCATTTCCACTTAGAAAAAAGTTCCTCCTGTCCTGGTTGCTAAATGGATTCGCATTTTGTCCAAAGTGATACTCTATCTTCTTCCAGGAGACATCCAGACCTTTTGGCTTAGGTTGAAAGCCAAGCACCTGCTTTTCAAAACCTACTTATTTCACAGGGATGCTTGAAAGCAGGACAGAAGTATTTGTGTAATCCTGTGAATTTCTACAAGAAAAAGGCAGACTTCCGGCAACCCTGCTTTATCAAGTGAACACAATCAAAAGAAAGCACTCTCTGGTTTTCTCTCATCAAGGATCACACAGTGCTATATTCATGAGAACGTGGGTGTTGAGAGGCCCTGGTCTCATTTTTCAGTTTTACTTTAGGAAAATGGAGGAAATACGCAAGTTGCCTGGCCCTACTGCAGACCAACATGGCCCCAGCAAGGGGCTCTGTTTCCTACAAACACATGAATGCATGTTTGACTTGAGTGTGAGGGAGCACCAAGGCTGTGCGAGGTCTTGCAAGGAGTGAGGTACGTTCACGCAGGTCTGTCCATGCCCTCTGGGCTCTCTCATGATGCGTGCTTCCTCTAACGTGAACCATGACCAGACCACACCACCAACATATGGCTGAGCACACAAGAACAGAGCTTAGCACCAAAATCAAAGCCTACAATATGCATCTGGCACCGATTAATGACAGGCAGAGCCACCATTCTAGGCTCAGGCCAGCGGATCCCCCTCCAGGACATATATGACCCTCCCAGGTAGGAGCCTCAGTGATGGAGCTGTGTTGATGGCCTGGCTCAGCTGGCCCACTTGGGTCAGAGACATCAGGTCCCTGGCCAAGGCCTCACAGCCAGGGAGGAGACCCTCCTGGGCCTTGGCAGAGCCTTCTGCCCCATCCCATAGCCTCCTCCTAAGGAAACAGGGTTTACATTTAATGCACACACTTTCTCTGTTAGCTGCAAATTTCTTTATCTGTTTGTTTATAACTCTTTTGTGGCTCTCATCATACCCTACGTTGACATTATTTATATGTATTTCTTGCCCTCCCAACCAGATACCAAGTTCCTTTAGGACAAAAATTATGTCTTACTCATTTTCAAGTCCATGTAAACACACACACACACACACACACACACACTTGAATATATACAGTAGGTCATGAGCAAATCTATGTAAGACAAACAAACAGGGTAACAGACAGTTTGACATTTACATAAATTGCTCTAAAGAGTACTGTCTGTACAGAGCTAGCCAAGGTTTTAGTTTTCCCCATTCTTTATTAGTCCTTTGGTATTTACAACAGCATCAAATATTGGCTGGTTCCTCTCAATCATTAACTAATCCACTGTGCAAATACTTACTAGGGCCCATGTTTAGTCCTTCTCTCACCCACTGACATTCACTAAAGGTCCTGGAACTGAGCCGACAGCACTCAGGTTCTCTCCACTGCCCGCTTCTTTAGGATCCAGGGCCGAGGGCCTGGGTGTCCTTCTCTTCATTTCTCCTCCACGCACTTTACCACCCAACAGAGTTTCTGACATTCTCCTAAGCCTTTCCCTGCTGCCGCCTGGAAAGTCCAGGGGGAGTGGCTGAGTCTCTGAGGCACCATACTGGGGCATAGCTAACACTGCTCAACAGCCAGACTGTAAGGAAAGGAAAAACTATGAGTCAAGGAAGCTGAGATGAAGAGTGGAAAGCAGAGGACACTGTGATCCCCAGCATCTGAGGGATTTGAGGACAAAAGGAGAGAAGAAGAGTTAGTCAGAACCAATCATGGAGGCGGATCCATATTTGCTCGTCCATCTATCCACCCATCCATCCATCCATCCATCCATATATCCATCATCCACCCATCCGCCCGCCCATCCATCCATCCATCCATCCATCCATCCATCCATCCATCATTCCGCGTATCCACCCAACTATCCATCCATCCACCTAATTATCCATCCACAGATCCATTATTCTCCCACCCATCCATCATCCACACACCCATCCATCTCTCATCCACACACTCAACCATCCCTCATTGTGGGATAGATGCTCCCACCCATCTATCCATCATCTAACCACCATCCATCCATCCATCCACCCACATATCTACCCAACTATCCATCCATCCACCCATCATCCACTCATCCATCCATTATTCTCCCACCCATCCATCATCCACCCACCATCCATCCACCATCCATCCATCCACCCACATATCTACCCAACTATCCATCCATCCACCCACCTATCATCCACCCATCCATCATCCTCCCACCCATCCATCCGTCATCCACCCATCCATCATCCACACACTCACACATCCTTCATCAGCACACCCATCCATCCCTCATTGTGGTATGGATCCTCCCACCCATCCATCTATCTATCCATCATTCACCCACCATCCATCCATCATCCACCCACCCCTCCGTCCATCATGCTCCCACCCATCCATCCATCATCCATCTACCACACACTCATCCATTATCCACCCACCACACACTCATCCCTCATCCACCCACCACACACTCATCCCTCATCCACCCACCCCTCCATCCATCATGCTCTCACCCATCCATCATCCACCCACCACACACTCATCCATCATCCACTTACCACACACTCATCCATCATCCACCCACCACACACTCATCCAACATCCACCCACCCCTCCGTCCATCATGCTCCCACCCATCCATCCATCATCCATCTACCACACACTCATCCATTATCCACCCACCACACACTCATCCCTCATCCACCCACCACACACTCATCCCTCATCCACCCACCCCTCTATCCATCATGCTCCCACCCATCCATCATCCACCCACCACACACTCATCCATCATCCACTTACCACACACTCATCCATCATCCACTTACCACTCATCCATCATCCACCCACCACACACTCATCCATCATCCACTTACCACACACTCATCCATCATCCACCTACCACACAGTCATCCATCATCCACCCACCCCTCCATCCATCATCCACCCACCACACACTCATCCATCATCCACTCCATCCATCATCCACCCATCCACTCATCATCTACCCCACATCCATCTATGATCTGGCACTGATTAATGACAAGCAGAGCCACCATTCTAGGCTCAGGCCAGGGAGTCCCCCTCCAGGACATATTTGACCCACCCATCCATCCATCATCCACCCACCCATTATCCACCTATCATCCATCAACCATGCATCCACCCACCCACCCATCCATCATTCAGCCCCCATCCATCATCTACTCATCCATCCATCTACCCACCCACCCATCATCCACCCACCTATCCATTCATCATCCATCCATCATCACCCATCCATCCATTATCCACCCACTCACTCACCCATCATCTACTCACCCATCCATCCATCTACCCATCATCCATCCATCCAACCATCCAGTAATTACTGAGTGGCCATGATGGGCTAGACCCTGTGCAACACACTGAGGATAAAGTAGAAAACACGATAGTCTGTGTACCCGAGCAGACTGCTGAATATCAGAGCAGGGAGATGTCAGGGAGTAGGGAAGAAATCCCACCAGTTCATCAGTTTCTTGAAATAGGCCCAGATTCAGAATGAAATCCTCCCTGAAGTCTTTGATTCGATGGGGATGGTAGAGAAGCATAGGAAAGCACAGCCCAGCTGAGGAGCTGCAGGAGATGTCATCCCTTCCAGCCTGTCCCTCTCCTAGTCCTTGTGTGCTGACCCATGAGGCTTTCATGGTCCTGCCAACTCTTATTTTCAGAACTAAGTGCTCATAAGCCAGGTGTGGTAGTGTGTGCCTATAGTTCCAGCTACTCAGAAGGCTGAGGATAAAGGATCGCTTGGGCCCAGGAGTTCAAGCCCAGCCTGGGCAACAGAGTGAGACCCCATCTCTTAAAGAAAAAAGAAGTGCTTGTACACCAGAGGTGAGGCAGGGCCTCACGTTTCTTGGAACACAAGCTCTACTGGTGACACCAGGGACAACAGCAGCAATCACCACCACCTCCCAAAGGCAGCGCAGGCTGGTCAAGAAGAGCTCAGGTCCTGCTCTCACACGACCTGGGCTGAAAGCTGGCTCTGCCTCACTTACCGGCAGCCTGTTACCTGGAGCAAGCTAGTTACCTGTTTGCACCTTGGGGTTTTCAACTGTAAAGTGCGACTGAAGTAGAACTCACCTCTTGAGGATTAAGAGATTAAATGGGTCAACACACAGAAAGCTCAAACAACAATGACTAGTGCAGAGTTAAGCTCAAAAAAGAAGCTCTCAGACTAATAACTGCAATAATACTGTCCTAAATGACAATGACAGCAGAAGCAAGAACAAAGTGTGTGCCAGGCAAGCTCCTCAGTGCCTTACCTGTGCTCTGCTACTAGGGTTCCTAACACATCCACGTGGTGTGGGCGCTGTGACTCTCGTACATGTTACAGAGGAAACGGGCATGAAGAGGTGAAAACACCATGCGCCATTCTCCAAGGGCCACTCCCTGAGAGAGCCCCGCCCCTTCCCTGGGTGCCTGTCCTCTCCCTGCCAGCCTGGCCTGCCCACAAGCTGCCCTCTGCCCTCTCGGTCCCCATCTGGAGCTGTTCTGACCTCCTCTTCCTTCTCCTCCTGTGCGTTGGTATCCATTTCCTTCCTTAAACTTTGCATCTGAGAGAAGCTTAGAAGGGATAGGGAGGGAGGGATAGGGAGGGAGGAAGAGGAAGGAAAGGGCTGGTCCAGCACAGGGTTTCGAAAGGCAATGTGACAGGGGCCCAGAAGTTAACTCCACCCCCCAGGTCCCTATATCCGCTGGGAATAGCCTTGCTAACCCCACCACAGTATGAACAGATGTGAGAGCTGGCGCGGATTCCAGTCTAGTGCTGCTTCACCATGCAGGGCCGCTCCCTGCCCCAGGGTCCAAGAACATTGGGGCCAATATGAATTTCGTGCATCTCGCCTGAATGCCAGAGGTCTGGGAATGAACTTGTGATCGTGTCTTCATTTGTAACTAAGAATTAGGTTAACCAGTTAACCACTAACTACTTAAGTATGTACTACGTTTTGCTCTCTCAATCAATTTGGCAATTAACACACACATATATTTTTTGAGACAGGGTCTTGCTCTGTCACCAGGGCTGGACTCAAATTATGGCTCACTGCAGCCATCATCTCCCAGGCTCAAGCGATTCTCCCACCTCAGCCTCCTGAGTAGCTGGGACTACAGGTGCATGCCACCACACCCAGCTAACTTTTGTAGAGAAGGGGTTTTGCTATGTTGCCCAGGCTGGTCTGGAACTCCTGGGCTCAAGTGATCCTTGCCTGCTTCTGCCTCCCAAAGTGCTGGGACTACAGGTGTGAGCCGCCGCACCTGGCCTAATTTCTTAACGTGATTTCCTTCTGCATCCATCCCCAGAATCCCAGATATCACAAACCACTGGCTCTAGTTGCCTCAGTGACCAGACAGACCCTTGTCCACTGCTGCCTCAGTGCTCTTTGTCGTGTTCTTCATCTACCCCACATCAGGCCCCTGAACTTGGTGCTTCTGAGGCAGAGGTCCCTGACAGGATTCAGGGTCTCTGCAAACTCTCTGAAATTTTATAAAAAACTATGTGTGTGATGTGCATGCAAAACGTTTTTGGTGACAGATCCTAAAAAGCTGAAGAACTTCTGACCTCTTTAGACAATCTGAAAGAGTGGTAGTGGAAAATCCCTGCATGAGAGCCCAGGGGTGGGGCAGTGACTTGGGCCATCACAGAGAAATGAGAGCTGAGGAGTGAGGACACACAGAAGAGGGAGGATGAAGGAGACAGTGCCTCCTCCCGTTCTGAACTCACACTCACACACACACACATGCACACAGGCATGCACAAGCACGCCAGCACCAGAAGCAGCCAGGCGAGCCCGAGCTCCTCCATTCTTAGCTACTTTCCTGGGCACAGGTGACAACGGGGGAGGACCCAGTGAAGGCTGGAGCCAGGAAGCCCCAGAGAGCAGCCCTTGAGAGCCCTAGTACCTCCCCTGCCTCCTGGACATCTCACTCCAACCAGGACTGAGGCTGGAGGGCAGTGAGGGCACTGTTTCCCCCACCCAGAGTGGCCTCTGTCCACTCAGTCAGGCAGAGGCCGCAGCCCATGTGTCCTCTGTCCATCCTGCCCCATGGACATCCCCGCACCTACCGATCTTCTAGGCGCTACTGACCATCTCATGCTCTGTCACACCAGAGTAATAACCCAGGGCGAGAAGAGCGTGGGGACTGTCTTGGCCCCAGTGTTCCTGGGCCCTTGCCTGGCAATGATGCACATCCCCAGTGGCTGGTGTCTTGGCTCCTCCCACCACAGATGGATCCACAGCCACAGCGCCATCACCCAGAACGTGAACATCTCACCTGCCTGCCTTCCCCTCCTACGCAGGGTAGAAGCGGTTTTGGGGAAAGGCACTGGCCTGATGTGTGGACACCAGCCAGGGCATCTGGGTGAGGACAGAGGTTCCCTCTCCCTTCTTAGCCGGACCAGGCTTCTCGGGCACAGGTGTCAGGCGCAGGCCTGCTCCTGGATGGCGCGCAGGGCGTCTCCTGCAACTCCCCTTATTCCTCCCCAGAACTAACAGCGGGCTTCACTTCCGCTCATCTGGAAGTCCTCTTTCTGGTTGCCCTCTGTTGCACTCTCTTTTCTGAGGTATGTGGGTGCCCCGTCCTTTCCCCATCTCAGCCCCTCTCCCAGGCGCCTCCTCAGTCTGCACCCCAAGTCACACTTTATCCCACATGCTCATCCTGAAAGGGCACCAGACGGAGAGGCACGGGCACGCGCTTGGCAAGCAGTTCCTTTCCCAGAAGAAAAATCGCATTTGACTTCATGAAGCACTCTGCTCAGATGGGCACCTCGCGAACCAGGGGCAATAATCTGGGTGACTGAACATGCAAAACATTTCAGTAAGTTTTAGGAACTCAACAATGGGCTAAGAAGATGGCAAAGAAAGTTGAGAATACAGGGATTCAACTTTCATTCAATACTTGGGGAAAAAATCCTTCTCAAAACGAAGAAATTATGTACCAAACAGATGTGCAATATGCCTACTTGAAACTTAAGATTAAAAAAAAATTATTTATAAGGAGAAGGGCATGAAAATTTAATTTAATGTTCACCTTAGGTAATTTTGTGTCTTATTGTTCATAGCAATTACCATAAATCTGCATATCAATAAGCATGAACAGATGTCAGTTGTTACAAGTGCTTGCCAATCAGGTCTGTTAAAAAGTGAC
Organism: Pongo pygmaeus; assembly: GCF_028885625.2. Lineage (NCBI taxonomy): Eukaryota > Metazoa > Chordata > Mammalia > Primates > Hominidae > Pongo > Pongo pygmaeus. Next base: position 11,399,258 of record NC_072381.2, on the reverse strand, counting down.
AGATGGGTGGTTATAGAACGTTCTCATAAGGCCTATTAGCACATTCGCAGGAAGCGTCTGCAGTGCGGACTGCTGGAGACTCAGCTTGGGGAGGAACCAAGTTCTGCGTGGGTCTTTGTGGATGTACCCAGCACACTTCACCACTCCGGGAGCGCCTCCAATTCAAGATTCTCAGACCTCCGATACACTGTTTTTGCAAATGTCTCCCTCCTCTCCACTTGTGCCAGACACCAAGACAGTCTTCTAAGAGAACAGATCTCAAGTTGATAAACGGAGAGCTGCTTCATGGTTTTAAGCAAATATTTGCACTCTATAATGTTATTGTTACCTTCAAAACTTAGACCAGACATTCTGGAAGGGAATCACTACTTGCTTTACTCAGCATCAGAATTGAAACGAAGCAGTTTCCTCCTGTTCATCAAAAGACACTTCTGCCACAGCTTCAGAACCTCTGGAACTGGTTTAGTAACAATTCTTTATCCTAGAAAAAAAATCCCCCCTAACAAAGACAAACTCACTCGTGATAAACTTGAGATGTTTTCCAGGATGAAGGGAGGCAGCTTTCCTGTTACCATCTCTGAAGTGCTTCCTAACAGTGTGGGTGCCGTGAAACACACCTCAAGGGACTGAGACACAGAGCACGGTTTGCCAGCCTGGGTTTGCATCAGTGAGCTGGACCAGAAGCTTGGTCCTGCCACCTACTAGCTTAGTGCCTTTGGACAAGTCTGCTAATCTCTCTGAGCCTCAGTTGCGCAGCCGTGCAGTGGGCTACTTAGAGTCCCTACTTCATCAGGTTGTTGTGATATTTGGGAATTCTATATCCTAATCCTTGTTAGGTCACTGACTAGTGCTGTGGTCTCACATTACTCATTTAACCTTTTCATCTTCCCTTTTTCCAGTTGTAATGTAGTAACAAAGTGGCAGTCACGTCCTTAGCTTGCTATGAGGATAGCTGCATGATTTTTAAAAGGAGCTTTGTTAAAAACAAAATGGTAAAACACTACCCCTGGTTTTTCTATTATATGCTTTTTTGAGTTGATAGTTGTTATAAACAAATTAAAGGCAGAGAAGACACTTTCTCTTACTCCCTTTCTCTTTCAAGAAAAATCCAAGCTCTCAGCCCAAACTCAGACCCCAAGTTTCTGAGATTTCTGAAATTCACTGAACAAATATCACCGCTGAGAGAGAAATGGACAAGTTTTTATTAGAAGTTTTAAGAGGGAAAATAAAAACCAACCAACTCCAAGGAAGCACAAAAAGTAGATATAAAAGCCGTCAATTTATAAAGGTATGTTCCTAATCCATTTTCTGCTCCTAAATTCCATATTTCATAAAGGTTCTCTTTGATAAAAACCGTAAAGCACACTTGAAGTTATTTTTAGTTTGAGGGGAAAATGGTAAGATTTTTTGGGAAAGAAAGTATAGCTGACGTCTCATTCAATTTTATAGATGCAACTGCTTAGGAACCAGTCGTCTAAAATTTCTCTTTCTTTTTTTTGGTTTTATTTTCTCCTGAAACTGAAAATGTTTCACCCATATAAATGTGGCATTTTAGACTCTAGCTATAAACCTCATCTCTTGAAGGACAGACCAGTATGTTTTCAGAGTTGTTCACAACAAAATATTATTCATTTCTAAAATCAGTTTTCACTTTTTGATGATAGTATTCCAGGCTGGACTGCTTGAATTTTAGATGCAGAGATCATTTTATATATATCTGTCAATGTAATACAGAAAAATTACATGTGAATTGTTTATGTGCCCCCTCTAAGTAGGACACAGTATCAATCACTCAATAAGCATTGTAACATCAGGTGGTGTTTGGGATAAATAACCTCTCGGGTTTCTTCAATCCCACTACCATATGCTTTCTATTGTATTTGTTATGTTTTATGTTATACAAACTATCTCCAAATCCTCAACAACTCATTTGTAAAGATACTATCATTAGTTTAACATTCCTTTGGTTTATACATATTGCTGAAGTCATATTTCTTAATTTAAAAACCGGGCATTTAACTTAAGCTCCACTGGGGATTTATGTCTGTTGAGTTAGAAATCTGTTCACTCATCCACTCGAGGATACTCATGAGCAGCTCTTAGAGGAGTGAGAGCTGAGTCTATCAGCCACGGGGCCATGCTCTCCTGGAGCACCGAAGAGTATCCACAGAGTATCCTGAAGCATCCAGGGAGGTGAGGGCAGAGGGAAGGGAGGAAAGGGCTCTGGGGAATTTGGGAGAGAGGCGCCCCTCTCACATTTGGGGGAGCTGGGAAAGTTTCTCCTAGGAAGGAACCTCTATCGCCCATTCACCATGATCACTGCATAACATGGGCACGGATTGATGGCAAGGACAGAGTTAAGCCCTACTTTTGGGACAAGACAAGAGAGTAGGACAGGCCAGATAAACTTTTCTTCATTGGTGAAGAAAGTACTCCAAGCCATAATACTTCAAATACATAGGAAGAGGAGACCTGACGATGTCTGTAAATGCAAGGTATCCTTCACAGAGCCCGACAGCTACACCTTGAAGACTCTGAATATTCCAAATACTCTGAATACTCCAGATGATGGTAGGGAACGGCCTGTCCAGCATTTGATTTCCTAGCCTGTGTGGACTGACTGCTGAATTTCACACATTGAGGATTCAAGAAATGGATAATTTGGGAGGCTGAGAGCACATACAGATTGCCTTTAAACTAGCCATCTGCTCCTCGGCACCTTGTAAGGTGACTCCCAGATACCCTCAGTTTTCAAATGAGCACGCAGAGTGTGCAGAGGCTGGCATCCTGACCTGTGGCTGGTGCGGCACAGGCACACACATCCTAATGAAAGATGACAGGGCACGCTGTCCACCCGGGACAGCACGCTCGGCAGCAGCCTCAGGACCCAGTGACCGTCTCTGCATAATTCAACTGTGGGAGTAGGAAAGCCTGAGGCCACCTCTAAGGAAAGCCCCTAATTTCAGACCGGTGAGTCCATACTATGTGAGAAAAGCAAATCTCCCGTGGGCTGAAAGTGTGACAAATCTTAGCATTTATTTTAGCGCTTGCAATCAGGAGGTTTTCTCTTTTAAAACATAGAAAATCCCCTGAATATTTTACTTCTCTTTCTCCAGCTCCTTTCATAGAATTAAAAATAAATTAACCATTCAATGTGATTCTTAGCTCCAAGGCCAGCTTCCCAAACCATATTTGTGAAGATGCTGCTGAATGATTTAACTATCATTTCAAGTTATGTGTTATTTCTAATAATCCAAAAGCTATGTTACAACGGAACCAGGTGGCAGTGCCAATGGATTTAAAGCCCAACGAGGAATTCAGCAGTATTTTTATTGCAGGCCAAGGAACACCATCAGCTGATGAGCTTCCAGGAGCCTCGGGCCACAACGGCAGGGCTGCCAATCACACACCACACCCAGCGAGAAGCCCCCTGGAAAGTTTTTCCAGATTCATTTGAAGTGAAACAAGAAAAAAAAAATAAACAAACCCCAAGGATACATATTTAAAAAAAGAAACAGAAATGTGGAAAAAAGGAGTTTTCATGATGACAAAGAAAAAACGCTTCATTCTGCACATGTAGGTTTCATTGCACTGATTCACGGTGTCCTTGATTAACACAAACCATGCTTGGTTCTAATATGCCAAAAACCTGTTCTTCTCCTTGCCCTCTCCCCCCACCTTTTTGGAATGAAACAAGGAAAAGGCTCTCTGACTGTTCCTCACGGCAGGTTAACAGGCACCTGTGTTCTGATTTATTGCGCTCGCTGCTTTCCCTGGTCCCGTGTTAGGTAGGGAAATCAGCACGGAAGGTGGCACGGCAGGAGTGACCTTTCGCTAATCACCACACCTCAGTTACTACTGGCACAGCTCATTAGAAGAAGGACTCCTTCAACAAGCTGGCTTTCAAATACAGTCACACTTTGATTTTCTCCAGAACAAAGATTCTACTTTCACATAAAAGCTTCTGATGCTCGATTCTGTCAACTGGGGCACTACAGTAAAAAGGCACCCTGTTAATTGTCTGTCGTTATCAAGGGGCTGCAAACCGCATCAAAGATAGGCCTGCAATCCTGGCTTTCATTACGGAGGTCAGAACATTTTTATTGACTATTATTAAAATTTTAGAGGGCTGTCAATCATTTGGCTGCCCTAGATATAGGAATCTGGATGGAAAGCCCCCAGTAATCAATCTTATTTATAAAAACAACAAATGACTAGAGAGTCATTGATATAATCATTTGTTGATATAGATGCCAAGCAGGATTTCTCAGCCCCTTCATTCTATAGCTGTCACACACAGCGAAGGTGGGTAGGTAACCTAAGAAGTAACAGAGACACTTCAGAGCGGGCGGTTCCAACGTTAACACCAAAGACAGAAAGCTAACAAGTCTGATCATCATTCTTGGTTCTCTTCCCCTGCTTCTTGTCTTTGCCCTCGGAACCAACCCCAAATTCTGACAATGGCATAGTCAAAAGGAGAGGCATGCTTCCTGACTTACCTGCCATTTGTTGAATGCCGCTGAACGCACCCAGGTTGCTGGAGGAGGTGGCCTGCTGCAGGAGCTGCGGATGAACGCACAAGGGCAAAGTCAGGGCAAGGTGGATACGGTGAGAGCAAAGTAACTCCCTCATTAAACTGGGGACAAATTCAGTTTACTCTGCATTTCCAGGGTTGGTTGCTACTGTCTACTGATGGACTGAAGGTCCCCAGAGCTGGGGCTGTAAATCCATATTCATGTCCAATCTCTATTAAGAAACATAAACACTAGGGAAACTCACTAACACTGCTGCCTTAAAACAATTAATCAATTTACTTTTTAACAACCAGGTGTTAGATCTATTGAAACCAACATAGCGTGACTAATTCTCTCTCTCTGTAGTCTAGCAGTTACCGTAACTCATCTCTGTCAATCAGGGTCCATTCCCTCCCTCTCTTCTACTTTCCAGCACTGTTCAGCTTTCTTCATCTTTCATCAGAAGCACATGGGTTCACTGACTCTGGTGCCAACATAAAGATCATCATGGTAACTACAAACATGAATGCATCTATTCACAGCCGTACAGCTGCAGCCACCACTACATGACCAAGCAAATGGGCAGCCGTTTTAAAAGTCCTCACTGCAGAGTGAAACATACAGCTTGTCAAAACTCACAACTCTCTGGTGCTATGTACATCGAAGTCAGGCGTTGTAAATGTCAATCTTCAAAAACATTAATATACCCGTGAGAAAGTCTGCATTTTCCACTAGTGCTTTCAGGGCTGCATTTTTCCTGCCATGCAGAATGAGTGGGTGCCATGAGATAAAGGCATGGAGCCCCTGGGGTGCTGCTGGACTTGTCCAATTCAGCTGAACCGCAGCTTAACTTAGGTGAAAGACTGAGTGTTGGGCTGATCTTATGGATCTTCTTTTTGGTAAGGGAGACCAGTACAGATACAGTTAGCAGTGTGGGCAAGGATATAGTTATTTCCTATATTCAAATGTACATGGATACCAGAAACACAGATTTACCACATTTATTACTGAAATACTGTTGTCACACTGTGTGCTCAGGAGGAACAAGATTAATTAACTATTTTAAAAACAGCTTTCAGAGCCAGGTGTGGTGGCTCACATCTGTAATCCCAGGACTTTGGGAGGCCAAGGTGGGGGGGATCACTTGAGGTTAGGAGTTTGAGACCAGCCTGGCCAACATGGCAAAACCCCTATCTCTAGTTAAATTACAAAAATTAGCCGGGTGTGGTGGCACATGCCTGTAATCTCAGCTTCTTAGGAGGCTGAGGCATGAGAATTGCTTGAGCCTGGGAGATGGAGGCTGCAGTGAGCAGAGATGGTACCACAGCACTCCAACCTGGGCAACAGAGCAAGACTCTGTCTCAAAAAAAAAAAAAAAAAAAGCTTTCAGAATTTATTTGGGGCTCTGTGAAACAATCCAGAACACCGTTCCTCTGGGGAAGTCCAGGTCTTTCCAGTTTGATATGAAAAACCCTACACATGGATATGACTTGAAATTGGATCTCAATTGAGGTAACAGCACCAAGCACTGTGGAATTATCAGTGGCTGATTCCAGCAGTCCCCAACCTTTTTGGCACCAGGGAAAGAAGTTTCGTGGAAGACAATTTTCCCACCAGACCAGGGGTTGAGGGGAAGGTTTTGAGATGAAACTGCTCCACCTCAGCTCATCGGGCATTAGATTCTCATAAGGAGCACGCAACCTAGACCCTTCGGCATGTGCAGTTTAGACCAGGTTCGTGCTCCTAGGAGATTCCGAGGCTGCCGCTGATCTGACGGGAGGTGGGGCTCAGGCAGTAACGCTCTCTCGCCTGCCTCTCCTCTCCTGCAGGGCGGTCCGGTTCCTAACAAGCAGTGGACTGGTACTGGTACCCAGCCCAGGGGTTGGGGACCCTTGGCTGATTGAACCCAAGCCTCAGGTACAATGATATTATGGGACTTCACACTATCAGGTTATACTAAAACCAAGAAAAGTCTGTGTTCAGTCATCCCTCTCTATTCCCTGCCCACACACATACTCTGACACACACAGAAAGAGGAAGAGAGCGGGGGAGAGCGGGGAAGAGGGGGTGGGAAAGCTAGGGACTGCCCATTGTATTAGCAAGGCCTTATTTCGGTTTGATTTGTTGGATTTCTCATTCTCTTGTGCTTATCAACTGCAACTTCCTCCTCATATTCAATGTTTTTAAATTTTAAAAATTAAGGTAGCCTTGAAGATGTTTAGAGGAGTTAATAGCGCCTATTGAGGTAAGTGGAAATACCTGGAGTGTCATTAAACCACCACCCAGGATTATTGCCATGGATAACCAACCTCTGGTGAGCCAGGGTCAGAATCTATCACTCAAGGCAGCTAAGGGCTCTTTGAGAGAAAGGGCTTTTCAGCTGAAAGGGAGTAGAACAAACATGGCCAAGAAAGAATCACCCATGGCAGAGGGAAATGTAGTGAGAACTTCTAAAAACACGTTTCTATAAATGAGGCTGAGATTTCCTCTCCTTCACCTACACAATTTGCAGATGTGGTCCCAGAAACATGTGCCAGAGATTTCTGTGAGCTCTGGGGGCACAGGAGATGTGCTAGAAGACAGAGTGGACACGTGTCTCAGTTTTCAGAAATGGTGGATAGGGGAAGCTGGACTCTTAGAAAGTACAGGAAGGTGAGCATGATGTCAGCCTCAGACAAAAATTCTGGTACATAGAATTAAACCAATCATCTGTGAGCATCTGAACAGCACACATTTGTGAAAAACAAATCATAGTCAAGCTAGACTCATTTCTTTTTTAAAGCAATTTTTAGACTGATTAATCAAGAAAATAATGGCAGAGCAAATATAGATTTTAGCAAGACAGCTGACAAAATCTCTCATGGTATCCTCGTGGACAAGGTAGAGAAATGGACAGAAAGTGATGGGAATCTGAGCCAATGCTTTTGCTAGCAGCACAGAGGAAGACAGGAAAAGGATGCTTCTCACTCACTGATCAAATATGTACTGAAGAGTTATTATATACCAGACCCCACTGGGCACTGGGGGTGGGGCAGCTAAAAAGATGAAGGTGACCCATAGCAGCACCCGGAGTCCTCAAAGAGGCGGTATGGCCAGCCGGCGGGACACGCAGGGCTCAAGTCCCATCAACCACTAGCAGCTGGTTGATTCTGGATAAGTTAAGTAACCTCTTTGAGTCTCCCTTTCCTCATGTGTCCTAAAAGCAGGATCATCTCACCTTCCAAGGTGGAAGAGGGAGGATCATTTGACACAACAGCACAACTTCTGCTACAAAGCATAGCTAATGGGTGACAGGATCACAAGAGGGATAGTTAAAATGTAAAATGACAGAATGAAGACCCAATACACATGGGGTACACACACACACACACACAAACACACACACACACACCCCCTCTCTGAGACTGGAATAAAAGGCCCAAACCCACAATATGAAATTATATTAATAAATGTGAAGTCCAGCACTTATGTTCCAAAGTAGAAAAATGGGGTAGAAGAGCACAATTTAGCAGTAATTCAGGTAAAAATAAAATCTTTGGAGTACTGGCTGCCTTCCAGCCTGCATCTGCCATGGTTACTACAAACACCACTCTCAAGCTCCAGTCAGATGCCCTCAAGTCCACACTAGAGGTTACTACTCCGTCCTGTTCAGATCTCGCTCGGGGGACTTAAATTCTGGTCACTGTGTTTCAAGAAAGACACAAAGTGAAACGGAGAGCATGAGTAAAAAACCAGAAAGCTCAAGTTCAGACACCATGAGATGTAAGGAATGGCTGAAAGAACTGGGTCTGCTGGGGCTTGAAATAGAAAAGAATTTTGTTGGTTTCAAATAGATGAAGAAAGAAACACTTGATTTCATCAATCCATTTCCACTGTGAAGAGCCAGGATCATGGAATGGAAGTTCTGGGAGATTTCACTTGAGGTCTTGCTGGCGCAGACCCTGAGCTGACAGGGATGAGCCAGCCCAGCAGCCTCCCTCTCGTTACATCATCAGCTGCATGTCTTCTAACTCAGGGCCTTGGGGTGCCTTTCAAACACGGGTTAGAAGTTTAACCTGTGGGACTTTGCCCCTCCTACATCAGGCAGGAATTCAATTAGTCCTGTTCTTAATAGAATCAATCTAACTTGGAAAAATATCCTGCATAAATGCTGATTTCAATAATTCCCCGAGATTGAAAATGTACTGAAAACGAATGCCTCAGCGTAGGGAGGGGAAAAGTGAGTTTGCAGAGTTTCAGCGGGTGAGGACCACGCCGGCACTGCCCAGCACTTACCGCCAGATACTGCGGGGTCAGTCCGCCCAGCCCCGTCAGGTTCCCCCAGGTGGCAGTGTTGAGCTGCTGCATCTGCTGAGCGAGCTGCTGCTGGAGGCGCCTTTGCTCTTTGTCCTTCTGAGTGTCAGCAAACTTCACCACGATAGGTGAAGAGCAGCCCTGTGGTCAGACACATTGGAAAGTGGAGAGGGGGTTACAGGCTGGCGGAATCCGCTCACGACACTCAGCACCGGAGCTACTTTTCTGCACTAGCCTGGAGCACATGGAATGGGCTGAAATGGTTTAAAACGGTTTGATATTCTTTCTTCTTCTCTGAATAGTACCATCAACAGAAAATTCCAGACACTGCCAGTGGTTTCTTTGGGGGATGTGGTAGTCGGTGAAGTCACTTGCTTTCTTGCTCTGATTAGTAACTGCCTCTCCTTCTCTCTTCCTGTGTCTTCCTTCAACCTTGCAGGACCTCCTTACCTCCTTACAGACAACAGACCTTACCAAGGTTCTTTAATGGAGCTTCTTGGGTTGCTCGTCTTAAAGACAGACTTGGCTTTGTGCATCTGCCCGTGTCCACAGGTGGACAGAGGACAAAGGGGAGAATCTGTAAGGGGAATGGCCACGTCTCTCCTTCATTTATCTTTTACTCTTTCCCATTTTCAGTTATGTATCTGTGAACTTTGGGATTGTGAAAATCCTATCGTCCCAGCAATCATAGGGAGAAGGGCTTCATTTTAGTTATGAGGATGAGGGCAGAAGATATTCAGAGAACACAGGCATTCTCCAAAGTAAACCGTTCACGTTTTCAGAGGCCTCTTCCCTCAGCACACCTGCTCTACCCGCCATCCCTGGAGCTGGTGCAAACCCAAAAAACAGAAGCACATTCTAGCCCAAGGAGATAGACCGTGAACGGCAGACGGAGGAGTCCACTTGGCTTCTTTCCCTAATGCATCTCACCATTCTAGCAGCTTCTTTCAGTTTTAATTTCCTTTAAAAGGCAAGGAGTAGGGGTAGTGAGAAAGAAATGGCTAAAGGTCACAGAATTCACTACTGAGCTAGATAAAATCATCAGAGATAATAAGGGCCTAACACCCCAAGCACGAAGACCTCCTTTCCAAAGCACCTTTGCAACATTTGCCACTTGGTAAGTAACTCAGCAGAAGTCTCCCCCTCCTTCCCCAGCCTCTTCTCCTCCTTCGTGTGGCTTGCCTACACATTTCATCACAATTAAAGCTGTTCAATTTTGCTGAGGTATAAAGAAGTAATTCTACCCAAGTGATTAAAATAAAAACTTTTATTGAAACTCAGCATGATAATAGACCTCTCTCTCTCTCTCCTCTCAGAAATGTTATATTCCTATTTAAATGTGATTCTCTGTTCCATTCCCTTTGCGTCATGTTTCTCTTTTCTGGAAAACAAATGCATTTTTTTCCTTATCACCTTGGGTAGTTACTGGGGATGCAGTTCTGAATACATGAGGATATCATGTCTGTTAATAAAAAAAGTGAGAAAAATGAGATGAACATTTCAGTGTTAAACTTCCAGCCTATTGGTCTTCAGCTCTGGTAGGCAGAGTCAAGGTACAGAATGTTAAATGTCAGTAAATTGCACAAAAATAGTATTTCCATCATTTCAAAAAAACTGTAATTAATTTTTTCTGTATCTGTTCCATGTTTCAGTACTTCACTTAAAAGAGAGCAATATACTTTGAAGATTATGTAGAGAGGGGGTTCTGCATGGAAAAGGGTTGTCATTGTTCCATCAAATTTGTTCCATAACAAATTATAGCATCTCTCCTAACAGAACATCTATTTTTTTCTTCCTTAAATAGTAAAAATGATATAAAAGCAGAAAATTAGGCCAATGATTATAGCTTAAAAATGGTTTTTTAAACCATGAAACACAGGGCAGGGATAGAGTGAAGGCAAGTGGAGAAACAGAAGGCACGATATAAAATTAATTGTTTTTAAGACCTTGTTCTTTCAACATTCACATCATTGTGAATTAGGTAATACATCTTGGTTAAAGACGTATGCCAGAGTCCTGGAAATAATATAATTAGTTAAAAATAAACAACGTTAGTCAAACAATTATAATGTGACTGCATAATATATAACCTCCTATTTAAATGCCAATTAAAAAAAAAACTAAACAAGAAATTTAAGTGTCAGAGGACCCCTCTGTGTAAGCATGAATGTCCAGTTTTAAACACCAAATTTGGTTTTCAAATAATAGAGATATTAATAATACAGGATCAAGGGCTTAGGAATAAATATGCCCCAGTGGTCAAACCAACTCTTTACATGATGGGAACCTACTGTTTCTCAGCCTGGTTCATGCCCAGTTCTGCTTTATGATCCCAAGTCCTCCTTCTACAGGAACACAGGGGAACATGGTCTCCCGTGGGTTCTCCGTGGCTCTCTGAGCATTACTGGGGGGGCTCCAAGGGAAGGAATGGGGATCGTAATGTTTCTAACAGAAACACTGAAGAATTGAGGTTCAAAATTATCTCAGGTGAGACCAATTTGGGTACAAATCACTAAATTACAAGAAATAAAAATAAGAATGAAATGCATATATGGAAGATAATACAAGACTTTTTTTTTTTTTTTGCCCCTAACAGCACTTACATTTTAATCTTCAAACTGAATTGAAGATTAAAATGTGGCTGGAAATCAGGCTAATCCACAGGAACGGAGCAGCCTCGGTAAGAGAAAGAGGGAAGCAAAACACCATCACATGTGTAACTGCGTGTCAGACAAGATTAGCTTCCTAGACATTCCAAATCCTGCTCATTATCTCCTATCATGCCCGATTTTCACCTGAGCTTGCCTTCAGGTAGGGGGTTGTGAGTGTCTTAAAAATGCATTGCACTGAAAGGAAAACACAGTGATTATATAAGATATGTTAGGAATATCAAAGTCAAGATCAATGTTCGAAAAAGACAATAGGCTTTGCAATGCTGGTATCACAAGTCAGAAAAGTACAGTAAACACTGAATGACAATGCCATGCACACTCCTTCCCCCCTTTGCACCCACCTTTTGATTCACTATAAAAAAAGTTGCCCACAAAACATGACGCATAATGATCACTTAGCTCCCAGCATGCTTTGGGAGATGCAGCATTGCAAAAAACAAACAAAAACAAACAAACAAAAAATAAAACCCCAACAAAATGGGGGGGAAAACAGAAGCTCAATCAAGAAAAAAGTTTTTTGCATATTAAATAAAATTGAAAATATCTTTTTTCAAAATATGAAAACACAGCTTCAGATAACACCACAAGGCCACCTCCGGAAAAGATCACCCATACACAAAGATACGGTATACATAATACAGCAGAACATGCACTCCCAAATGATTCTATCAGACAATACAGAAGAATTAACGGCATATCACTCTTGGAATGCTTTTGTGCAAAATTCTGAAAGGCCATGACCCAAATCACAGACTAAAAGTACAGAGCCATCTATCTAGGTTCGTGGGTGTGCATCCACACCAGGGTGTTTACCTTCCCCTAAAGCCATGATCTCTCATTAGGAGACCACATTTGAGCCTTTATTATGTTTCTTTGTTATCGCTCATTTTTTTAAGGAAGGAGACAAATCCTATTTTCCAAATTTGCATTTTCAATGTTAAATGCAGTGGGAGAAATATTAACTTTCTCCAACATTCTTGATGTAAAAACACAATGCTGTTTGACTAGATGGAAGATAACTTGACCCTGTACAAAAGAAAGAACCCTGGGACTTAGCACAGGGCAAGCAGTAATTTGGGGTGGGAGGCTGTTACTGTTTCATCCGCACCGACCCCGGGGTGGGGAATGTATTTGATCCTTTAGGTCCAGAATGACACTTTGCTTCAAGTGCTCACAATTTTACATCACAGGACCCGTGCCACTGCAATAAAAGGCTCAAATAAATAACTGGAGAGCAAGTGGAAGGTTTTCCTAAATGCATTTCAAGTCATTAGGGGAAAAATGCATAGAGAAAGAGAGAGAGAGAGAAGGAGAGAATGAGAATGAATGAATGAAAACTGAGATGGTGAAAGTTTACATCTGTGATTGTCATGTGAACAATCCACACAGGAGAGAATTGCTTTACCATTCCCCATCATTTGCACAAAGAAAACAAAGAAAGGGCAGATGATACAGTACCTCCATGGTCTGAGACTGATGCATGGCTTTGATTGCATTCTGTGCCATTGCCCTTGTAGAAAATGTGACAAACGCACAGCCTGTGGGAAACAAGGGGACAGGGAGCAGGAAAGACAAAAAACAACAAGACAAAAGGGTTGGACGCTTGTTAAACCAACACAGTCTACGAGAACTGCCACAAGACGACACTGTTCTCAGTAGTACATAAAAATAAAACAACTTCTCTCTCTGGTTTTATCTTATTTTGCTTTTTATTCACAGTGCTGACTTGCTAATCTGACCAAAGCAGAAAGATTTATTTATTTATTAATTTTTTAAATGGAAACTAGGGGAGGAAGCTGGGTACTGTTTTTAGCCACCGGGTTTGAAATCAGCAAGATCTAGTTTGCATTTTCTAAAATAAAAAGTTGCTATTTTCCATTTTCTCCTTGACTGATGATCTTTACTGAGGGCATCCACACATCAGGGCTTTGTATTTCAAATTTTATCATTGATTTTTAAAGGGGCAAATAAGAAAATCCTCACACCAAGGGCAAATGAGCAAATAAATTTCAAGAGCTCAAAATGTCAGCAAAGAAATGTATCTAAATCCCTTCCAGGTAGTTAAAAAATACATATGTATGTATAAATATAAATTGTTGCTATGCAAATACAAATATACCAAATCTGTTACAAACTATTTAGTAATTTTTAATTTTAGTGAAAACAAATTGCTCCATTACTCCGAGAATATTCAATACTGCTATAAAATGTAAAAAACGTGCGTTGTCATTTATTTGCATAAAATCTTCAAGACTTTTGAGACTTGTCAATTTCTGAAACGTATCAAAGATTTGACCTTAAGTCTAACATACACAAGACAATGTACACTTCTCTGAATATCTGCTGGGAGACCAGTGAAACTTTCCGTGCCTGTTTTTTCTTGTGCTGTAAAATAACTAGACCCTGTAGTGCCTGTTCCTGCTTCTTGTACCAGCGTTGGCCACCATGCAGGTCACTGCTCCAACTACATGGCTTATTGCCCTTTTCACTAATAAAAACACTGCCTTCCCAAATTTACATTTTATTCATCATGCACCCTTGGGCTTCTTAAGAGAAAAAGACTGTGAAATTAATGCAGATTCAGGCTGATTTTATAATAAAACCACAGCACACTAAAAGGTTAGCTAAAGCAACACAGACTTATTTCACTTATGATCTCTAATGACTTTAAAAGTGCATTGATTTTCAGCTTCTTTAGCCTGGCACAGTTTGAACTTAGGTATCAGAGAATAATTTAGTGTTCCACTCAATTTCCTCAAAACATTATTATTACTACTTAAAAGATTTCCAAATGAAGCAGATCTAAACACTGAGAGGCTGACGTCTATTGTCATTTCAGAGTGAATGTATGAAAAGCAGAATTCTGGCATCAACAATGTGAGATTGTTGCCCCTGTGGCCAATAAGCAAAATAGAACATTCTGCATTCAAACAACCAGCAGACTGTTTGGTTTATGCAAATCAATGTGTGAGCCATAAAATATATTTTCTTCTTTTGCTCTGCACGAATACCTGGTGAGATTATCAAGTCAATACTGTAGTGGCACCTTTTAATCCAACAGCAATAGGAGAAAGCAATGCCTGCCCGTTACCCTCAAAGCACAACGACATCCAGTCATGAAAATAAGTCAATGCATTTTTTGTTTGCATCATGCTATAATTTTTAACACACAAAAACTCTCAGTACATGAGAAACTCATCTCACATTCGCCTCCTGGCTAAGCTGGCTTGAAGAAGCCTGAATGAAGTCCAGCTCACGGTGAATGCTGAGCTGTCTCATGTGGTTCTCCGACAGCACAGCAGCTGATGAAGCTTACTATCTGAACACGCTACCTGCACTGAGACTGACTGTAGCTTTTGTCATCAATAAAAGCAATTTAGTGGCCTTCTCTGAGGCAGCTAGATGATGTAAGTGTGGGACAGAGGACAGGATCTCCACTGGCTTCCATACTGATGCTGAGCTCTGAGGTGATCCAGTCCAAATTTACCATCTGTTTCATCACCCCTGGCGTTATTAACAGAGGAAATAACACTAAGAGATTTTTATTTTTCCACTTCTTATCTTGAAACTACAATGGAGGAAAAGGCAAATCATCTACTGGAGATAGATTTGAAACCAAGCGGAGCCTGGGCTAATTCTGCTTTTAATAGTCAAGAAGATTGCTGTATTCACTTCATTTGCTCTTATTATCCAGCATCATGTGCCCAGCTGACAATTTCCAAATGGAGGGTAAAAATGCGTAAGAAACATGTAAAATGTCAACAAAAATCAATAAGGCACAGTTTATGCATTTGCCACAATTTCATATATGCAGAACTTTTTAAAGTAACTTAGTGAGAAAGATACAGCAATTATCAGGCCTCAGAAGAGAAGTATTACCAATAGAACAATAAAATTCTGTTTCTATAAACTCAAATCATTGCCCTTTCCTCTAACAACCGTGCAATTAAGAGCATGACTGATGCTTCTAATTATATAATCCTTACCCCACCCAAAAAAATGATCTGACACATCTGAGGACTTCTTTAACCTTTTAATTCTATTGGCAGTGGTGCAGTAAGAGAGAAGCTGTCTCCTTAGGGGTTTCTGTCAAGTTCTGCATTGTGTGCTGTGTTCAATTACTTGAGAAAAAAATTACAGTTTCATTTATAAAGTGGGAGTGCATGTTGAAAAATGTCACTCTCTGTGCCACTCGGGATGAAGTCAAGCAACTTCAGAGTCAACTGTTTCTTGCAATGGTAGCTTGTTAACCATTGTAATTTCTCTAAAACAGGAGGTCACGGTAAGTCCTATGGATAGATTTTTAGTTTTTGTTTCACCACCACTGAAAACACATGGGTGGCTTTAGGATTAGGCCTCCAACGTATGGCTTTATACTAACACAGGATCACATAAGTCCCTACCATTAAGACTGGCTGCTGGCTTTTTCTCTCAAGCCAACCAGAAGGCTTTCCACTGGACAGAAATAACCTGGGTTGTAACTATCCCCTTTCTACTAAAAACGAGCTTCTGGGTGCAGTGGTGTTCACTGGGTCTTTACAGGACAACTGCTCTGATCCTGTAGGGTCAGCCCTTAACAATTCTAGACTGTTGAATGTCAGGTCTCAGCAATCAGCTCTTTGGCTACTGACCAAAATGCCAGAGAAACGAGGCTGGGGGGAAAATATACAGGTATCAAAATAATGAAGCCATACTTCTTTCTTTTTTGGTGGGGAGGGAGTTTTGGTAAGACAACATGTATATTACTCTCTGAAAACCTCCACATATGTAGTAGCAAAAAAAATCCAACTGTAAATTTGGCCAACCTGCAATTTACCTTTGCAATTATTTATTATCCCTACTTTCAGAATGTTATGGATTGCTAACAGAAATGAAAGGAGCTGCATTCCTCTCATTTCAGTGAGGTTACCTTCTTGCTGCTAAAACAGATAAATGATTGACTGGGGAAAGGTTTCTCAAAGTAATTTCCTCCTACAGACAAGATCTAAGGAAAGCACGTAGCCCTGTCACAGAGAAGATTTTGGAACACATCTATTACACTTGTCATTTCAATTGAAAGGATATCTTAACTCAGGTGTTCCACCTTTTTTCTTAGCTGCAAGAGAATTGAGAACTAGATGAATTCTTGCTCTGCACCAAAAAAAAAAAAAAAAAAAGTAAAGCCACTTTTAAAAGTATGAACAATGCCAGGGCCTCTTGCTTTTCTTTGTTACTTCTTTGAAAAAGGTGTAGTACCCACTATACTTCAAGTGAAAGAAGTATAACTTGTGTAGGACAAAGGAGATTTTAACCTATGGAAAACTTGTTTATAAGTTCCTAGTCAGCCAAAGAAATATCTTAATGCAGTCAATCTTCCTTGTATCTTTTTAGCAGTGGCAATGTTAAACATACGCTATCAATATAATATTGGGGCATAAGAATTAATACTCTGATGGGCCATCCCTGATGCTGGGTTACTTTATTTAAAACTGGCACGGAGACATCACTCATTTATGGCATGCGAGGCTGGGTACAGACTAGGACCTACTTAATAGCTGGCAAAATCTCATCACTGAGATAAGACTGGAAGTCTGTATTTGGAACAAGATGGCAAATGCAGTAAGGAGTCAAGGGGGCATGTCGCCAAAGTTCCTACACATCTGAATGTTTAGGTACTGTGTGGGCAGAGCTAAAATGTGTGAAAACTGATTCATTTCTGTGTACATGTTTGTTGTTGTTGTTTTGAGACAGCATCTCGCTGTGTTTGCCCAGGCTGGTCTTGAACTCCCAGGCTCAAGTGGTCCTCCTGCATCAGCCTCCCAAGCACTGTGTACATGTTGTAATAGTCAAAAGCCCATTCCTGTATTCTGATCAGATATGACAAAAACAAATGAGGATTTAATAGCTAAATCCAGTCTGTACTTGCCAACATCCCTGAAAATATTGCCAATTCATTTGTCAAGGGTTTTGGCAGGGGAATGTTGGAACACCATAAACACAGCTGGAATATTCTTAAACAAGCAGAAAGTTACCTTAAATGGCAGTGAAGATTTGCCTACAGTTTGTGGGGGGAAAAAAATGAAATAAACTCCTTTACTGTCTCTGGGTTACAGATATTCAACTGCCACGGTGCAGAAAACCCTGTACCTAAATAGCCCAGGCTGACTGTGGGATTGTGGGTAAGTGAGAGCGTGTGTATTTTAGGAAATCAACATGCTAGGGTGATGCTGTTGATTAAGCACATTTGGCTTAGAAACTTCAGGCTCTGCTTCTGAGAGCAAACACCTCATTTGAATTGCCACATGTGGGCCCATGGCATCCTGCTCCTTTTCTCCATGAAGGCTTCTACAGCAGGCCTGGAGAGGCTGAGCAGCCGCTGCAGAAGGTGCTGAGCATCCCAAAGTTGCTTGAAAGCATCTCAGTGTTTTCCAAGTTAGAGAAGATGGCAGAATGGGTTACTTCCCCAAAGGGAGAAACGCATACTGAGATATGGCCACACTGCCTCAAGCCAGGAAGAGTCCTCGGATCTTTGAGAGGCTCCAGGTGCTTGGCAGGTGTTAGGTGCTTTCCACGTAGAGAGTCGTGACAATTTCCTGAGGGTGTCTGCCCTGGAACATGGGCTGGGGCCGGTGAGTAAGATGGGATTTTAAAAATATTTTCTTTTCTTGCCAAAAGGTAGATCACGACTTAAAAAAAAAAAAAAAAAAAAAAAGGCAGTGATTCTAACCGAAAGTATAGCACGGCTTGATGGGTACAGCTGTGGGTCAAGGCAGTGTACCTCTCTGACACAGTGGGGGTACTGGGTCAGCCAGCCTGGTGAAACCTCAGTGTAACGCCTCTTAGGGAGGACCTGAAACTACTGATGTGGCAGGGAAGAAATGACATTAGAAATCCGCAGGAGCCAGCTAGACTAGTTGCCTCCTGTGTCTTCATCCTCCTAGGTGAACTGGGCAAAAGCAGAAAAAGAAAAGTGAACCGCTCAGCTGCACCTTCTCCCTCACCATAATCCACGAGTTTGATTTTAAAACTTTCTCACGGAAGAGGGTATACCCTGGTTTTGCGTTAGAAGGTACTGTGCAGAGCAGCCAAGCTTTTGTTTCACTTAATTTTTATTTATTTTTAAACAGCTGAGCCAGCAATAGACACTGAGAACAGAAATGCTGAATGCCCTTTATCTGCAGTGCCACTAATGGGAGACACTTATTAATATTTGATTCAAAACTGCAATTCTTTAATGAAAGCAAAATGGTAGCATGAAAGAGAACTGTGCTTTTAACAAATACACTGATTCAGGAGCAGGCCCCTGTAGCCAGGAGTCCCTGGGTCCTGCGAATTGAAAAACGTACCACTGTCTGTCTTTAGTTCCCAGAATAAATGTTTATAAATGCGTATTTTCTTTTTTTGCAATGGGGAATTCTCATCAGTTCACCAGAAATTACTTTTCTACTGTTTAAAAAAAAAAGATGGCGAGGGAAAAGTTTTCTCCTCTTTCCACGGAGCCAGCGTTTGCATAAAATATTGATGAGAGTGCTCCCCATCACTTGTTGCAGGAACAGGCTGCTTCTGGTGTCAAGTGCTGGTTAATCAACCAAATGGCAGATCAAATTAGCTAAGTTCTCTTGTTAAGTACTGTGTGTCCTGCTCTTTCCCATGGAGGTTCTGGCTGCTTTAAAACCTGACCTGCAGAAATAACTGATGTATGCTCAAGGAGCTCTGAACGCTGCAGGCAGCAATCCTGTTCATTATTGTCCCCACTGGACAGACAGAGAAAGTGTGCCAGAGAGTCACTGCCTAGATCAGCCAGGCCAGGAGAGGGGGAGCAGAAATCAAGCACACATACTGCCCACCCGGGGTCTCTCTGCTAACCCATGCAGATGGTATGCTCAGGCGAAAAGCTAGCACACCAGTAATGAATGACTCCCTGCAAGAGAAGCAGGGCAGATATATTTACGGCTGTCATTTACAAATGGGGAAACCTCAGGACAGAGGTAAGAAAATAAAATGACTAAAGTTCTATTTCATTTCAGTAGAAGTTGTGGGTCTGGAACTTGGGGTCACTGGCCCCTAAGCCATTATATATTTCACTATGATTAATTTAAGGGCTCTCCTTGTGCCGTTTCTCCATACCTTGGAGAATGAAAATTACAACGGTAATACTGAAGTGTGACTGAGAATAACAACAGGAGATAACAGGGATTCTAATGACTAAATTGGCACCGGAAAAGGAATCACAAAAATATGATCACATCTTTCTACATATTTTATTCTTAATTTAGCCACACTGTCTTTTCCCATGGTATTCTGTCTCCTGGCTTGTCTGCTTAAGTGGAGATACATATGATGAAGAATTGGACCACCAGGTGTGATTAGCAGGTCTGCTGGTTCGAGCCCCTAGGAGGGCATGCTAGTATCCCTTGGCTGGTGAGGCTGTTTGGGAGCCAGAGGTGGTGCAGTCTGCCACAGCGATGGATGGCTTTGCTTGCCCCTGCCGATGGCACAGGTGAAAAGCTGCAGAGGAGCCCCAGATACTGGATCTGCTATTCCAGGATCACACTCAATACAGTGACTTGTTCAGCTTTTAGAGAATTACATCTTTTAAGTGAGTGTTATATAACAAAATTTCAGAATTGTTAGAGAATGCATAAACTGATTTCCATGCCACCTTTTTTTTTTTCTTTTTTCTTTTTTTTTTAAACCACCTTCCGAAGAAAACACAGGAATCAAAAGCTTGGCGTGGTTCCACCTCCTCCTAGTTTTCCTGTAGACTACCTTCATGGTGGGGCTCTGGAGGTGGTTGTAGGTGGGAACTTTTGTTCTCTCGGCCTTCCATTCTAGCAGCTGACATCTTTATGCTTTATGTTTAAAAATCAAAAGAGCAAATGTTCTTCCTCACATGGTGCTGAAGTCAGGTCAAACTAGTGAGAAGGGTGAAGATGAGTGCTTTCATCCTCATGATCCAATCTTTTCTTTCAACATGTGGTTTGGGGTGCCAGTGCTGGCCCAGAGCCAGAGATTGAGAAGGAAACCAAGTTCCTCATTTGCCCCAAAGAAATTGCACTGGTAACTGCAGTAATAAGAGAATGAAAACCTCTCCACGTTGCTAAGAATATGGATTTCCTGTAAGAAGTGAAAATCACAGGCTGGGTGCGGTGGCTCACGCCTGTAATCCCAGCACTTTGGGAGGCTGAGACGGGTGGATCACGAGGTCAGGAGACAGAGACCATCCTGGCCAATGTGGTGAAACACCATGTCTACTAAAATACAAAAATGAGCCAGGCGTGGTGGCGTGCACCTGTCGTCCCAGCTCCTCGGGAGGCTGAGGCAGGGGAATTGCTTGAACCCGGGAGGCGGAGGCTGCAGTAAGCTGAGATCGCGCCACTGCACTCTGGCCTGGCGACAGAGCAAAAAGAAGTGAAAAACACATTTTATATATACATTTCCACCTTGGACTGACTCAGGGAAGTGCAGTCAGACGAGTGTCAACCTCCAGCGTCAGCCTTTATGAGTGGTTCCAGGAAGGAGGTGTGCGGCATCGTCAAGGGAGAGGCAAACGGAAAACAACAGTGATTTCCAACTATTTTGTAAATACCGGCTTATCGTCAAGGCTCTGAGCTACGGCTTTTGCTTCTATCACGGTGGCAAAGAAGCGCCTACAATCTTCTTCAGGGTAAAGTCGCTTTTCTGTCACTTAACGAGTTCCCCTGGCTCAGGACTCCAGGAGTTTTGCTCTTTGAAATAAAACTCTAATACCCCAATACAGGCCCAGTTACCCTACATCCCTATCTGCTCTGCACTACATGTGAACACTGATGCTTTTTTCCCGGTTTGTGTCACTGTACTCTTAACATACTCTTAACATTTCTTTCAGGCACAGGCAGAAAGCCCGAGGACTAAGATGAAAATAACAAATATCCTTTCTCATTTTCCACTTCTCCTTCTTGCACCTCCCCCCACCAAATCCATTTCAATTTGAGATTGAAAAGGATGCCTAGCAGTAGGGCAGCCTGTTGGCTTCACACCTGACAGTGATAACTTGAGCTAATATGGTGGCACCAAGGCCTTCTGAACTGGAGAAATAAAAGGTGATGATTTCAGCTATGGTGAAAAGTTCAGGTTGGATAACTTCATCACATGGGATGTATTACAGGGTGACCTCTTGCCGTGTGCGGTGCCTACATCTGTCTTGACTGTGACACAGAGCTCCAATTAGCACTGAAGGGGAGAGGCTTTCCAGACAGCACACTCACCTCGACTCAGCCCATCGGGTCCCCGGAGGATCCGGCATTCTTCTATCTGGCCAAATGGAGAGAACATCACCCTGATGTCGTTCTCATTACATTTCTTCGAAACCATTCCTATGAACAATTTTCTGTCTTCCACAGCTAGGAGATAAAAATAATGAATGAGCAAAGGCCACTTCATCTTTTTTTCTTGTAATCAACGCTTCATTACCCCATCAAACCAGGCCCCAGCCATGTGAGACCAAGCATGTGTCCCAAGGCCAACTCTGCAGACGTCCAGTTGTCCTCCTCCCTCCACGCGCCCCACCCTGCTGCTCCCTCCCACCTGGTGCTTCCTGAACCCATCTCCCCGTGCGCTTGTGCTTACTAATAAAATGTTTTAATATGACATAGAATGCCGTTAACTTCTTTTCTCCTATTCAGAAACTAACAGTAATGCGCTGACTAAAATTCCAAAGTACTTGTGTAACTGTTCAACACTACCATTCTCTGGGGATATTTTTGGATACAGATTTTATTCGGTTTTTTTTTTTCGTAGATGTTCTTTTAACCTGAATGACAGGGACAGAGAAAGGTCAGGAGAGGAAAGACGACAGGGGCAGATGGAGCGAAACAGCGAATGAAACTTTTCACGACGCATTCGAGGGAAGAAAACATTTTTCTGTTTCAAATAGCTTCATCCCTGCTGATCTAGACAAGAATAAGAGATCGGAGAGATTCTCACGTCTCTGGGGAGCTAGGAAAGTACCTCCTTCCCGTGACACTGGTGATGCAGTGCTAACCAGGTCCTGCACCTGGTTCTAAGCAGCCAGGTTAGTTACGGCTCAACAGGAAGCTGATCCTAGAGAGGAGAACAGGGCGGCTGCTGCTGGAGAAACACCTTGGAAGGCCCCGAGCTTCCAGCCCTTCACAAATGATCAAGAAGGAAACAATACTGTACTAACCACCGGGAGGCAAGATTCTCGGGGAATAAAAGTGCATTTGGGGATCATGAGGACGACATGCAAATTCTAACCTGGGCACCTGACACTGGGGAAGATAAGACACGTTGTACCTCACAGGGCCCAGGAGATTTTCCTCAAAATCTCCATGCTTGTGCTCAGGAAATGTGAACTACTTTTGGCCTGAAAGACAAGGTTAAAACACATTTCAGGACAGCGTTTGGAGTCCTTTTTAGGAGAGGTGACTTTTTTTTTTTTTTTTTAGGACATCGCAGACACCCATGGGGAGAAGTCCTGCTTCTTTTCCATCATTTCATTTCAATCTATTTCTTAGAGTTATAAAAAAAAAAAGCTAGCCAGCTGCAACCAGACTGAACACTGTCCTGGCCTAGAGGAGGACTCTGCTTTAAGTCACTTGCGCATACGTGTTTCTTTTGAATCTGCACTATCATCTTGTCATTCCTATTTAATTGGCTTTTATTTCTGTTTCTTTCATGCCTATCCCAGACAGGAAGTGTCTCATTTTCATTTAACCAATAGGCAATTATCCCAGACTTACTGGCGCCAGTTCCTTCTGGACGCTAAAGCACACGTCTGTGCTGAGAGGGGGCTGGGGCAGGTGTACTGGTAACAGGTGGGTTCCTCTACCACAGTGCTGTTGACACAGAAACTAAAGCCACATGTGGCTGCTGAGCACTTAGAGGGACTGGTGTGATTGAGGAAGTGCTTTTCTAAAATGTAATTTTAATTAAAGAGCCACACGATTGCTCCATGGGCCAGCACAGCCCTGAAGGGCCCAGAGGAGACAGCTAAAGGCTCCTCTTCATAGCATCCCAGAGCGGAAGGAAGAGACTTAAGGGAGCTTCTGTCTGTCTCCAAAAGATTTCCCAAGGTCCAGCGGGGGAGGGACCTGCCTAGGGTCATCCAGCCTGGCCCACAGCCTGGAGTCCTCCTCCCAGCCCAGGATTCCTTCCCCTGATGTGTCTCCTCCTAGTTCAGAGGAGGAGAGAAGGCTTGAAGGGGAGAGCAATGGCCGTGATTAGAAGACCAAGGTTCTAGGTCCAGTGCTGCCATTAGTTTGATATGTGTCTTTGGAGAATAGGCTGACGTCTGAGGACCTTTGTTTTATCATCCACGGAATGAAAGTTTAGACTCTTTTCTCTCCTAGAAATGGAGAGAAAGTGGCCTGTGACATACTCGGGCTGACTGGGGCCCTTGAGGCGGGGATAGTGAGTGGGGGGTCAGAATCCCTTCCACCCAGCTCTCTCCCCACTGTGACAGCTCCTGGGACACCTCAGAAACTCCAGGGCTCCAAGGAATACAAGTTGAAAGGCACAATTCCACAATACTTGTAAACTATGAATCGTGTACCCAGGTGTTTGAGAAAGGCTCGCTGGGGGATGTGGAATTCAAGCTGGACGAAGGGTCTGGAGAGACTGGAGGTGAGAGGGCAATGAGGTCCTAACCAGGCAAGGATCAGACTGTGGAGTAGTAGGGACCTGGTTTGGGTGGATGGAGGAAAGCAGCCTGACCTCAGGATGGCACGCCCCATCTTCTGCTTCATGTGCAGAGAAGGAGCTCAGTGAGGAAAGCATCAGCTGGCCTGAGCCACTGCTTGCGTTCAGACTCAGAGGAGACATGGGCAACAGGCACCCTGGGCTCCAATTTCTGGGAGGGAGACCGCTGAGGACCTGACCTCCTGTACGCCGATGGAAAACTTCCAATTCAAGTTCTTTTTCCTCCCTTCAGAGAAGGCGAAGTAGCATGGATCCGCTGTCAACTGGTGAAGCCTGGTCAGTCATGGGCAGCACGGGCACGACAGCTAAGCCAGAGAGACACCAGATACCCTGGGCAAGGAGTGCAACCGCAGGCCGTCCACGCCACCTGCTGCAGGCCATCTACACCACCTGTGCTCACTAACATGGGAGGATTCTGGTGGGGGAGGCCCTGTGAGAATGTGGCATTCCCGTGAACAGGAAGGGGAGAAATGGAACAGGAAGGGGAGAGATGGGATGGAAAGGGGGTAGAAAAGGGAGAAAAATCAGCAGGACTCCTCCTTCCCTCTCGTCTCTGAGACTCCTACCCCCAGCAAACTATGGCTGGCATTTTTATGAGAGTAAAAATAAAATTCCTGTTGTGTTTCTTCTTACCCTGAACAATCTGGTTTTAGTTCTTTTAAACAAAAGCAAATGAAAAATTCCCACCAAGTCCTTGGTTTCACTGGTAAACCTATAATTATGGTATTTAGCTACAATAATTTGCAGGTTTTGAGCTTCAGGGGGATGCCATAGTAAATTAAACATGCAGCTCCTGGGTAAGCTTAAAAATGATTTTTTTCCTAAGACGAATATGAAGAAAATGGCAACTACTCATGAAGAAATGCTGACTTCCTAGCCATCACTCAAGGTCAACTTAGCCAGGCAACAAGAGGAAAGATAACTCGCACTTTTAAAAATAGCAAGTATTAGCCAAGAAAAAAAATGGAAACCTCCATCATCTATGTTATCGAAACATTAACTTCCATCTGTGTGTGTGGTGTGTGGGCGCACCTGTGTGTGTGCACAGAAGTAACGGAAACCTCCGTCATCCAAGTTATCAAAACGTTAACTTCCATCTGTGCGTGTGGTGTGTGGGCGCACGTGTGCGTGTGCACAGAAGTGCCGGGCTTTGGGAATCTCTTACTAGCCAACGTTGCTCCATGGTTTCAACAGTTGGGCTGTGTTTGCTTTAAAGGCAATATGCGGAATACTGAACACACCCAGCTTTCTTCTGAGTTTTTTTCGTTTTCCAGTGACAAGTCAGTCATACAATTCATCCCTCAAATTCCCATTCTGAGGGTCCCTAACAGCTTTGTAAACATTCTACAAGAACACAGTTATTCTGAATTCACTTAACTTTTTTATCAACTTTTGATGACCGTCTTGGTGAGTTTTTCCTGAGTATTCATGGGCACTAAGTATCTCACTTAGTTTTTCAACCTACAGGAAAGTCAGTTGTTGAAACGAAATTTACTGTGTTCACAGTATTCTGCTAGGTGCTTTAAGGAATTAAAAAAACAAAAACCAAACCAAACCAAACCAAACCAAACCAAACCACTTAAAAGGTAAGGTGTTTGCCCTCTAGAGGCAAAGTCATTTTCCATGATGGACACTGAATAAGGGCAGGGAAATGCTTTTACACGTGAAGTGCTGCACAGATGGGGTCTCCCACGATTAGTAACGATGACCACAGAATCAAAAGGGGTTCCACACCAGCAGCTATTTGAAGTCTACCTTCCATGATACGATGAGAATGGGTTAATACTTTAAATATACGGGCTGACTTTTTTAAGTTAGGGGAATAGAAACTTCATTTTTTAAAAAAATCTCTAATTGTAAGTCTGTGCTAACACCCGCGTGTACAATCTGTCAAAGTCACACCTGGATTTGGGGCTGCCTGAATTAATTAACAACTTTTCAATGTGTTAGTGCTAACATATGGCATTTAATTACTGCCTCCAAATCTGTAAGTCTCTCCACTTTGAATTTCAAAATTATTTCTTCATCTTCCAGTGAATCAGAAAGTGACTGGATGGAGCCACCCCATGATTCCTATTTTTAATGGAGGCTTTGCAGGTCTGCACCCTCTGCTGACGATATTTAGTTATCTTGACTGCTACTAGCTCTGAACTTGACACCTGGACACTGGAGGTTTTGGAGGCCTTGAGAGAGAGACACACACACAGCAGGCTTAAGTGACATTTCTGGGTTCTAGGTGTTAAAGACCCCCAGCAAATTGTGAGGTTGGAGGGTTAAAGCAGGATGGATGGATTTATGCTCTGTATATAGAGTAAAAACAACAAACAACTCCCCTTGTGGCAAGAGGCAAAGACATCAGAATGAGCACAGATCCAGCCTCTCAGACCCAGAACCAGAACCAAAGCAGCTTCTGTTTGTATCACTCACTGCCAGCCTAACTTCAGCAACTGCTTGTGACTTTCAATACTGCACAGCTGGTACCTCGTTGGGCACAGCAATAGTGGATTAAAAGCTGGATGGCATAGAGGATGAAAGAGAGTAAGTACGTTTCTGCTCATTTATGATGGTGCATGAAATCCACACCTCCTCAAAAGCCCTGCCTGTCCCGCCATTCGTCTTTCTGCAATGGAAAAATAACAAAAAAGGCGGATTCTGTTGAAAGGTGGATGGTTTACTCAGCGTGCTCCTCTTAGCAGCCCCAGCAGTTTTTGCTTCTCCAGAGTGGGATTATTTTCCTTTTGGACAACCTGGCTCCGTGGGAGCACGTGGACAGGAAACACGATGCCACGAGCTTCCATTGGTGTGCCAGAGGCTGCAGCTTAAATCAGAGCCAATGGAAAGGGCAGGTTACAGGAAGCCATGGAGACTCCGGAAGTCTGCTCAGTGAAATCCCAAAGTGCAGGGCTGATCTGAGCGCAACCTAACGTGTCGGGGCTCACCCCAGAGGTTCCCTCTCTCAGAATTGCTCGATGGACGAAAGCTGCCAAGGGTGACTGCTTTTCTGGAGTTCACCTGTCCATCACGAATTAATCCATGATTAGCAGCTCTTTCTGGCTCAGCAAATACAAAGTTTTAGAAATCTGAACACAGTGATAATGAAGACAGTAACTGTCTAACTGTGATGAGTCCTTTGTGCTATCCATAAATGTCAGCAAACTCAATAAAAGTGCAATTAGAGCTCGTTATACTTCTTTCAAAACTACAGGAGCTATTTAGAGCAACTGAGCCAAAGAAATCTTTGTGCTCTTTGAGCTTTTGAAACTATGCTTACCTGTCAAAAATGCCATGTGAAATGAGAAAAGGCTTGCGGCTTTTATCACTTGCTTTAGAAAACTACATATTCCTCCTGATTCCTCAATCAGGTCCAAAGAGAACCTCGAAGCTGTTCATGTCTGTGCAAGGTGAGGTTCCATTTGGGCCTCTAGAAAGAAAAGCCCTTTAAAAGCAGCCTTCTGCTCATTTATATTTTTGGACTTTTCTTACTGAAAATTCAGACAATGAAGGTCAATCCACAAAGCAAAGGGAGAACTGGCCCAACTAGAAGGCTTGGGGGTTTTCATTTGTACATACCGAGCTATGCTTCAGTATGAACAGCCCAAGCCTGGACAGGCCGGCCTCTGCCGCTCAGAATGCACTGAAAAGGCTGCCTCGGTGAGTGGAATAACAGTGTTAACTTAGCAGAACTTAGCACATTGGATACTTACTATGTGCCAGGTATTATGCTGAGCTCTTTACAGACGTTAGTTAAACTTATGTAAACCTCAAATAACCTTGTAAGACGGGCATTACAACAAGTGTTCAGATGACACCACTGTAGCCCCCTCTCACAGCTGAAGAGACACTGATGCTGAGTAAGGTTAAATAACTTGCCCAAGGACAAAACCAACAAGCGTGGAGTCGGGTCAAATCCAGGCTTCTCCAAATAGTTCGTAACTGCTACCCCAGGCTGCTGCTTGAAAAACAGCATTTTCAGGTAACCGTCTCATCCTAGAAATAACGGTGCCTGGTCCTCCTTGGCTTCTGTGATCATGCAACATTGGGTGTGCCCATGACAGTTTTATTATGTGCTGTGATTCTAGACCCAAAGCAAATATGATTCTCAGGGACCAGAGTGGACACTGGACAGAAAGAACAACAGAACACTCAGCAAACTCCTGGCAGCTGCCTGTAGAAAGCGTTCTCTGAGGCAGATGAATACCTGCACAGCAGAAAATGCAAAAAAAAAAAAAAAAAAAAAAATCCCTCTGTGTTTCAGTACTGGGATATTTCAGGTCAAATGTTTTCAATTTGGCTAATTTATCATGTTTCTGTATCTACAACCAAAGGTTCGGAAGTGAGCCAAACCCTTTTCCATAGACTTTCACTTCATGGTCCTTGTCCTGACACAGTTTAGAGTATCATGGAGCCAAAGGCAGGGAACATTTCTTGGTGGCCACACACTCTGAGATGACCTGTACCAACAGGATTCATCCCAAAATACAAGAGTCATCTCTCCTGTCTCCCACCAAGGAAGTCATCAGACTGCAAGCACGCACCTCCGGAGCACAAGGGCTGAAAGGAGCCCGCCTGGGTGAAGTGGTCTTCTTCCCAGGCCAGCACGCTCCGTGGAGAGCCTGCAGAGGCCAGGAGACCATCTCTGGGTGTAAACAGTAATCAACATTTCATAGAGGCATTCTATCATTACAGAGACTGTTACAAACACCTTATTTGAGTCTTGGGCTCGGGGGAAGCCAACTTAGGTGAGACAGTTACTATCAATTCCATTATACAACAGCAGAGATTCAAGTTCAATGTTTAAATGACTTCTGGGTACTTAAATCAATAGACTGAATGTCAGTTCTACAAGGTCAGAGACACAGTCTCTTGGGGTCTTTTCTTCGTCCTTTTCCTATTCCATGCTGCAGTCCCAGCCCCTAGCAACATGCCTGGCACATGGTAACTGATGAAAGAACAACTGGTAACTGCAGGAGCGGCGCGGCTCGCTCACGGGGTCACAGAGCAGCAGCGGATTTGACAACTTCTGGTGCTAAGTGTCATGTTTGTGATAAAGCAGTAGAGAAAAAAACGAATTAACCCTAAGTAAAGTGCAGGGCTGAGGAGCAGACAGTGGTTAAAGCACCAAAGTCTCCTCCTAGAGAGAGAAAAGCTATTTTTTATTTTTAATTTTCTTTATGTATATATCTATGTTGCCCAGGCTCAAGGGATCCTCCTGGGCTCAAGGGATCCTCCTGCCTTGGCCTCCTGAGCAGCTTCAACTACATGTATGGGCCACTGCATTCTGCTGAAAGCT
Organism: Pongo pygmaeus; assembly: GCF_028885625.2. Classification (NCBI taxonomy): domain Eukaryota; kingdom Metazoa; phylum Chordata; class Mammalia; order Primates; family Hominidae; genus Pongo; species Pongo pygmaeus. Next base: position 11,369,811 of record NC_072381.2, on the reverse strand, counting down.
GAGAGAAGAAAGCTCTGACAAGTCGGGTGCTGGCAGCAACATGCTATGACTTGTAATTTTCTTCAAAACTTTCTATTCTGTGGAGAAGCCAGAAAATGGAATGCACTACAATTAGCAAAAAATACCTTGTGGAGAGATTTAGAGCCCAATCATAATTTACATTTGCAGATATGCAGATCTCTAAGTGCATGGCTTCTGCCCTGATTACTAATTAATGAGGTGCAAAACTGCCTGTTGGAAGGAAACAGTGCTGATTATGTCAGTCTTATGGGACAGAGCAGCTCTCCAGTCTAGGATGGTAGAAGATTCTTTTAACATACATTTCAGTAAATTAAAAGAACAAAACAGGGACAGAAGGTTCGTTGAAAGGGAACAAAAACTTAGAAGAGGGAAATGTGGCTATCAACTCTCTCATGTCTCAAAGAGGCAAAACCCAATTGTTTATGGACCTCATCAAATGCAGATTTTTGCACCAAGTGTACGTTTATTTAATCAGCAGACTGAACTCTGAATTCTGATGCAAATGCATCAGTGCAATTTAGAGAAGAGTACAATAAGGCAGTCTCCAAGTCCAAAAGAAACACATGGAAAAGGTAAAAAAAAAAAAACAAAAAACCAACACCCCTCCCTCACCCACAGAAAGACAGCCTAATTCTTCATGGGCAATTCCTTTCCTGCAGACGTCCTCTGGATCCCCATGAGATGTCCCTGTATTGCTTTGTTGGAGGAGACAGGAACCAAATGCCACAGGGTCCCCATAGAGGGCAAGTTCCAAAGAGAAGGACGCAGAAAGCCACTGCTGTAACAGCCTCATACATCTTTATGCCAGAGATCAACGGGACAGGACAGAGGAGAGTGGAGAGTGCATTCCTCCAGACATGCAGGCCACAGAGAAGGTTCCAGGAGCAGTGTTCTCTGTCTTCTAGAGAGAAAAGCAGCTGGGCCGGCTTCTCCCGCCCCCAACTGACTTTGTAATTTAAAGCAGCAGATATATTATTAAACAAGACAGTTGGTTACCACCTACCGTTTGACTTTTCACTATCTGCAGGTTTCATCTGAATGGGATGATGCATCTAAAAACACAAAAGTGAGAAAGTAAAGGCAGATTGAACAACTGTAAAAATAATCTCAGAAATCTGAAGCAATTCGATTACTGATACTGTTTTAAGGGCACATAAGTAACAACAAGACTTCTCCAGGTAATATTAACTATGTTAAAAAGTGTGTGTTTTCTGTTCAGGAACCAAACCCTTTTAAGTCACGGGGCCCTGTAACACAGAACATATTTAAAAGCTTGGGCTCTGCAGTCAGACTTCAGTGTGAAACCTGGTTCTGCCACTCAATATGGTTTCTGCCTCTATGTTATAGGCAATTCTGCTTCTGCCATTTATTACAGCCATGCAATCTCAAGCAAGCGTCTTAACTTCTCTGAGCTTCGGTCTCCTCATCTGTGAGATGGAGATAACACCTGAATTGTAAGGCTGTCAGAATTAAACGAGAAAATGCGTGTAAAATGCTTCATAAGTAGAGGCTAAGATGTGTTGAAAATAACTTAGCTATTGTTATTCTATCATTATAAAAATTATTATAAAATTAAATCATGCAGAGTTTTCTGGCCATCCTATGTTTGTCACATAGGTTTTTCTTAGGCCTCATGAGTAATTTGAAGGTCTAGCAGTTGACTGACTTCGGTGCCAGTATATAATTTTTATTAAATGCTAATACAAATATAGAATAGGAACACAGAGCCACTGAAGAATGCAGGGATGGAAGGAAGGATGGAGAGGAGGAGGGTGGAAGGGAGGGAGACGCACACCCTCTGATCACGTCCAGTACATGACAGGAGTGGAAAGGACTTGAGACAGCAGGGCCGAGGTCCTGAGCTACAGTGGACCCGGGGGCCCCATGGCTCTTCCTAAAGTGCCCATCACACCCGGTGCCTGGTCCGCAGGATGTGCTCCAAGCACAGAATGCTGCCACCATTTCAGATTAGAATCAATTCCTCAAACCACCTCCAAAGGTCCTCCTGCTTCACATTTCATTGCACCCCGAGGAACACAGGAGCCACAGGGTGGATGGAATCACTGGCTGTGCAAATGCTTTCACCATAATGGGTCCCATTCTCTCCGCACCTTTCATTTCCCCAGTGGACTTCCGTCACTTGCAAGCCACAGCTCTGGGTTTTATCTAATTTCAATGAAAGGGAAATGGCACTTGGCTCTGCTACTTTCATCATGGGAAATTATCATCAGGCAGTCAGGATCACGTGCACCTAATGCCGGCCTGGGTCTTCAGAACAGAGGAGGAGGGAGAAGAAAGAGGCTAAGTGAGCCGCCTCTTCAAAAGCAGGACAAGTCACCTGTGTGGAAAGCCATGAGTTGGGCTGAGGAATGTGACCTCTATCCTATAGTAATGGAGAGAAGGACCAGTAACATGCCTGGGGGAGACGGGCAGAGTTTTTGAGCAAGCGATCCTCCCAGCATGCATCTGTCTGGTTGTCCAGCAGGTATGGAGCAAACAGGTAACCTTTGTCAGGCTCTAGGCCAAAAACTGGGAACAAAGGCCAGTGAAGAAGGTCCTCCCTTCAGGTGCTCAGTGTGGCAGGGGTGGGATGGCGGGCATAGGATGGCGGGGGTGGGATGGCAGGGGCAGGAGAGATGCTGAGCCCTCAGCCAGTAAGCACCCTGACAAGCATGTGGGGAGAGGCAGGACAGAGCCCACAGGGGTCCAGGGGTGTGGGACTTAATTCTGCCTGGCGAGGAAAGCCAAGGCGGCATCTGGGCCGACTCCTTGGACGTGCCAGCAGCGAAGGGGGACCGGCAGGTGAAACTCATTGGGCAGCTCCGCAGTGACCCAGCAAGTGGAAGGGTGACAGTTCCCTCTCACAGGGAGCTCAGTGTGAGCATGGAGGACCATGGGAAGGCGCGGTGAAGGTGGGCAACACCCAGCTCTCAGAGCGTCTTGCAAGCTAAGGAACTGAAATTTTGTCTGAAAGTATGTGGTCAGGTATAGAGGAAGTAACAAAGGCAACAAGATCGAAATTCTAGAAAAGCCATTTTGGCTGCAGTGTGAAGGGTGGATTACAGAAGAGAGACACAGGCAGGGAGGACAGTTAAGAGGCTGCTGCCGCAGGCCAGGGAACACTAGTAAAGGCTGAACTTCATGGCGACTGGCTGGTCATGGGGATGGTGGAGAAGGGGAACTCCAGGTCTGTATAACCAGGTGACTGTGGGATGACTGCCCGAATGGGGAAAACACGAGCAAAGAGTTTCAGAGGCGGCTGAAGAGCGCAGGTCTGGACATGCTAAGGTTGATGTGGCTGTGGGGTGCAGAGAGAAGTTGTAATCATGGGGCTCAGGCTTGAGAGAGGGGCCTGGGACACAGAGAAGATTCCTCAGCTTGACAGTGAAGCCACAGGTATTCATGAAGCTGTCAGCGAGGGAAAAAAGGGTGCAAAGAGCTGACAGTCGAGGATAGAACTGCAGAGAATACCAGGAAAGAGGAGTCCAAGGAGGGCAGAGCGAGGGGCAGGAGGAGCTGCAGGAGCAACTGCTCCCATGGGAGCCACGAGAGAAGAGGAGTTTCCAGAATGAGGGAGTGGCCAGCCACAGCAAACACTGTGAGAGGCTGAAGAATTTGGATTTGGCAATAAAAAATTATTCAGGGGATTTATCAGAAGCAGGTTCTGTGGAGTGGCAGAGAACACCTGGTCATGGGAAGTGGAGGGGAAAGAAGCAGGATAACAGTGGATATGGTGAATGAGGGCTTCTTCTATTTTGAGGTCACCAGCAAAGGGGGTTCAACAGGGAGCTCAGTGGCAGATGGGGGCCACCCATCTGTCCTTTCAAGACAGGAAAGACTTATACAGGTTCATCTGCTGAAGAGAGTCCAATGAGATTCACAGGTTCAAGATATGGGAGAGATGAGGTGAGCGCACCTACATTATGCCTGGGACACAAAAATGAAATGAACATGGTTCCTACCTGCAGGGAGAGTGCAGTCCATCATGGGGGTTGATACGCATCCACATAAAAAAACAGGGACAAACAGAAGAGCACAAATAGAGCGCTGTGAGAGTTCAGATGCATCTGTGAAATGTGTGGACAATGGGAGGTGGAAATTCGGGAGCAGCAAAAACAGAGCCCCTGTACTCTAAAGCTGTAAAGGACCCTGGAAATCACGCGGTCAGTGCTCTCGGTTGACAGGTATGAAGGGAATAAGTGATTGCATAGACACAGGTGATTAACAACAGAGCTGGGATCACACAACTCTAATATCTCCACTCTTAATCTGGTGATGCCTCCCCTAAACCACACTGCTTCTCCATAAAATGTCCAATGTGGGACTTGGCCATATGAGCCTTCGGTTAAGAATGGCATGCTTCTCACTGAAGAGGGCAGACACACACTCGTTCGAAGGCACCTGCAATATCCCCTTAGGGGAAAGTAATCTTCCCTTCCCCCTAACTCCTGTAGGACCTGATCTCTACAGCTGTATGACTCATATGACACCAAGACTGCACTCTTAGCATTCGTGCAGTTGCTCAGAGAATTGGCTTGTGCTGCCGTAAGACTCTGTAGAAGGCTCGGTGAAGCAGCAGCGGTGGTGATAACACAGCTACTGCCACTGCACACCTGAACTTTGTTTTTCTCCTTCCTGGGCTCAGCAGGGGAAAAACCAACTTCGCAGAGCCGTGGATTGTCAGACCATGGTGAATTCTGAATAGATGGTCACCCCACTTCAGGTATGTTCTGAAGACAAGCTAGATAATGTATGCAAAGCACTGTGACCTTCTTAGAGAAAGGTGTTCAATCAGGACTGTATTAATAATGGCTCATTACCATGAACAGTTCATTTGAGTTACAGATTTCTGATCACATACAAGATGTAAATGTCAAGGAAGACAAAAAAATGGGTGGGAGGATTCATTCTCATAATACTGTTTCACTTCCTCAAAATCTTCTGACTCCCAGAACTTTGGAAGATTTCTTGAGTAGCGAAGTTATTATAAAAGAGTAGACATTCTAGTTGAAAGTTTTAAAGTATGAGGATGGAAAAAGAATTCTTTCCCTGTAACATAAATGGTTTCAATGATTTGACCCAGTATGACTGCTCGTTTATTCACGTGTTTCTGTTTTTACCAGACACTATATGTTAGATGCTGGGAAGAGGAGGATGAGAAGGGGTTCTCATTGTGATGGAGCTTGCAGTGTGGTAGGAGAGACAGATACAGCAAGCATTTCCCACAGTGTGATAAGAGGCGTGGTAAGAGCTGTACGGTGGGAACTTGGAGAAAAGACACCAGACACAGATGGAGGAAGGACACACTGGGGAAGGCATCTCAGATGAAGCTACGTCTGCATTCATTCTCAAAGGAATCCTCATGTTAACCGGAAGATGTGGAAAGGACATTTCAGGGAAAAGAACAGTTTATTTGGAGGCACAGAATAAGAGAAAATAGGCAATACTGTTGATCAAGAACAATGATATGATATCCTAACCAACAGAGGAAGCAACGGAAGTTGTTGTTTTTTTTTTTTTTTGAGACAGAGTCTTGCTCTGTCACCCAGGCTGGAGTGCAGTGGCGTGATCTCGGCTCACTGAAAGCTCCGCCTCCCGGGTTCATGCCATTCTCCTGCCTCAGCCTCCCGAGTAGCTGGGACTACAGGCGCCTGCCACCACGCCCGACTAATTTTTTTGGTATTTTTAGTAGAGACGGGGTTTCACTGTGTTAGCCAGGATGGTCTCGATCTCCTGACCTTGGGATCCATCCACCTCGGCCTCCCAAAGTGCTGGGATTATAGGCGTGAGCCACCACGCCCGGCCAATGGAAGTTGTTAAAAAGAACATTCACCAAAAACAAGACATCTAAAGCACAAGACTAATAGTGAGGAATATGTTCATAGGCTGGACAATTTCAAGTAAAAAAACAATGCCCATCTACTCACTCCTGAATGAAATCTTCCCTAGGTGCCAGGACAGGTGGCAGCCAGTGGCCACACCCTGAGCACCCTTCTCAAGAGCTAATGATGAAATGAGTGGGGTCAGAACTGTTGCTTCTCAACTGCTTCCCCATGACTAGGGACCCTGGCCCTCCCTGCTGCCAGAGTTAGATGGGGCTGAAGGCAGGATCTCATGCTGTGCCCTGCACATGCCTGCAGGTCCCAGTAGACAGCAAGAGACCAGGGGAGGGGCCGGGGGAGGGCCCAGGTGATGTGGTGGTCGCTAATTGAATCTACCTACTGTGTGGCTAGGGTCAGGGCTGAGGCTAGTTCCCAGGGGCTACCTCCTTCCTCTGTCTATGACAACGGAGCACACGATCTTCCAGAATTTTTGCAAGGAGTCTCTGAAGAGATGTGTGCTAATTAAACTGAGGCTGCATCTCCAGCCACACAGAATGGGAAGTTTTAATTCAGGAGTGAGTATTTTTCAGACACACTATAGGCTGTATCTAAAAACATCTTCAGTGGTCTGTGCTGTCATGATCTGTCTATACTGTTCGATGAGTCTAAGAATTTTACAAACACCAGCCTCTGACTTTACAGAGTGGTTTTCCTGTGTCATGATGAAACAATTAATGAGTCTATTACTTATGTTCATCTCAGCTGCACTTGCAACAAGCCTGGAAGATGACAGATCTCTGGTCCTCTCACGCAAGGCTGCAGTATGCTTGTGGGGAAATGGCAGGAGCATGAGTTTTGGAAATAGATCCTGTTGATGGGAGTAAATGGGACTTCACACGTTTCTTCAAGTTCACATTGCTATCAAGAAAGGCTTCTAAACCCATTCATGTGAAGATTTCCTTGACGGCACATGAATTTTTAGAAGTTTTTTTTTTTTGAATAACATTTTGCCTAAAGCCACATGTTAAGGTACTGGTTAACTTCTTGGTCTCTATTTAGCCCTATTTGTTTAAAAACCAGTGAAACATAGCGAAAGGGGAAATTTCAAGGGCTCCTTCCCTTTCTTCCTCCTGGGGAGAAGGAACTAGAGTCAAGCGCAGTCCTGAGAAGGCATCTGCTGAAGTTCTGTTGCTCCTGTGTACTAAGAATTAGCGTCCTATGCACAGTCAAGGTGGAGCTCGTGGAGGGGAGCATCTCGGCCCACGGAGGTGTGGTCCTTCACGGGTCTGCTTGGGCTTTCAGTGAGCTGGAGCTTCTTGAGGACAGGCCCCTGTCTCACTGTCCCTTCTACCCCAAAGCTAAGTTTCTGCACCCACGACAGCACACAGTGGCTTGGTTCTGACCCAGCACCAGTTGCCACCGGCGTCTCCATCCCTGTCGCCCTGGTAGGAGCCATCTGTTGGTAAAGCCTCCCAGCATCAGCCCTCCCCCTTCGTCCCACCTCCTGGGGATAAGTGGCCCGTGGTCCTCCCAGCTCTTCTCCCTCCCTACACACACACGGTCCCGGAGCTGAGTGGTCCACCCTGGTCTTCACCCTGGCTGGCCTGTGACTGGGCCTGATGCCCCTCACTCCTGAGTAAGCTGACCTTCGATTCTTTGCACAAGGCCCCAGCTGTGACTCATGAAAATGAAAATAAGAGTATGACTTTGGAGCAAAGCCATTTCTCAAGTCTGAGGGGTAAGTGCATGCACAGAGCGCTGCACACAGCTCTGCCAACAGCTGTCACCACCTGGTGCCGCCGTGAAGCTGGCCACGGAGCAGCCGCACTCAGCAGCCATGCTCTCCGGAGTCGCCGCTATGGACACAGTCTCGTGGGGCTCTCTGAAGCCCTCTGCCTCAGTGGGTCTCTGCTGTAGGAAGGGAGGGTTCTGAGCCAACACAGGCCTAGTCTGGAGACAGAGTCCTGGGGGAAGGAAGCGGCTGCGGGCGGGGGCACAGTTGGTTCCTCACACACAGGAGAACTCATGTTGGAACTTGTTTAACCCCAGCCATCACCAATCGATGAGTTAACCACCTTTAACACGAGATTCAATAAAACATGCCATTTTTAACCTGAAATGGGTTTTTACAGAGTCACTGTTACGCATCTCATTATTAAACCCATCATGACCCCTTGAGAGAGCAGCCGTGCTAGCACATATTATAAGCTTACTGCCCATGAAATATTTAAAAGTAGAGAGAGGGGATGGAAAGAAGTGAATTCACAAAAGAGCTATGTGCCAAGTGAGAAAATGAAAATATTCTGGCCAGTAAAGACCCACTGGTATTTTTCTTTCATTCCATGACAACACAAAAGTCATCCATGGAGAATACTCGTGTGTCGCTTGTATATTAACTATGAAATGCCAAAAGCACCTGTACTTTCTGAATTTTTCTCTAAAAAAATTTGGGAATGCTAAAAACAAGTTTCAAAAGATTTGCCACCAACTGGAGGCCCATCATCCGCTCAAATGAAAGAGAGCGTGCCCCATCACGAGACCTTCTATTACATAGGAAGACACCCCCAACCCACACAGGTTTGCCTGTCTCCCTCGTGAGTGACTCGAATGCCAGCCACTGTTCTATTATGCTTCTGATAGCAGAGATGGGGAACAATCAAAAATAGCTTTAGGGATGGTAACTTAGGAACATCAATCAGCACTAAACAAGAACCTTCAAATTAAAAAAATAAAAACAAAACACTAACACTACGGTAAACTTGCTAAGATATCTTTAATAGAAGGACATCTCTAAAAGAATACAGATGACAAAAATAATCTGTCAGATCAATAACAAGCAGCTGGCCCAGCACGGTGGCTCACACCTGTAATCCCAGCACTTTGGGAGGCCAAGGCGGGTGGATCACTTCAGGTCAGGAGGTTGAGACCAGCCTGGCCAACATGGTGAAAATCTGTCTCTACTAAAAATACAAAAATTAGCTGGGCATGGTGGCGCACACCTGTAATCCCAGCTACTTGGGAGGATGAGGCAGGAGAATCGCTTGAACCTGGGAGGAAGAGGTTGCAGTTAGCCGAAATTGTGCCCCTGTGCTCCAGCCTGGGTAACAGAGCAAGACCCTGTTTCAAAAAACAAATAACAAGCAGTTTTTATCACTGGGACAAAGCCACATCTGGAGGTCATAACTATTCCTGATAAGTGGAATGGAGCCTTTAGACAACTGCTGTAAACACAGAAGAAGCCTCCCCCTTCACCTTCACTCTACAGGCTCTTTATGCGTGGTAATTAACTGAATTTTGACAAGAGCCCCAGAAATCAGTACCAAGGCAGAGAGGAACCAAGGCAGAGAGAGGCTAAATAACTTGGCCGAGTCAGACAGCAAGCAGGTGGCAGAGCAGGGATTCGAACCCAGGTCTGTCCGGTGGGAGCGCAAGCCTGAGGCCTCTACCCCACGCCGCCTGTCATGTGCATCCACACAGTTGTGGTATAAGCAAGTTTGGGGTTTCTAAGAATCTGTAACATTACCATAATTTCCCTCTTCCACACTACATATAAAGATTGCCTCCATCTACAGGCTTCTTTCCAATGAGGAACTCATACTTTATATGTGTGTGTAGTATACCTGTGTATTTTCATACACACATACAATGTTTTAACAATTAGCCCAAGAACAAAAATTACTGTTTGGGTTTTCTTTATGAAAAGGGCAGGAAAGAAATAAAAACATGTAATGAATAAAAAAAAAATAGCTTTAGAGTCAGGCCAGGAAAGTGTAGCCCTGGCCAATTTGCCATTCGACTAACAAGGACAGAGCTAAATCCATGCTTGGATCCAGAGGTTCAAAACTCACACAGTGGATTAGACTCTGAGGTTTCTTTCACAGGGCCAGCTGTCTGAAATGTTCTACATAGACGCTGACAAGTGTGAGAGGAAACAATGGTTGTGAATTACTGACATCAATTGATCTTACATTTTGTGGTGTATTCACAAACTGATAGTGCAAAAAAGTACACTGGAATCTATAAAACGAATCAAAGTGAAGACCACTCATTGCTGGGTGAGCCATCATTCATGTCAAAAGGCTCTACTATGTGGCTTTGTGTTAACTGCCTGGATTATGCAAGGTCTATTTATCTGAACACTGCTTTGGAAATTCGGGAAAAAACTGTTACCCTCTGAAGATGCCAATTCCATGGTGGAGGCAGAATATATGGCATTTACCTAACCTCTGAGTCTCAGCACTATTTCAAGTTGTTCTTTTATGTATCACGATTAACATAGTGGGCACACAAAAAACTTTTTTTGAGATAGAGTTTTGCTCTTGTTGCCCAGGCTAGAGTGCAATGGCATGATATTAGCTCACTGCAACCTCTGCCTCTCGGTTCAAGCGATTCTCCTGCCTTAGCCTCCCGAATAGCTGGGATTACAGGCGCCTGCACCAGGCCTGGCTAATTTTTTGTATTTTTAGTAGAGACAGGGTTTCACCATGTTGGCCAGGTTGGTCTCAAACTCCTCAGATGATCCACCTGCCTTGGCCTCCCAAAGTGATGGGATTACAGGCACGACCCACTGTGCCTTGTCAGAAAACTTTCAATCACCATTTGCTGACATAATTTTATAAAAGTGATATAAGCCAGTTAAAAAAAAAAGTGGATTTGCGTTTGGTAACAACAAAGAAACAGAAGTGATCCTTATCTCATAACCCCTTCTCCCAACCAGTGGAAAAAAACTACAGTGGAAATAAATTACAACTTTTTCCTGATAGCCATGATATGTGTGACACGCTTAAAACACTGATGGCACAGTAAGTGCCCGCTACAGTTGTCATCATCATTATTTTGCAGAGTATAGGAGTTTCCCTGAGGGGAAGGAGAAAAGGTCCCATCTGAAAGCTAAGAGAACACATTGGAGAGAATGGCCTTTCTTGGTCACCTGGGATATATACAGCCAGCAGTACTCAACTCCACAGGCTAATAATCTAGTGACGGAGAAAAACTGCAGAACCCAGGATTATATATCTGATTTTGGCTTATCAGGCTCCAAATCAGCCTTTGTGCTGTAAAGATACCACCTATTTACATTTCCATTAAAATCATGTCATACGCCAAAGGGGGAAAAACAAGCAACGTAGCCATTTAGTCCTGGTAAAAAATAAAATAAAATAAAATATTGCAGGAAAACTAGATTACTCTGGGTGGAATTCTGTGAGGGAATTTGGAGTCTGTTATGGTGATTAAGTCATCATTTCTGACAGATTACTCTAATCGGCTGTCAGACAGCATTCCACAACCCCATCTGAAACTTGGCATCCTAGTTACTCAGCCTATGTTACCTCCTGTATATAAAACACACACCAAACAAGAGAAGGTACAGCCTAGCATTTATTACACTCATTAGCTGTGATTAGGTCCTGTGTTTTCATACTAAATAATAACACAAGCTTTCATTTTGCTTTATTTAATCTTAAAATTAGAAGAAAAATGAATAGGCTTAAAATAGGAGGCACGGACCACGAATGAAAAATAACAGCTATGATCAAAGTGTGAGTGTGCCGCTTTCAGAAGCACTGCTACTCAAAAAAATGACAATCTTTTCTTAGTTCAATTTTTCTTAGAAATATTTTTACTGTATTAGTGATAAAGGTGAATAAACTGATGCCGTTTTTTAACCTTCCCATTAGATGTGGCACCCAACTAGCTATTATCTCAGTAGAAGATACTGTTGTCACTGTGTTTAGCAATGTTATTGTGAACAGGAAATTTATTTGATAATACTTTAGTTCTTCCCTTTATGTCAATGCACCTTTGTGATATAAGAAGCAACGAATCCAGTCAGTTGAGCTCCTAAATAAATACAAAGCAAAACTAGTTTTTATTTAAAAGTTTATACCTAGGTTTGTCTAGAATCCTCTGCTTAGATCTATGTTTTAATAGCAAGAAACTAGAGGGTATAAAACAATTTTGAAAATGGAGATAAATAGAAAGATTCAACATAAGAAAAACCTTGTAGGATTATAGTGCTGCTAAGGCTGTACTATGACAGCTACAATTACAACAAAAGACTGCGAGAATTGTGTGCGATGCTCGGAAGATCACAATCACTACTGATTAATGAGCTCAAATTAAGAGAAAGGTAATAATCTTCCCTTATCACTAAGTGGGAAATATACTGACATCCTCTCAGCCATGATTCCTTTCTGACTTGTGGAACTGTCTTCCGAAGTCAATGATGGGCGCTCCAATACTCACTCTTCCAGATGTTCTCCACATCTTACCCAGGCGCTAAATTAGACAAGCTGCCTAACTGAGCAATGCAAAATACACACTGAAATGATAACGCCTGACCTGGCCGTTAAAGGCGACTAAAGGCGTGGTTTAATGACCTGGTGGTTCATTTACATTTCCAATCCTAGATTCTATTAGGTTGGTACGAAAGTGATTGTGGTTTTTACCATTACTTTCAATAATATATACCAACAAACAGTATTCTCTTATATTTTAAGAGAAACGAGTTCTGGTTTAACAACAAATCATCCTTGTGACATTTGTCTCTGCCCGTGACGCTGCCTGTGGCCTCAGTGCTCCCTCAGCCTTCGGTGCCCTCCCCAGTGCCAGCTGTTGTCAGGTGGGGCTCACTGTGACTCAGTTCTCGACATCTTGGGAACCCGGATGAACAAAGCCCCAAAAGCCAGTGAGTGGCCGACCCCCAGCCTCCCTTGTAACCCTCACCCAGTGTGGAGATGCTAGTGGGGCTGAAGCAGCCCTTACACGTGGGCTCTCCAGTGCCCATTTTCTCCTTGAGGACCTGGTACGCATGCTGGCCTCAAATCGGGAACAAGTCTCCTCACCTGGATCTTCTGAGCCTCTTTGCATGGATCGACTCTGTCCGCGCTGATCTCTTACACTGCTTCCCAGGATAACCTACTACTCAGACTCTTCCAGCCACACCCCTGCCTTACCCCACAGGAAATGACCTGAAGCTGGGTACCCCACAGAGAACTTGAGAAGCTGGACAGAGACCATGGCTTACGGGAGCATCAACCCCGGGACAGGGGCAGCTCTTCCAGCTTCTCAGACCTCTCACCTAACACTCTGGTGTGGCTCTAAATTTGCTTAATTTTCTACCCCTTCAAATCCTCAGTTTAGCTCTCTCTCTCTCTCCTAATTTCTCTTCCTTCTCATAGGCTTTTCTATTTCCACGGCTACAGCCCTAGTGAGGTTTTCATTCCTGTTCACCGGGATTCCCGAAACAGCCTCCTCACCAGTTCTGGTCATTGCCTTCCATCTTCTATGCCATTGCCTTTTTAATCTGTCTAAAACTCAGTCTAGAAATTTTTCTCCCCCACTCAAAAACTTTTACTTATCTACCAAATTAATACCCAGCTTCTTGGCATGTATTTCAGGGAATTCCATGCTTTGACCCCCAGCTCCCTTTTCAGGCTTGTTTCGCATTATTCCATCACTCTCTCTTCTAGTGGAATCAGGCAACCCCCTATTCCATGAACTTCTGCTGTGTGTTTATCCACACAACAGCACAATGACCCTTCTCATGCATGTACACACGTATTTCCTTTGCCAATATAACTGTTCTATATTTATTATACAGAAACATCTATACTTCAAGTTAGGTTGGGTAATTGTGAAATTGCCATTTTTGTAGTTTTTTAAAAACATGGGTTAATAGTGACCATTTTATATGGTTCAACCTTATGCAACCAATGAAACCACATTCTCTTCTTTTCAGGTAACTCATTAAAAGGTCCAAAAAGTTCCATTTTTGTAGACTTTCTTTTTTTTTTTTTGAGATGGAGTCTCGCTCTTTAGCCCAGGCTGGAGTGCAGTGGCGTGATCTCGGATCACTGCAACCTCTGCCTCCTGGGTTCACGCCATTCTCCTGCCTCAGCCTCCTGAGTAGCTGGGACTACAGGTGCCCCCCACTGTGCCCGGTGACTTTCTTTTTTAAGGTCTGGAAAGCTATCCAGTAATTCATCTGCAGTATTTACTAGTTTCAATTCAAGTTAAACAGTGACTTGATGACTTAAAACAACACTACCCTCTAAACAAACCATAGAATTGATGAGTGTTTCGTGCACAACGCAAGGCATCCTCCATCCACTCCAGGCAGCTTCAATGCTCTGTTAATGTTATTGATGCTTATCCAGTAATCTCTAGTTTCCTTTGAACTTTAAGACAATCTAAAGCCACCACAAGAATACCCCTCTAACAAGCAAATCTTTAAAATCTCTGGTTCAAAACTAACTTGGAAAATTTAAGCCGATTGTATTCTATCTTGAACCTTCTGACAGGATACAGGCATTTCATGAAATCAATGGAAAAGCACTACTGAATTTCGTATTCTAATGATCCTCCCATAGCTTAGTTTATGAGTCCTGAGTTGTCTGAGTTGCTTTGCCAGCCACGTTTATTAATTAGTGTCTAACATTTCCACCTCTCTGCAAGATGCAAGCTCTCATAAAAAATGTATGATTTGATTGGTTTAGGAATGACAACTTCATTTACAACAGACACATAAATACCATACCTCACTCAGCAATCTTTTTCCATTCATTTACCTCCATGGCCTCTGGGAGTTGTACTGAGTGAATGAAAACATAACTAGGGTAATTTCCCATTCTTATTCACGTTTAAGCAAAAATGATTAAATATCTGTTTTTTCTCCTTTTAAACAAACAAGGCTGCCCCCCCCCCCCAAAAAAAATCTTCTCTCCTAAAAATAAATGGCAAGTTTTACAAAATGCCTTAAGGGCTATTTCTTATTACCCATGTTTAAAATGCAAATACATTAAACATCTGAGCAAGACATCAGATATTGTTTTCAGCAGCTACATTTATTCATCTCGTCTTCTATAGTTGCACTGACTTTGCTTGGTATTTTGCTAAAGAAAGAGCTCTCCTCCAGCGTTGCTCAGTCTTCATGAGTTTGAGTTTAATTTCACTCATTTTGATTTCTACCTTCTATTCTGATGTGTGAGATCGTTCACCAACTTTGGAAATTACTGGTTGGTAGAGCTTAGGGAAATTATGACTAAGGTTCAATTGTTCTATAAATATGCTTATCCTCAAGTTCAATCTTTTAAAGAGTAAATTCAAGGATTAGGCCTTCAGATATACCGCGTGTAACCTAAATTGAAATGGCAAAGGTAAACACAGATGAGGAATATGTGAGACAAGCATGTGGGAGAGATTTTATGTTAAGGAGTAAAGCGAGAACCCTTTATTGACAGCACTTGACCTGTGGTGACATAGCTTCTACTTTCATAATTTCTAACAACTGTGGAAATGTAGCATTTAATGGGGACTTACGAAGCTTGCCTCCTTATGTTCGCTTTGTAGTGGAAAGAACATCACAGAATCGTAAGGTCTGAGTTTGAATTCTGACTCTGCCAATTGCAAGTATGTGAGTCAAGTTGCTTGACCTCGTTAAAACTTGGTGAACTCATGTTTGAAGCAGGGATTGTATCAGAAAACTCACTGCATCATTGTGAGGACTGAATCAGAAAATATATATGAAAGTACACAGTAAAATGTAAAGTGATGTAGGATTGTCAACTCTCTTCTTCATTCACTTAAGGATTATAATTAGAGTAAAAAGTGCCTTTTTAACTCTGCAGGGCTTCCTATCTCTACTGTGTTTGTTGTCTGTGGAGGGCGGATCTACCTGATGGAAAGGATTGCGATGGGGATGAGGGGATCAAGACCTCCCTCCTCTCACCCCCACCCACCAGTTTGTAAAGAACTTGAATTTTTTTTTTTTTTTGAGACGGAGTCTCACTGTCCCCCAGGCTGGAGTGCAGTGGCGCCATCTCGGCTCACTGCAGGCTCCGCCCCCTGGGTTCACACCATTCTCCTGCCTCAACCTCCCGATTAGCTGGGACTACAGGTGCCCGCCACCTTGCCTGGCTAATTTTTTGTATTTTTAGTAGAGATGGGGTTTCACCACGTTAGCCAGGATGGTCTCCATCTCCTGACCTCGTGATCCGCCCACCTCGGCCTCTCAAAGTGCTGGGATTACAGGCGTGAGCCACCGCGCCTGGCCAGAACTTGTATTTTTTTAATGTTGAAAAAGTGTCTATGAATAAAAGCTGTTCTTCGGAGTTCACCTATTCAACAAACACTTGTTGAGCACTATCTATGGTGTGGGGTGTTAAGCCGGGCTCTGACAATGTTCCCTCTCAAGGAGTTTGGAGCTCAGAACAGGAGCGGCTGAGATGTCAGCAATGGAGGGGAATGAAGAACAGCAGGTGACAGGATAGATTGAAGCATGTGACACAGTAGATTACAATGAAGCAATGTTCACCTCTACCTTCCCAGGATGACACCAAATGCGTGTGTGGTATCATACAGCTGGGACATAGCGTATGAGCAAAAATGTCCCAGAAGCTGAAGAAAAAGGTAGGGGCACAGTATAGAGTGTGGATCTCACCCTTTAAACTCAGCAGTCACATCTGATTTTTCTGATACAAGATGCAGCAATGTTCACAGATGCCTGTGGGTGTGGGTGGTGATGTATAACTCCGGTACACCCACCTCTCCCATTCTAGAGCACATCTAGAATACTAGGAAGCATGGTGATTACAGGGATAACCTCCCAAATCCCCTCACCCTTGCTGTGCCTTTATTACCCCTAATGACAACTGGTGAGTCCCAACTTGATAAAGAGGGAGGAATTCTAGAGGTGCCATTAAGGTCGCATCCTGGTATCTTCACTGTTGGAGGTTGGGGGTTAGAAAGGTGAAGTGTATGAAGGAAGAGGAGATGAGGAAGACCATTTCTTGCGTTTGGCTTTGGCTGGCCCACCAATTCACTAAAGATGGGCAATACAGGAGGAAGACCTGGTTAATAGTAATTTTAGTACTGGCATTTCCTGTAGACCATTTGAATGGATCTGTTCAATAGCAGATACTGGATATCTAAGTCTGGGGCTTAGCAGAGAAGTCCGATTTTCAGATAAACATTTGGCAGGCAGCAGCCTGTAGAGGTAGCGGAAGCCTGGGATCACTGGGACCAAAAGAAATCACGCGGCGTGAGAAGAAAGCAGTGAAAACAGAACCCGGGGCATGTCAGTGTTTAAAGGGCAGCATTTGATCACACCCTTTACTTTCAATCTCTAAAAAAAGTACACCCAAGTTCCTGTAACTTGGGAGAAAGTGTTCGTTTCTCCTGCGTGTGTGAAACCACATGGCTTAAGGTGTCTTTTTCTCTTTTTCCCTCAGCTCTGCTCCAATCCAGCCTCTTCAACATTCTGAGCTGTAGCCCAGGCCCAATCTGCCCTTTCAAAAATCAATGTTGGGCCTGGACAGCTGGTGTATTTACTCTTTCATTAGTTAGAATTTTAGTGGATTCTAGGGAGGTTTTCTTTCCCAGTAAAGCTTAATGTACAGTGGACATGCTTAATAGCTACATTACAATGAAACTTACAGAGTGTGCCATGTTTAGCGAATAGAGTCAAGATAAAATGCCTATGAACACATCCAAGGAGTCAAAGCTATAGCATCTGTTAACCAAATGCTGTCAAGAGGCTGAAGATCATGATTAAACAAGACGCCGGGATGCTGCTCTGGGAATTGGGAACCTGGCACAACTGACTCTGACAGTCTCATGACAGTCCCGCCACATATGCAGCATGCTCTGCCATTTTTCTTCTACCATCCATGAATGTGGGCCATCTCCTATCCATGAATGTGGGCTATCTCCTATGAAGCAGATTATGTAAAAATATAGCACAGTGTGTCCTTGAAATCAGTACCATGCACTTAGCCAACATCGTCAAGGCACATCTCAGGAGGAGCTACAAAGATCACCCCAAGAACTGAAACATCTTCAGCACTGCTCTTTCCCTTCTTTTCGAGCCATAGATTTTACCATTCGTCAACTGGACTGAGTCCAGGGCTCATTTCCACTAATTAGTGGATGCTGTGATTGTGATCACTTGGTCCTGTGGCTGTGTGAGTTACTCACTTCTGATTCTATTTTTTTTCTCCCAAGACCACGGGTGAAGGAGACTTGAGTCATCTGACTCAGAGACACAGTTGTCACTGATGAGAAAACAATGAGGCTTATGAGTCTCCAAAAATGTGTCACTGAGAGATAGAAGCTATTTTTTACCCCCAACTATATTAATTCAGCTCTAATCAGATACTGAAACAACAGAAACGAGTACAGGAATGTGAGAATGAAAGATAGCACTCATAGGTGGGAATTGAACAATGAGAACACATGGACATAGGAAAGGGAACATCACACACTGGGGCCTGTTGTGGGGTGGGGGGAGAGGGGAGGGATAGCATCAGGAGATATACCTAATGTTAAATGACGAGTTAATGGGTGCAGCACACCAACATGGCACATGTATACATATGTAACAAACCTGCATGTTGTGCACATGTACTCTAAAACTTAAAGTATAATAAAAAAGATGGGGGGGTGGCGCTTAACACTAATAATACATGAATACAAAGGTAAAATTTGGTTTTCTCTTTTGAACACAATTTTTATGTAATATTGAGATGATGAAAGATTTTAATTTTTTATTTTTTTGCCTTTGAGTGCACTGCAGGTAAAAAGGAGAGAAAAGAGGGGAAAGAGAAGAGACAGGTTCAGGTTCAGTTGACCTCATGCTGTCTTTATTGAGTCTTGCTGTTTGGAAAGCTGTCTCCTCTATCAAAGAGTAAAGGTTTCTTGCCTTTTTGGAAAAAAAAAAAAAAAAGAAAGATAGCAACCATATACAAACTAAGTAAACAGGATTTTTTTTTTTTTTTTTTTTTTTCTGAAGAGTTAATCATTTGGTTGCAATGAGCAAAATGGACACAATGTGTGTGCTTCTGTAAGTTCTGCAGGAACCCTGGTCCTTTTTATCTTCCAGCCCACATACTCCTTCCGGATCCCCTTCTCTGCTCAGGGCTGACACCCCATCAAGCTGATATGATACCCTAGCTTGTCTCCTCCTCTGGGTATATGCTATCTCTTGTCTTGCCCCACTCTGCTTCCTGTTCCACAAGGATCTTCTAATCACTTTGTTTCTTATTTGGTCTCCCAACTGCAGCTCACTCTTTGATGCTGGTCTAATAAGCAGCAGCTGCTGATTTAGGCAAACGCTGACCATGGTAAGTTCAGGTTTTATGCAGTAACAAATGATTTTGTCCTTACAGACTACAACCCAGGATGTTTGTCGTAGCTACAATAATTAGGAATAACCCACAATGTGAAAAACTTCTCCAGATTCACAAGAAGGAAGAATGAAAAACAAGAACTCAGAACTCACTCAAGGGGAAATCTTACACTGTTCAGGGCAGATGACATTCTTTTTAAGCCTCCCAAATTGCAAAAACATACATAGACCCAGCATCCCTCATTATGCAATAGTATATTCCACTCTAGCATTCATGTGGTAGTTAAATTTTCTTTGTCAGCAAAAGTCTCTCAAGCTGCGGATAGCAAGAGACACAGGGTAATAAATGCTTTGCTTTCCTGGTAACGAATTTCGAGTCCGTGAATGATGAAACAGCAGGACTCTACACTCCGATGCTTTGTGCAAGGTGGAAATGAGCTGCTGAGTATTACAGATTAACTCTTTGTGGCAGAAAACTGTTCCTCATGCTTTAGAATTAGCTTGTTCTGGCCAGAAAAACTGTGCTTAAAATAGTAGCATTTCTATTCATCCACTTACAGTCTGACACACATTAATTCTATGTAAGTCCCATTCAGAGATTTCCCACAATTTAGAGGATGGTTGGGAGGGAAAAACCCAGTTGCTCATTCAAGGATGCTGGAAAACCCAGCACGTCCTCACATCTCCATTTACTTTCTCACCTCCTGTCCTCCATAGTCAGGATGCCCCACTTCACCCCACCTTCAGAATGTCTGGAAGGAAACAGGGAGGGTGGCAGCCTCTCCAGAAGATCTCTCTTGACTTTGGTACTCAGATGAGGGAACACAGCAACCCAGCACTTGCGAGAAGTGTGTGTGCACACAAAAACGGGGTTGCCCTACAGTGCGCCCTGTGAGGGACTCCCAGGGAAAGAGCATCGGAGAGGACCGGTTCTAAAGAACAGCACTTCTCAAACTTCGTTATGTACCCATGTCACCCAGGATTCAGTATTTTCAATTAAAAAAATTTTTTTAAATTTTTTCAGAGTGATGTTCTGACACACAGACGCACTGTGAAATGATGATCACAATCAAGCTAGTTAACGTATCTGTCACCTCACATGATTATTTCTGGGTGAATGTGTAAGACCCAGGGATCTAATTCAAATGCAAGTCTGGGGGGAGGGACTGCAAGGCTGCATTTCTAACACTTTCTCAGATGACGTGACTGCTGCTTGAGTACCAAGACTCCGGTGTACCTGTGGGAAGATGATCAGCAGGTCAGAGTGAGTGCCTGTACATCTAGATGAACAGCGGAAGATGAAAACAAGTTATGTCACCACCACCTAGCCCTTGGGGTCCATGATGATTCATTCTCTTAACAGAAGTTCTTAAACTTGCCTGCACATTGGAATCATTTGGGGAGCTGTAAAAATACTAGGCCGGGCATGGTGGCTCAGGCCTGTAATCCTAGCTCTTTGAGAGGCTGAGGTGGGTGGATCACTTGAGGTTAGGAGTTCAAGACTAGCCTGGCCAACATGGCAAAACCCTGTCTCTGCTAAAAATATAAAACTTAGCTGGATGTGGTGGCACATGCCTATAATCCCAGCTACTTGGGAGGCTGAGGCAGGAGAATCACGTGAACCTGGGAGGTGGAGGTTGTGGTGAGCCAAGATTGCGCCACTGCACTCCAGCCAACAGAGCGAGACTCTGTCTCAAAAAAAAAAAAAAAAAAAAAAAATTATTGATGCCAGACTCTCATCCCAAGCAAGTCTTATTTGGCTGTGGTGCGGCCCGGGCATACATAGTTTTAACAGCTCCTGAGGGGTTCTATTTCTGTGCAGCTGAGGCTGAGAATCACTGCCCCAGTTTTATATGCAAATGGGCTGAAGTACAAAGGACTGCTTTCCTTTGTCTTTATCGGTTCTTTATAAGTTAATCTACTGGACATATCATTTTGGGTAGATGGCCGGGAAGAATCTTATTAGGTTTCTGGGTTCCATTCCCAGAGAATGGAAATGAGAAAAAGAAAACACCAAGTTCAACAGCCTCAGGTCATGGAATGAAATGCTACACACAGACTGGAAATTTGGATTCTGGATTTCTGATTTTTTAAGGTGACATGCTTGGCATAATCTTGCAGAGAAATCACGGGGGCATGGTTTGCTGAAAAGAGCAACAGGCTCGGAGTTAGGAGATGTGATGTGTACTCACCCCAGCATTGACTGGCGTGACCGTCAGCACCTCACCTGTCCTCCCACCTTCCTGGGCTCCAGTTTCCTCATCTATCAAGTGAGGAGCTTGGACAGGACATGCTTCTAGGGTCTGTGATCTATAATTCCATCTGGCCTACTTTTGTGCACAGGTCCTTTCTTCCTCTGTTGACCCACATAACATTCAAAGAAACAAGAGCCGACTGAAACCAGCTACAGGATTTCCTGGGCTTCTGAGTCTCTTAAGTATTTTCCTTACTGACGATATTTAGTTTTTGTCAGTGACCTACAGAGTTTTTAAAATCTTGGTAACTCTGCCTTAGGAGTGATTCAGGTTAACTCAGTGACTGAGATTCTCAAATGATAAAATGGTGGTTCCAAGGTTTTTTTTTGCGAGGGGCACGGGTGGGGGTTGTCATTATAGTGCCTCTATGAGCTGCAGAAGACACCAAAGAACTAGTCAAAATCTAGGCTAATGCTTCCACACCTACTTAAATGACACCTTACAAATATTAGTAAATCGTAAGTCAGATATTAGCAATGTAAGGAAGACAGGATGAGCTTAGCTTCAGTTAACTGAAAGGTCTCTTTCTTATCATACTTGTATCTAGTTAAAATAGGTAAATTATTACCCATAAAAGAAACACACTGATTTATCATTAGAGAAATGTTCTCTAAGAGGTGTAGCCACTTTAACTTTCTTGAATGTAGAAAAATAGGCTTCTAGTTGAAAAGGCAAACAGGTAAGGAAGACAAATTACTACCTTATTTTTTTTTATGTGAGATCAAGTATACATAAAGTTCTTGGCATAGTTCTGAGGACATAGTAAACACTCAATAGCTGTTAACTGTTACTACTACTTTTAATACTTGAACATTTAGTGTTATTTCATTAAAATTATTTGAATTCTGAGAGCCACTGATAGATATCCATTATGTAGACAAAACATTTATAAGCCAAAATATGCTAGAAACATCCTGAGGCTCTGTGACTACTGTTGTGACATTTACTAAGCATATAACATATATACAATGACAGCAATTCATTTTCTCTTTCCTAATCCCTGTGACTTCTTGACTACACTGGGCCCCATATGCTACTTAACGTGAAATACCTGCACAGTTTCCTGGCATGTATTTAAATACACACTCTTCTGAGGAAACAATAATACCGTGTATGTGTTGGTGAGTACACAAAGTGCGGAATGTCACAGATTAAAATACACCCGGCGACCCACAGTCACTCAGTTAAGCCTCCAGGAGAGGAGATGAGTTTGCAGGAGCCTATCCTTTGCTCTCACTCGGTACCCTCGTCCCTGATGCGTGACAGTGTGGTAGAAAGCACCAGCCTAGAAATGGCAAATAACTACCTGGTCTAACCCAGGCTGCCAGAGGCCACCGTGACATCATGAGCTCTGACTGTTGTAACTTAGAGGTAGCCTGAGCTTCCACCTCATGATACATCTATCATTTAGATTCCGGCAGAATCTAACAGCAGATAACAGCAAAAACCACAATGTGATGGCTAGACAGAGCCAACCCAGAACTGGCCCTAATATCCCGGCCAGTGCTCAGCCTTTGATCCTAACTGGCCTAGGAACGTCCAAGCTTCCAGCACTACATGCAGAGGCACCCCTGGCACCCATCCTCCTTTGCCTTGACTTTGCCGTGATGCGGAGAGCAGCAGCGCTGTCTCATGGGGTCGTGTTCATCCTGCTGCGCCATCTGTGGCGTGGGCTGCCTGGTTCTACGTCTCAGTGCCCTGGTTTGTGGTGGTGAGTCTGGCCCCTTGTTGGCAGCAGCAGACTCAGAAGCTTAGATGATTATGCAGACTTGACTGCTTGGACCATCACTTTCTCATTAGTAAAACAACAGGGTAGAACAGTTCCATTCTAAAGGCCTCCAGGAGTTTTCAGGGCAGCAGGGTGTGATGATGGCAGGCAGGTTGAGGTTTCCGTTTGTTTCACAACCTTGGCCCCTTGTCCTGCTGCCTAAAGCTTGGGGTTGCAGGTAACAGAGTCCTGCTCACTCTTCCAGGGTGAGCCTCCATACTTGCCCTTCCCCTGTCTGTGGAACACGGAAGCAGAGCAATGGCGAGGACAGCTGGATGGAGATGGGCATTAAAATGCAGATTGTGGATTGGGACTGAAGGCCTGTGGATACAGATAAAGAAATGCACCCTAATAACATGAATGTCAATGAGATGATTCTGCTAAAGCTACACTCCTCTGAAGAAAGATGGTGCATTTATAATCACTTTCGCAAAGCAGTACCTCTTACAGTGATGACTGTCTTTGATCTATCACTTCCTCTTAGAAAGCTCCATGTTAGTAACTTCACACCCAAAAGTCTCTAGCAAATACCTTGCCTCGCTCGCTGAATGTTTTTCAGGATCTGTGCAAGGGAACATGGCGTCCCATTTTGGGCACAGCTGCAGCCAGGTGCCCTGATGCTCCTGCTGTGGCAGGGCCAGCTTGTGTGTGTGTGTGTGTGTGTGTGTGTGTATGTATGTATGCATGTGTGGCCACTGCCTGCCCAGTTGACTTCTAGGTTCATGCTGCTGCACTCTGTCAGCAGGTCCATGCCATCTGACACAGCCAGAACTGTCATGATCCTGCTGTTCCACATCCATAACAAGCTGCAGTAGTGGAGCAGGACTGAGGATTTAGATTTATCTTGTGACAGTGCCAAAGGGGCAAATGTGGTCCTTCTGAGGCCCTCCACCTGCCAGGACCACTTGCCGGGACCGACAAGCCTGCACCAACACACAGCAGAATGGAAAGTTCCTTGGCTTAAGAGTCCAGACATACTGGTTCTACCCAACTGCCTGTAAAGTCAGATGCCAGCTGTTTAACCCCAAACAAGTTACTCATCTTCTTTGAGCTTCAGCTTCCTTGTCAGTAAAACAGGGTATACAACAAATGTCCTGTGGAGTTGTGAAAATTAAACCACAGCCATGGAGCCTCCCCATGGCAACCCGTAAAGAGGAGCTACTTCCTTCACGATGACTGTTCCTGTTGTGCTGTGCTGGCCTCTTAAGCCACGCCCATTCCACCCTACAATGCAGTGAGCATGACACCTAAATCCACCACCACGAGGCCAACCCAACTGAGGAGTCCTAGAAATGACGACTTCTAACTCCAGTTCCATCACTGCTTTGCTTAGGGAGGTCAGAGAAGTTAATTTAATCTCTGGCACTTCAGAGATGTCCTCAGTGTAATAAGGTGAATGCTATCGATACATCACCTGAAATATTTTTAGAAGGGATAACAAATAAACAACCCTATAAAGCCATTTACAAACACAGAGGAGTCACTTACCCATGTCAGCCGAGGACAGGAATCAAATAGATAAAAAAAATCCACCAATAATCCTGAAACCTCATTAGGCTAAATACCCTTTCTTGTCAAACCAGGGCTGTAAACAAGGAAATAAACTGACTCGTTTGAGTCCATCCCCTTGCCCTCTCTTTTCTCCATTTCCTGGTGGAAAAATTATGAGTACTAAGCTCCCTGTTGGTTCTCAACCAGAAAGGAAAGCAGATGCTCAATCTCAAAGGGGATAGTCAAAGCTTGAATAATCCACGTTTGTCTACGTGAAGTACTCTAAAATGACTAACCCATCACAGAACCAACTTAAGTCACAGTATAGAGATTTTCGTTAAATAGGACGTGACCACAGACAATGCATGGACAGCAAAGAAGAGTTTTGCAAGACTGGAAAGAGCCACTCAGTCCAACCATTTTTGTTTTGCAGATCAAGTACAGAAGGCATTGCAAGCGTTTTTAAGGCTGGAGGAGGAGGGGATGGCAGCACAAATGTGTGTTTTGAGTGTTAACGGGAAGTAATGACAGGCAGGGACAATGAAGACCATGAAAGAGAGCCTTTGTCACAGTATCTCTTTCTGCGATCTCCACATGCACTGTTTACCGTTTATCCTTTCATCTCTGCGGCTGGTGGGCGGTGAGAGCTGTGAGGGTACGGCCCTGAAATATTCCTATTCAAACCAACTTCAACAGCTTATGTCATAATACTAATGAGACTTCCCAGGCACCTGTATACTATGACCATTTACGGCTGAAACGAGCACAGGGACAGATGAAACTTCTTTCCCTCCCCACACCGCCCTCCTGTAAGTGTCCAGCACACTTCCCTGCACAAACCAGACCACATTCGGCAGAGCCCTGACTCCCTCTGATCCTGGCCTCGGCTCTCCCCAGCTCAGCCATTCTCTATTTCCTAGTGTGTGGGGGAAGAACCTTGGTGTTCCTGGGAGAACTCTCTCCACATCTACCCATGCTGTATACTTTTTGTGTGGCCTAAAGCTCCAGGCTCCGAACTCACGAGCTCACTTCACCTGGACATCATCTCCTGAGTTACGCTCAGCTGATGTCAAAGATTAAAGATCTGTCCAGCCAGATATGATATTCTCAGAGATGAGTTCTCACGGAAACCCTATACGCTAATGACAGAATTTGGCCAATTTTCTAGGTGTATTTCAAACTTCTCCTTTCATCATTTGATTATCATAGCTCACTCCTTCCTCTGTAATTCCATGCAGACCTTTAATCAAATTCATGGATCCCCCACCTCCCCCACAATCTTCTTTTGAAATCCTATCAACCTTTTGGGAACTAAGGTCGACATAAGTGAACTGCATATTCCCAGTTTAATCTTGGGCTGTCGTAGAGAAATGATTATCCCTGAAATCTAACTATGGCTTCATTTTGCCTTTGTACCATCCTACCATCCCCTCACAAGATACCAATGAGATACCAGTATCCCTCAAGCAATGACACAAGGCACTTTTGCAAATCTTATCAGGCACCAGTACCAGCGCGTTAACTTACTCTCTTACACAAGCCCCGGCAACAGTCCTATTAATTAGGGATACAGCTGAGACTATGTTGTTTGCAAAACTAAACACTGCCTTCCACGGGGTTCTGAGGCCAAAAATGGTGTGGCTATTCCCTACTGTAATCCTGTGCTGGCATTTTCAACTTTGCACCACTGAAGAATCCTCATACATTTTCTCTCGTACAATTCCTTACACTGAGTAGGCCATGCTTTAAAAATAACTAGTTTTTTATTTTAATCAAAGCCATACGTAAATAACTGCCCATCAACATTACTGAATCAACAGACTGCCAGCCAAAAGCAAAACAACCTGCTATTCAGGTAGTGTGTAAAACTTTATGGCGGGTGAAATAGACAATTTGTAATGGCCTTTTATTAAGCATTAAAATATACTTTCCCATTGCCCTGGGGCCTGGGCCTGCAGAATGGAACTCGCTGGGCCCAGGATTTCCTTCCATCCTCTGATATCTTCTCCTGGGTCTACACCGCTCAGCTGGAAGCCATCCTGTTGCACCTGGCTGAGCCCAACTTGGGGCTGGGTCTACACTCTGCCCCTACCCCTTTCATACTGCTGTGGACTCCTGCAGGGGGAAGGGAGCTTCTGCACCTCCAAGGACTCCTCCGGAGCTCCCCCTACTACTCTCTGTCACAGTCCTTAAAAAGTCATCTCCAAGAGAAACAAAGTCCTTATTTTGTTTGTTTGGCTTTTATTTGTATGAGATTTGAGTATTATCTGAAAACACAGATGGCAGGGAAATGGCTCCTCCTAGGCAGTCCCATGAGGCCGAATTTCTCAGCCCAGGCCAAATTCTGCAAATGTAAACCTGAAGCATCTGCACCAAATGGATGTCCTGACTGACACATTCCACAGCAGAATACATGTGTGGAATACATGTATGTTCCACACATTTGTATGTTGGGGTGCTCCACAAGGAGAGTTCACACCTACACAAATGAGGAGGCAGACGCAGTGCCTTTTGAGGCATGTTTCCTCAGGGCTCAGGAAACTCCTCAGGCAGTGCCCCGCTCAGCCCTGACTGTGAGGATGCTGGGAAGCAGAGCTCCCCATCATTGCATGGCCATTTCTCAAGCACCCTCTCTAACACGCACCATGAATCTGCCATGATCCGGACTCAAAGCACCCATAAACAAATAATTATAATTATACCAAGGAACTGAGATCGTTAGTGAAGCCTCAAATAAGAAAGTTCACGACAAAGTAATTGAGACTATGCCAGCAGGCTGCACAGAGAACAGGGAGGACTTTAAGTTCCATCTTCCTGCATTTATTTGGACTGACATCCACAGGTGTACGTGTGGAAGGTATGTTTATAGGCATATAGACATACACATATACAGATCTGTGTCTATGAAACAATTTGTACCACTAAACACACATATATGTGATAACATATCTACATTCATTTTATATTTTGGAACATCTGAAATATTTTTAGGCATAATTATCTTTTTTTAGAAAATAAAACTGTAGGCCTTTGGAAATATTTCATTATAAAAACTAACTTATTTGGGCATTCAATATGTAAGAGCTACTTACTAAACACATACCACGTGTAAGCATGGTGGCAGGCTTTGTGGTTTGGTGATTTGGTTATAAAGGGCATGGCTGCTACTACAGTATTCCCTGGTATCTAGAACAGTGCCTGGCAAACAATAAACATTCAATACATGGTTGCTGAATAAAGAAATGCATCAACGCTTTGTGTGCCCTGCATGGCACAAGACTTTGAGGACTGAAACCTGTTCATACAGTTGTTTCGGTTGTTTTCCATGATAATTTTAAACCAAAGGCATCTGAGAAAAAAATTCTCTAACTTGGCCCAGTTAGGCTTTGATTCCAATGGGATGGTTTCAGGAGAAATTTCTCTGACACAGTGAGATGAGGTTTGAGACATTTTATGGCAAAAATAATAATGATGATGACAATGATAAAATGATGATAATCATGGCTCTGAGAACAAAGGCATTAATACCTATCAATAAGTAGGAGAGGTGGTTCAAAGAAAATGAACACCTCCAAATGCATTAAAATGGGCAAACGAAATTTGGCCCCAGTGAGAGTCAAGCTTTTTTGCTGAAGAGAGAAACTGTAGCACTCCACTAGGAAAGAACACAGAGGCCAACTCCATGGAGAGCGGAGTGAAGCCTGCTTGGGAGGAAGGTGCCTACCCACACGGGTCCATTATCTCTTCCAGGGCAGGCCAGGAAGGGGCCCATTACTCCACCCGGGTGAACACACTTGTCCCAGGAGGCCATTTCCCTTCTTGCCTCCTCCGACTGGATCAGGCTCATTTGTTTTTCTACCCCAGATCTCCGGCAGTCCTCGCTCACCTTGCATGGGTTATCATAAAACATCTTTCAGCATGCTGCTGCTAAAATGGAGCACTCTAAACAAATGTTCTCTTAGGGCAATAACTCCTTAATATAAACTGCATTTAATAAAACTGGTGGTGATTCTAAAAAGAAATGGGTAAGGCATATTCAGAGAAGATGTCTGGAAGAAATTTGCAATTAATATTTTACAAGACATTTAGATTCCGCAGTTTCCTCCTTGCTGTTAAAATTTAAGAGGTTTTTCAAAACTGTATTCCTGTTATTACATCCTTAATTAAATTAATTTATACAGTGAATGCTCTAATGATACTGCTGTGGATTTCAATCCAAAAGCCTTATTACCAGAGACAATATGTGTTAAGACCTTGGAAAGAGAATGACACCCAGCACGGTGCTGACACCGGCACAAGGATATTTGGCCCTGACATCTGATTATTGAAAAGATCTTGGTAGTTTTTCTGGGCCTCAGTTAAGTCTCTATTTTACTTTATTTTTTTAATTGAGCTAAATTAGGTCAACAAAAAACAAAATGAGAATCTTGCAAGTTGCCTTGACAAGGATGTCCCTCTGGGAAACACAATGGTAGATAATGACATTTCTACTGAACAAACTACCAGTTAGGTTGTGCCTAGATAAAACCCTCAAGAAGGGATGCTATCTTTAACCCCAAACTGACATGTCATCAAAGTGGTGGCAACCAAAATTAGTCCAAAACCATAAATGGCCCAGCAGTGGGAAAAGTCAGCCTCATAAGGCACCAAATCCAATAGCTTCTCAGGTAGCCCAGCCTGTGCAGATACACTCACAGTATTATCTTTAGGCTATAAAGGCTCTACTTACTAGGCATTTCAAGGATGTGTGTGTGGGGTGGAATGGGTATTCTGTCTGCAGCAGAAAAGCGTGAAAGCACGAACCATGTAAGTATTAACTACCTGTCTACTGTCCATCCTTCCAGCTAGATTAGCTAGAGGCCCCCTTGGGCTCAATCCCTGCTACTTCCTGCCAATATCTAGCTTAGAGCTAGGCACACTGTAGGCACTCCATGATCATTTGGGATTAATCTCATGAAATGTCAGTAACTAATGAGGCACTGTACCTAAAATTTCATCTGTTGCTGGAGCATCCAGCAACCACTTCTAGAGGAGATGCGTGACCAAACCAAGGGAAGGACTCCCAGACTCTCATCCCTTGCTCTGTGTTGAGCTGTTGAATTTGCTTCCTTTATGACTGCCACTGTATTTCTAGGGTTTATGTTGAGAATTTCAGGGGATGTAAAACAGAGCGTCTTCTTCGGTTACCCAGTAAGAGGCAAGTTTGAGAAACGTGTCTTCAATGATTTTGCACTGCTCCGTAAGAGCCCTGATCCGTCACCTCAATCTGGGAGTCGTTTCTCCAGCCCCACGTAAAGGATTTCTAAAATTCATTCATGACATGTAAAGGAGGGTGCCTTTAAATCAAAATCTTATGGCAGACACATTTGATTGCACAACAGACCATTCTATCAACTTGTTTCTGCTTCCTAACTAACCACGTTCTTTGTTTCCCTCAAGAAAGAAAGATGGCGCGTACAGAGGAAAGCAAACTCCACACATCAATCAAGCTTGGCCGCATAATAAAAGTTCTTTATGAAACAAAACATCAACTGCAAAAGAAAATTACATAGGAAAAAACCCTAGCATTATTTGATCTTGTTTTAAATCGAAAGTTTTGGACACTTTAGAAAAAAGGCAGCAAGTGACTTTTTAATGGATTTTATCCACAGGAAAATGATTACAACCAGAAAAGCTTTAAAGTGTCAGCTGGTGATGTATTTTTTCTTTATCCCTTTTAGTTTTATTCAGAAAGAAATTGAAGGCATATGGCAAAGTGCATCATTAATTTCTTATTAATTTCATAATATGAAGGCAACCAGTTAAAATAGTAGTGTACAACTTTAAATTACCGAACTCACTTGGTATTTAATGAGAGATTTAGCACAGCAGGGTCTCTGTTAAATTAAGTTGTGCCTTCACATCACAGTGGGAAAACAGGTGTATATTGGTTTAGAATTATGGAAATGTTGACTAATTCCAAGGCTTGTAATCAAACAGCAAGGCACCCTGTAATATTTTTTCTTCCAAGAATATGCATTAATCTTTTATGTCGGGTCCCATTTCTTTCTGTCCACCAAAGACTCACACAGCTAAAAGGAAAACACTTCCATGTTTTTCCTATAGCTGTTAAGGGTAATGTGTACTGGACGAAGCTGTACATAAATGCAAGATATGAAACTCTCATTTACCATATTTGAAATGGCAAATGTAGCAAGTGTGTGCACTGGAAAGGCTATCAGCCTTACAAATCAGATCTGACTTTTCAAATTCCTTCAACCTGCCTCAAGTAATTAGGCATATGAAACTAGATAAGGAGAAAACCAAAAATAATCCACTGACCAACTTTTCCACCTCCCAAATTATTGTCCTTGACAGTGGGTCTGTAACATCACTTCCCCTAAATTCTACATGCAGAATTTTTAGGAAGAAAAGAAGTAACACACATACAGTATTTAAAAAACATAAAACATGTTGTTTTCTAAGAGTCAGTGTAAGAATCCCAAACAGAAGCATATTCATAAGTTACTTTTATGCATTTCAACATGCCCCATTCATCATATTCACTCTGGTTTTCTTGAGCGCACCCTCGACTATGAAGATCGCATGCTGGGAGCTGTGTTTCTAGTAGAGGGATAAATACATATTCACCAAGCTCTGCATTCATTTAAAATGATGTGACTTGGTATCAAACTACACTATACCTTAAATGCTAAATTAACAACAGTTCACTGTCTCAAGTAATTTTAAAAAACACACCTAGAAGGGATTCGGCATGCTCATTACTAGAAAGCATTTCTTTTTAAAAGAAGAAATACAAAGTGGTCTTTGGGTTTGATTAGGAGCCTGGGAAACAAAAATGATTTTCATCTATTATTGGCTGAGTCAGTAAATATTTGCCTTGGTTTGTTCATTCCACAATGTGACCCAACACTGCAATCTCCTAGAATCTGTGTTAAAAAAAAGTCCATTTACATGAAGAATGCAGATAAAGTAATACTATTTTTTTAAAGTCACTGAGCGAAGCACTTAGACTCAATAAAAACAGCTTTACTAAGAACCACCTTAGCAGCTTCAGAGAGAAGCAGTGAAACTGGGCAGGACCATTGTGAGACCACACACGTGCTTTTTCGAACCTTCTATTCTTTGATTTCCTCGCGTACAAAGGGGAATACCAAAGTAGTATGATTCAAAATCAAGGTTCTTAATTTATGACTTTTGGGTGATGAAGAAGCTCATGTTGTGAAAATCCTTTGCTGAGCCTTTTGCCACTAAAATCTTGTATTGTGAATGAGTCTAGGATGAATCATACAAATGCTATCTTTTCTGGGGGTCTGTGGTGGTTCAATGGTTATGTGTGCATGTGTGAATGTGTATATACACAGAGGTGTTTGTGTATGCGTTCAGAGACAAATAAATGACACAAAGGTAGAATTATACCCTGAAAACATTAGGGACATTATCTTATCTTTCTTTTACTCTTATCAAACTAGGTTTCAATAAAATCATTATCCTTGCTCTGGTTACCACAGGTGCTTCATTATAACAAATGCATGTCATTATGAACTCATCACTGATATTTGGGTCAATGGGGAAAACATTCAAACAGCATCAGGAAATTAATAGCATGAAATACATAAAAGTGCCACAAAATCCTTTAGAAAAACTGTATTCTGGTGTTCCTACATGCAACATCAGTTCATTTCTGGTGAATTGTGCCAACTATCAAATATTACTGGGAAGGAAATGGAGAAAAAAATTGTAAGCTTTGTATTTTCTGTCCTATATCAACATGAAGCCACAAATTGGGTATTAAAACACTGACTTTGTTAACCACCATTGACTGTTTAGAAACCATTAGGAGGCTTAATATTATGGCTGTACAGGGTACATTTTGTCCTTTCAAAAGAAAATCTAAAGACAAAATTTGAAAAGGAGCTCCTGGTGAATAAAAGCTTTTTCTTTTCCATTTGCTTCTCTTGTGTGTGTTGGGTTTTTTTTTTTTTTTTCCTTTTAAAATCTTAGCCCACCCAATACTCTTTGGCAGCCGTGGCTGCCCAGTGGGGTCACTCTGATTTTCTAACCAGGGGATGCACTATTTGAGAATGCTTCCCGTCAGTGTTAATGCCAGCGCTCCTTTATGGGCTGGCCAGCTGGTGTGGCTGCTGCAGGGAACCGGGGGGTCAGCACACACTCCTCAAAAGACCAAAGTCATTTTTGGCACTAAGAGCCCATAACTAGAACCTTCAGTTGAAAGGACCATTTTCAAGCAATAAAGTGATTCTGGTACAAAAGTAAACCGACTCACCCCAGGTAAAGTTTTAATATTGTGCAGTGCATTCTGGGCCTCAAGTGCAGCTTTTCTTGTATAAAATGTTACGAAACAACAACCTACAGAGAGAAATGAAAAGGTTTTAGAAATTTCTGTGAATGCTTTGCTTAGATATAATGGAGACTGTGGCGAACAAACAATCTACTTAAAAGGATGCACAATTTAAAAATAATAAAGCATATGAGAACAGCAATAACAACATCTCAAGCATTTACACAGTACCTTTTGATCCTAAATCATATTTATTAGCTTTACCCACGTTGGAGATCAATTCCTGACTCTGTGCCTCACCTCTCTGGAATACAGCTATTCAAGAATGAGGGTGGGAGGTGGTGGAGGAATGAGTGAGATGTGAACAGGACCTGTGCTATAGCACCTACGTGAAGAGAAGCATTTAATCACAATAACAACAGCACAAGCTTACATTAATTATAATTTTCTTAAAGTGTATCTCCAGAACATCAGGTTTTTGAAAGACTTTCTAAACTCAAAGCTTCAGACAACTGGATTATAAGCTTCTTAAAAGCTGGGATAGTGCATTCTTCTTTATCTCCACCACATTACATGATGCAAAGTTCTGTACATATGACCCTCAATACTTGTTTGCCAATATGGAAGACTGTATTTTAACTGGTTTAGAAATTAAGCTACAATACAGATGGGTACATGCCCAAACAGATGTTAGTGGACTCTGGCCCATGCATTACGTACGGCTGTGGCATACAAACTGGCAACATTTTGATTCCTCCTTTCCAAGAGCCTGTAGGAGTCCCCGGCCCTTCCGCGCAGGCCAGCATATATCCTTTTTCCAACCAACCTCCTACACCAAAGAAAATGGTATGTGGAAATCCTAGACCATTCCTTCTGCATCCTGGAGGACGGCTTGCACCTTCTTCAACTTGTAGATAAAGATATTGGCTATTTATTCATCAATATAGTTTCTTAGCACAATCAGTTTGGGAAAAGAGGGTAGGACAAAAACTTGAAATTTAAGAAACAAAGATGCTAACCTTTGATCTGGGCTGTCTTTGGCAAGTGGTTGAGGAAAAAAAGTAAAGTGATGCACTCACCAAGACTGTACGTATTTTATCTTGGCTTTACTAAAGGAACATAACGCACGGAGCCAGACAGGGGCCAGAAGAGCTTTGAGAGGTGCTGCCATTCCAGGGGGAAAATAAAGTATAATCTCATTCATACAAGATCCTTAAAGACATCCAAGATTCTTCCTCGTTTGGAAGAGAAATTTGGAACCTTGCCATTTTACACTTGATTTAGTTAGAGTCTACTGACAGTCAATATATACAAAACCTTTGCCTTTTGGACAAGGTAGACTATGACTATAGCATCTTGGCATTTGAAAAACTCCACGCATCCAAAGATCAGAAATCCTTCAAATGTATCACCTGAATGAAGGGAACTGAACATTATGATATTTCTTTAAAGAATCAAGCTGAAGAGACTGACCATTTTCACAAGCATCTTATTGCAGCTATTTTGTGTTCTTTGACCAGAATCTACTTGGCTCTGCTTCTTGATGGTAGATTTTTTTACCGAACTGATCAACTTCACTAATGAGTTCAGCTTCACTGGTGTGATGTAAGCCCCAGAAAAGCCATAGGAATTGCTTCATGCCAAGGAATAATTTCCAAAAGGAAACTAACATCCCAGCTTCCAGTAACCATTTTTAGAAGAAAAACACCAACCACGCCTCATCAGGCTTAGTATACAAAGAAAAACAGGACAAGCCTTACTAAACGCTTCTAGCAAACACAGTCTCAGTGACTTCTCTTTTCCCTGTCCTGGGCTTATGGCGTTAGCTTCTGGATAAGGAAGCAATGGGGAAGTTCTGAATTACCGCCTCATTTAATAATCACAGTTTCAAAAAAAAAAAAAAAAGCAGAATCTGATACTTTCAGGCAGGTAACTTCTGGGAATTAGATGTTTTAAAAAAGAAGATTTAGGGATGCAGCCGTTTACTGGCTGAAATAAAGGAAATGACGAAAGAGTAAGTTCAGGAGATGAAAAACCGATGCCAGTTTGGCCACGCCGCAGCCAGGAACGAAGAGTTTAGGTTGGCCTGGAAGACCAACGGTATGACAGGGAAAATGAAAATAGAGAACTAAACAACGCTAAGATAAAAGCGACAAGGAACAATGATGATGTAAACGGAGTGAATTGTGTGCATTTCTGTGTGAGCCAGCTGTGGAGAGCTTTGACCAACATACAGTGGTCTCAGGGATAAAGGGAGCACTCCTGCCTCGGACACCCAAGCAAAATCCCTGCCATGGCTCGCTGCCTGAGAGTCCACTAGGAAGGTGTAGTCCTTTTGCTATTTACATACTAAAACATGTCCCCTGAGGAAGGAGACATTTAATTGTTGCTAGTTATTACAGCTTAGTGTGATTTTACCTACTTTAAAGGGTCTACCTCTTGAACAAAGTTCTTAGTGAAAAGAAGGTGGGTGGTTTTTGTTTTTCAGAAAGGGACAGATTGAAGCTGGTATCTAAGCGGGGTGGGATGGCAGGTGAATAGGAGAAAGGAAGGAAGAAAGGACTCAAACATACAGAGGGGGAGATGGGAAGATCCCCAAGATCTCAAATGTTTTCTAGTTTCATCCAAGGTCCACTCTGCCTTTACAACTAGTACGGTGAAGTCAGTCACTTACCCTCTTCCAACTATGCATAGTTCTTAAGTGTTTCAGTTAAAAGTGTACAATCATCTAAACAGGTATTCTTTAAGATCATGCCAAGAGAAGCTCTAGTTCCAGTGTGACACACAGGAGGATATCCTAGGTAACACTGACAATGTGCCTTACCGTTCATCTGTCCGACCCAAGAGCTGAGCCCCAGCACAGCCCCACAGGCGCCGCATTTGGCAGGGAAGCCTGGAGCCTTTGTGCCGATTCCAAGAGGGGATCCCATCTCCAGGTGGGCATAGCTCCTAGCCACAGTCCATGGCTTGATAAGCCCATCCCAGCCTGGATTTCTACTCTATTCACGGCCTCAGTAGGATAGCCTTGTGCAATTAGCAACTTACACAAATGTGGGGTCCTGGGCAGACAAGGAGACTGGGAATACTAACCCCAGAGGCTTCTTTTGGTTTTTCACATTTAGTTCCTGAATGACTTACCGTGGGGAAATATCTTACTTCCTCAGTACCTTAGTTAGCTTCATCATTAAAAATTTATTTATTTTTGAGACAGGATGTCACTCTGTTGTCCTGGCTGGAATGCAGTGGTGTGATCATAGCTCACTGCAGCCTTGAACTCCTTGGCTCAAGCGGTTCTCCTGCCCCTTCCCTGAGTACCTGGGACTACAGGTGTGTGCTACCATGCCTGACTACTTTTTACATTTTTGTAGAGATAGGGGTCTCACTATGTTGCCCAGGCTGGTCTTGGACTCGGGCCTCAAGTGGTCCTCCTGCCTCGGCCTCCCAAAGCCCTTAGACTATAGGCATGAGCTACTGTGCCCGGCCTAGTCCCATCAGTAAGTAAAAACCAGGTCTGCTTAATATCCCCCCACAAAACTATGTGGATATGCAGCCAAAGTGTTTCATTCAGGACCAAAAAAGAAAAAGGGTCAAAAGCATTCTTTACTTCCATTAGACTAAAGGAAGTCTTATGCTTGGTTCAGCATGCATAATGGTTCACTTAACAAGTACAGTGTTGGTTAAGTTTTATTAAAATTTGCAGGATGAATACAGACCTCCAAATTGAAACAGTCAGCTTAGATGCAGCAATTAGTGTTTTTCCCCAGCAGGACTTTAGCGTGTACCTTTCCAGATATTGGAATGTATTTGAAAGACTTTCTATGAGTTTCTCCTAGTTAACAACCATAGTCTTTTTATCCACCTATCACTTAATGTGCTCCTGTAAAATACTAGATTACCCACCTGCAGACAATATTTCAACAAAGAGAGAAATATCATTTTCCCTGAAATGACAATTATTACGGCAAAAGGTCAAGGAGCTACTACATATCCCTGAAAAACCACGAAGGCTCAACAAGGACGAAATTTTCTTTCTTGTCAGCCCTAACCAAATATACAGCTGTTAAGGGAACCACCTGTCTCCTAGATTTCCCCACGCCAGCTGTAACTCAGGTCTGAAATGTACTGGACTCCTCCCCAGGTCAGCTGCAGCACCATATGGCTCAGCAGTCTGATTCAGGGGCAAGCCTCCTCCCCTGCGGGCTCTGTTTCCAACATCAGTGTAAGGGGTAGTCACACATCTACAACACCCAGGGGCTGGCTCTTCGATGGTCAGTGGTTGCACCATGCATCAGAGGGGACAGTCCCTTGGGCTTCAGAATTCATTCCCGGAATCCTACCTTCCCTACTGTCCATGGAGTGGAGTGACAGGCCTCGCTCCATGTTAGAGGTGACTGGCCAGGGGGCTCTGGGGATCAGCACAGGCTGACGCAGTCTGATGAACCAGGTGCTTCTGCAGGTCTCAACCCTCCCATTGCTGCTTAATGCTGGTAATTTCTGCTGCTTCACCTATTTCCAATTTGCTCATTTGACACTATCTAATAAGCACCTGCATGGGACGATTCATGCCACTGCTTATCTACTCATTCAGGAGCTTCTGCCAGTGGCAGTGGCCTCGTTAGAAAAGACAAACATGGTGTTCCATGCCCGGGTGACTTCAGGATATCCCTTGTTTCAGCGACCTCAACAATTCATTGTAATAATAAAAGCTCTGGTCCTTGAAGCAAAAAAAAACCAAAAAACAAAAACAACAACAACAACAAAAAAAACCCCCAAAAACCCAAAACACAAAAAACACCATCCTTCTTCATGTGCCAGTTTAACAAGCACCTCCCACAACTCCTCACCAGGACTTTTAAAATTCACAGGTGCATCAGGTCCAAGGGAAAACTCAGGAGAGGTGATCCCAGAACCAAATATCACAGTCTTAGGTCCATACAGAGCCTAGCAGTCCCACTAGTGATGATTTCTTCTGTTGACTACAAAAAGACTGTGCTGATTCTCTGTAACTTAGAGGGGAAATACACTAGATCTTACTGGCCACTAACACGTCACTGTGATTCTGCTGTTCACTGTCAACATCTAGCAGGGCCCCTAGGAAGGGAACGTAAGACAGAAAAAGCACAGAAGAAAGGTCCAGGGGCACAGAGCATTGTCTGTGAAGGCAGGCCCGGGGGGGTCCTCACAGGGAGCATCTTGGGGCAGCCATGAAGCAGCAAGAAGATCCTGGACACCGAGGGAAGGAGACAGGTACGGAAAGCCCTGGTTCCCCATTTCCCACCTGTCACCCTGCCTACCTCCCCAGAGGCCTGCTGCGGGGATGTGGATGCTTTTGACGCCCAGATTCCCTGAAATTGGTAAGTTTAGCAGTACAGTTGCATATGTTCAGCTTGGAAAGCAATCTGTAATCAGTATTATAATTGTGAGCTATGATTATGCCATCATGGATCAGAAGTGGAGAGTGGCAATTCCCAGAGAGGCTGAGTGTGACATATTCCACACAGGGTAGCTGGTGTCTCGCTATATTTTTTCACTAATAGTTTCTGCTGTCATGAAGAGTTCCCTCAGGTATTTTGCCTGCCTAACTGCTAGATAATTTGAGACACTGATATGAGATTTTTGCTGTTTCCAAAGATAAAGCCCCAAACAAAGGCCAATGGTAGTTACACACACTCTCACACACACACTCACACACACTCTTACACATATACACACACTCTCACTCACTCACACACAGTAGTGTATTTAAAATCATAAAGAAACACTCAACTGTACTGAAAGACTTTAATTTTAAATGATCAAGTAGATTTATCCTCAAAGAAACCATCTGGATTATCACAAACCTTTTCAAACCACAGCTGTTTCCCTTGAAAATCTTTACTTGGAAACTCTGGGTAATAATACTCACAAGAAAAAAAAATGTACTGATATATAAAGATAACCAGTTTATATCATGGTTTGCTGTAAATCAAAGAGCAATAACGTATTTCCATTTTTCAGTGTGGAGGTAATGTAGACACCACTCTAGACAATGATATGAGGTCAGATTTTAGAACTCATTCTGCCTTAAGAAAACTGACACCATACTCATTAAAGAAACTTCCTCCAAGGTTTCCAAACCAAGGTTTGACGCTCTGAGACACTGTTTTAAAAAGGCGGTTTTCTTTACATCCCTTGACTCTAATATATGGACAAGGCAATTTTTGTTTTAAGAGACAGGATCTCACTCTGTTCCCCAGGTTAGAGTGCAGTGGTGCAATCATAGTTTGCTGTAACTTCGAACTCCTGAGCTAAAGTCATCTTCTCCACTGTAGGCTGCTGAGTATCTAGGACTGCAGGCATGTGCCACTACACTAGGCTAATTTTTAAATTACTTAGTAGAGACTGGGTCTTGCTACATAGCTCAGGCTTCTCAAACTCCTCGTCTCAAGTGGTCCTCCTGCCTTGGCCTCCCAAAGTGCTACCATTACAGGCATGAGCCACTGAGCATGGCTGACGCAGTTTTAAAAATTACTTTCATGTTTTCTTTTTAAAAATTGGGATTTTAATTTCTGTTTTTTATTGACACATAATCTTTGTACATATTTATGGGGTACATGTGGTATTTTGATACATACATGCAAAGCGCAATGATCAAATTCAAGGCAGGAGGACAGTGACTTGAGTTGTTTTTAATTATTGAAACAGTGGCTCGTCAGCTGCAGGGCAGGAACTTCAGATCACATGCCAACGAGTCACAATGCCAAAGGCAGGAGCTGACCCCGCGTAGCAAGGCTGGTTTTAGTGAGGCATTCCTCATGACTCTTCTGCAGCTACCCGCCTGAAGCGAGGAGAAACTTCCCTGTGTAAGGTGTTCTCTACCATGGCAGGAGGGACCTTTCTGGAAAGTTCTAGTTCTAACTGCTAATTCTTTTTCCGATACCACCCTTCAGTAATATCTTATTATGGGGAACTGTGGAGCATTTTCTGGAATACGAAATAACTATACAACTTGAGGGCTAAGGAGAGAAAGTGAAAAATGGTTTCCTGCAATTCTGCGGCAAAGCTGGTCAAATAAAAAGTATTTCCATTTCGGAGCTTATGGGGTTGGGCATGAGAACAGCTGTCTCCCTCCCTAAGTGGACTCTGCCCCAGGGTCAAGACAGGCCTGTCTACGTCTTCAAGGTCATTCGACATCTTACATATATGAAAACCTACTTTGTTTTCTAAATCTAAGCACATAAACACTTGAAAGCAGCCCCAGACTGATCATCTGATGACTGAACCATATATATATACATATATATTTTTATTAAACAACAAAGTAATAGCCCTAGCAGACAACTTCAACTTGAGTTATATTCGAATTCAGGACATCAAAAAAGTCATCATGTTGTAAGTAGGGAATTCCTTTACAGGCTGCCTTTGAATTCTAAGGGGCTGACAGATCAAGGGACGAAGGCCCTGGAAGGCTAAATTAGTGAACCCGCTATTTTTTTTTTCCTTTCTGTGAATGAAGCTCTCTTTTGTATGTGCATTTGCAAGCAAAGCAGGTGCCTGCTTCACACAAGTCGAACTGCAACTGGGATCTTGGCTTCTTGTCAAGTCAGTAGCATGCGAGCCAGTTTAAGTCAAAAGAGGACACACTCCTCATACTTGATTCCCCTTGCCATCTATTTTCTCCCTCAATCTTAGCCACTCGGAGAAGAATTTAATACTTTTTTTTTTCCAGAGTCCAAAGGCTGTAGATCTAAGTGGGATATTTTGTGCTCAAGCGAATCTGCCATGCACTACAGTTTCAACTCTCAGTCACTGGCTTTGGCCCTGCCAGGACCCCCTACTTTCACTTTCTACAAGGCAGTTAAAGGTTAAAAAAAAAAAAAAACCACCAAAAATCCCCTGAATTAAAATTTTCAAGAAAATTTAGCATTAACCTTAAAAAAAAAAAAAAAAAAAAGAGTAGTCCTTTTTCCGTGGTAGAAGGTGATTTATACCCCTAGCATCTTGAGGCAAAAGGCAATGACAAAATGCCATTCTTAGAAAGTACAAGGAGGCCCAGGACATGATATGAGACCCTGGAGGGTCACCCATGTAGCCCCTTTTTTAGCCCAAAATCCAACCACCAAGAAGAACTGGCACTGCTAGGAAACGGTCACATCAGGGCACTATGACCGACTCTGGGTCCCATGGTGCTGGGCCCTCGGTGTGAATTCCTGTGGCTGGACCTCCACACAATGCTTGCTTTCTAGGAGTGCTAGATACAAGTGAACAAATGATGCCACCGATTTCACGAGCTCCATCTAAAACCCAGTCCCCTTGCCTCTCAGCTCTCTTACGTATTCCTGCCTGTAATTTCATTATCGTGGCTCCCCTGTACTTGATGCTGAACGTGGATGGCTGTAATGACATCAACTGAGATACAGGAACCAGAGGCATGAGAAAAGTACCCATCACAGCAAAAGTTAGCTAAAGGGAGAACCTCTAAGAAGAGCAGACATATCTGTGTTGTACTGCTCCTCTAGCCTTTTATGCCTTTAAACTGAACACTATAAAAAATAAAATGAGAAGAAGTTAAGGTAGCATTGCCTTCTCATGGCTTCCATGACTTTCCTGTGGAATCACAAAATTTTATAAGTAGCAAATGTTGGGAGTCGGGAAACAGTACTCCAACATAAAAGCCTCACAAGAAAAAGTTTCTCTCTGACCCCCTCCTGCCCTCCTGTCTCTCAGTCCCAGCCTCCCCTAAGCCCAGCCACAGAAACTGGAATCCCTCTCTTCCTCATAGCAGGTCACAGAAGCCAGAACCCCGTTTCCCCAAAGCCAGCCATAAAACTTAAAAATACTGCTCTAACTTTCCTTCCGTCATTCTGTATAAAACTGGCCAGAAACAGATTCTCTGACCTACCTTGTTTGACTGTAGGTCATAAGACCCCCATTCCAGGGAAGGTCCTTCCCACACCCAGAAGGAAGAATCCTGCTCAGAGAGGCCAGGGAGAATGAGGACAGGCAGGCCTTGCCGAGTGTCCCTGCTCAGTCTATTAGCGTTACATCATGTCCTTTTTGTCCAATCACATTACTACATGGCTGACCATACTTTGTGGAACCTAAGTATGCAAATGAGCCTAGGCACACTTTGTTGGACCTAAGTATACCATTTCCCCTGTATCTTTGGGTCTGCATCCTGAAGGCGCCTGTGTCACAGAAACTGTGATCTCATCAACCTGCGTGCCTTTTCTCCTGTGGATCTGCCTCTTGTCAGGGATTCTTAGTGAACCTTCATAGGGCCAAGGGGAGGTTTTCTCTTGGTCCCTACACTAGTTCTACCAGCCTAACCCCTCACACCCTCCCATTTTACAGATGGGAAAACACCAGTTCACAGGTTAGCAGGCTGCCCCCAAGTCACACCAGGAGCCAAGAGCAAAGCCAAAACCATCCCAGCAAACACGAGTCGATGAGCATCCCTCAAAGTCTATGCCTCTTATAGGGAGAATGTTCCTGAACCACCTCTAACAGGGTCTGCCTCACTCTGAAAGATCTGCTTCACACTCTGTTCATGTCACCTAAAATGTCTCTTTATAATCTAAACCTCTCATCTGAAATGTCTCTCCAACAGTCACCTAAGACAACCCTTTTTTCCCCACCTAAAAATGGGACTTCCATAGCTAGAGTAGCAGCTACCCAAATACGAATGCCTCATTCTGTAGAAATCTACTTTTAAGGAAACCGTATCCAATTAGCTTAGTTTTATAGAGTTTGATATAATTGGCACCCTGATGTCAGCGGTATCACCATCTGGCCACTGCCTAGGAAGCTGACGGGCGACGCTGCCATTGGGCCTTCCGTATGTGAGTTATGTGGACTCCACGGTTTGGATTACCAAGCGCCATCCTAGGAATTCCCCTGGGAAACTTACACTGGCAGCGTGGGACCCGCACCGCCCTCTGGCCGCCTGAGGCAGTCATGCGATGCTCCGCCAACATCCTTCCTCACTTTCCCTGCAAGATTCCTCGCAGACAGCAAATCTGAGCCACCTTTTCAGCCCGGGAGGGAACAATGATCTCACTGGGGTCCCCGGCAACCCACACCTTCCCTCCAACTCTCCATCTGACACGCTAGGACCCCCTTTCTGTCAACTGGCCACAAGATCCAGGCCCCTGGCAGCCTCCTGTTGCCCTGGGGACTTTCCCTGGAGGAACCATCTTCTGTTATTTCCATGACCCCGTGAAGACTAGCAAGCCCCCTGTGTTTTCTGCGAGGAAAATGGAGTTTCTTTCTTTCCTTTTGACCTAGATTACATCGACTGCATTTTCAAGCCTCTTGGGAAAGCAAGTGCAGCCTAATGTGCACAGCTATGTGTGTACTGTAACACTTCCTCACCCATGATTATGTAAATTCCACCAAAGCACGACACAGATAGAAAAGGTAACAAGGGCAAAATTGCTGGAATGTGCTGTTCCCTTTCTCTGGTTCTTTGAAATAAGACACTTACGTTAAACCATTTCAATTGTCTAATAGCTATGAAAGCATTGGAAGAATTTCAGCATCATCCTTTTTTCCCACGACGGGACAATCATCGTGTTCAGCTGTTTCACGAACTCCCCCACCCTGCTCTGAGCGTCGGAAAGGTAGGGTGACGTGTGCATTTGTTCAGGCCCCCAGGGGGTGACATGAAGAAAGCAAGGAGTCTCCTTTGTTAGAGAAAACGTCACTTGACTATTGGAATGAAAGATAATAAGCTAGCCATAGAATTTATTACGCTTTGTATTTTTCAAAACCTAATT
Source organism: Pongo pygmaeus (assembly GCF_028885625.2). Classification (NCBI taxonomy): domain Eukaryota; kingdom Metazoa; phylum Chordata; class Mammalia; order Primates; family Hominidae; genus Pongo; species Pongo pygmaeus. Next base: position 11,326,269 of record NC_072381.2, on the reverse strand, counting down.
CCAAAGTAGTGAGGAGAACCATATTTTTCTCTGAAGGAAGAATGAAAAACTTCAGGTTGAACATAACAAGCCAACCAGAGGGTCTGGCTTCCCTAAAGTGGACGTTAATTGACTCAACTCCCTGGCCAGCTGGTCTCCCTGGGGTCTCATGGTGAGGTGGAGACCAGTGGCTCAGCAGCGGGCAGGCCTTCAGGCTCACCAAACCAAGATCACTTCCCATACACCAAGGAGGCATCATGGGGTTAAACGCGGTAGGTGTCAGGTAGTTCTGTCTTGAATCCAATTAAGAAGGATTTAGTTTCTAAAGTACTGAGGGACCTCATTAGAAGAAAGTTTCTAATATAAGGTTATTTCATAGTATAGATTCTCTAGAGGATGTGATAGCATTATAATTAGGAGGCTAGTGGCAATGAGAGGTAGGTTAGAATCACATCTATTTTCCTATGATTCTCAATTCACAGCACACTGGGCTATTAGATGCTTCCAGGCCAGGCCGATCTCTCAAGTCTCCACTTCACTGCCTTGCTTTGATGGTGCATCAGCTTGAATTCCCTGGACTAAGAAATGCAGGCCCCTTATTGTTAGCCTGAATAAAATACAGCTCAGCTCTGTTCCTGAGCACCTACCAGTGGTATTCTAACTTATTACTCAAGGGTTCTAGGCGCCTCTGAACTCTCAAAAGGATTATTTGCAACCCAAAGCAGAACAAAGGTATTTTTTCCGGAAATGGAATAAGGACGTCATTATCTACTTCCTCACTCTGGTCTTTAGAGTCAAAGTGAAATGGAGAGGCAAACCCTTTGGCTATAGAAATCCAAGGCTAGGCTGAAGTAAACATTTGTACTTACTGTAGATTTTTTTTTCTTGTTGGATATAATGCTGGAGAACTAATATTTATGGCCATTATAACTGTCTCCACCCGACTCCGGCAATAACTGAGCCGCATTTCATGTGTATGGAGATCAGAGATGGAGATATTTCTCCATATTGCCTGGAACAGCGGAAATCATTTAAGAAATTCACTTTTGGGGCCAAGGTGGTCCCTGAGTTCTCATGACAGATACCATGACAGTTTTCAAAGTGATGCTGGATAGTCTTCTCATGCTCATTCGTAATCCCTGCAGTGAGGCTGGTACAGTCATTCCTGATTAGCATCACAGGCTGACGACCTCACCTCTCTAAGCCTCTGGTTCTTAATAACATGGGGTTAGTGACAGCTATATTATAGATGTATCACATTAAGCCAAACAACGTATGAAAATGTTTAACACAATTCCTGGCATGTAAATAAGAGTGCTTAGTAAATGTTAGCAGCTACTGTCCACTTTAAATTTAACATGTTTCTCCATAGAGCGCTGAGCCCTAACACACACTATGCAGGCTCCCTTTGGGGCAGGTAAGGGATAGGTAGCTTTACTCCACTTTTATAACAAATGCAATACGGAAATGCAGCCGCGACAGGCCTGCCGCAGGCTGCGCTGCCGCTGTGCATCCCTGGGAGGAAGGGAGGGCAGGGAAGCCGCTTTTCTAAGTGATGACCATGAGCCCTTTAATAGGGCTTAGAATTGATTGTGTTGTCTTGCTTTCCGAAGTAATTACTTGGAACTAGCAGAGTTCACCCATTCGCATGGCCTTTGAATACTCTGAACATCCATTTACGTGACCTCCAAACAGTCAATCAATTTTAATGTAATCATTTTCATGACTTTCTTATTCAGGGTACAACAAAATTTTCCCCAACTGTATGCTCTATGATACGCCCCCAAGAGGCAAAAAATCCCTGAAACAGTTTGTTATTTAAAATAAAACCTACGGCTAAGGAGCACACCCAGGTTTTACTACTATACGAGTTTAACCACAGATTGGTCACTTCCCTTTATTTCAGCAACAATAGAGGAAGAAAAAACAAAAGCAGTAACACTGGGCTTCACAAGAAGATGTGATGTCCTAAATGCCTGCGATGAGGACGGGGAGGAGGAGATGTCCGGCGGAAGCCTGGGGCACAGACCACCATGTGTGTCAGGCACCTCTTGGCCAAGGGGTTTCCGGCAGCTGGATTTCATTTTGAGAGTTCCCGTCACACGGGGATCAGGCGCAGGAGATCACTGCCGTCTGACTGTGGTTCTGCTGCTGTGCTCCTGTTCTCCTAAGGAATGCAGCTTTCTGCAGGTGGCTGCTACCTCTTACGCTTCCTGGGTGCCCCCACCGGCCCCCGACAAGGCATGGCATGGTGCTAGGCACTGGAGGTTCCTACTGTATACTCAGGGGTCAACTCTCACCAGGGCATTTTCACACCCCCCTTCCCCTACAGCAATACGGTTTTCTTTTCAATTTGGAGTTCCATGAGCCTTTCTGATTCAGGTTCCTAGGGGTAAAAATGGTCCATGCAACACTCTCTAGCCCATTTCCTGTTAAATGACTCTGGTATAGTTACTTCTAGCCTAAGAGAGATTTGGTTTAATGGCTAGGTAAAATAGATTGTTTGATCCATTTAGTAAAATAATGTATACACAGTGCCAAGCCCAGAATCTGGCACAAAGAAAATACCACATAGAGGCTAGCTTCTTTTCTTCCTTCTACTGTACAATTTTAGGGGCAGTATGAAGGGTTTCTTGATATCCAGGGTGATCAAATAATTCATTCTCCAAGTGAGGACCCTTTTGAAAGCGGAGGGGATAATGTTAATGATGATTCTGGGACAAAAGAAGAAAACGGGGCTGATGTGGGCAAATCCTCCGTGCCCCCCTCTCCCCCAGTCTTTCCACTCAGCCTCTGAGCTTCATCTTTTCAGTTGGAGGCTCAGATTCATATTATAATAAAAATGCCTCAGAAGACACAACACTGCAATCTGTTTCCCAACCATTTACGCTGTAGTATCAATGAATCTTATGGCTACTGGGTTTGATAAGAGTTTCCATGGTGAGAACACGGGTCATGGGGCAAGAGGGGATGTCCTAAAAGAAGAAGGATGACCTCCAAAATGGGGATGGCTGGGGAGAAAGTGACAAACTTCAGTCACATTGTAATTCTGAAAAGGGTCCGTTCTGGATTTGACAGCGATCAACTTTAAATGCCAGACTGAAGAGAGAAAAAAGATCTTAACAACCATCTGGTTTAAGTTCTTGCTTCCGGTTAAAGAAGTGGAGGCATGGAGAGGGGGCGTCTTGGCAGAGTCACCCCTCTGGTTCCTGATAAAGCCTGGCCTGATTCCAGTTAGGTGGACTCATCTTGCCAAACACTGCCTTACTTCTTCACCGCTCCACGTCTCTAACCAAAGAGAACGCTTGGCTTTTCATTTTTCAGAAAATTAAATAAGTGTACCTGATTATGGATACTAAAAAAATGTAACACATGGTCCTTGAACGTGATGTGCTTGAAATTTAGCTGCTCACTCATTAGCAGGTAGGAAGAGAATTTATCTTCTTTGGTCAAGAATCTTTCTGTGGAACACCTCAGAGGGAAAAGTAAAATATTTCCTTGATTTCAGGATAACAAAAAACTCTCCACACCACACACTGATTAGCAGCCACCGGGTTTTGTCTGAGGAAGAGCACGCCGCCCATCAATTGTTCCCATGCTGCATGCATGCTAGAATAGTATTTGATCTAAAAACTTTCATTTTTCTCAATCATTGCCAATGACACTGATTCTATTAAACCTTCAGAAAAAAGAAAAGAAACATCCTGCAGGCTCCTATTTCTTCCCTGGATGACTGGATGAGGATGGATTTCTGAGTCTTTGTAGCCCTTTGGACTGTAGGGCCAATGCCTGTTTGGATTACACACATATACAGACAGAGAAAGAGAGAGAGAGATGAGGATGGGGGTGGGAAGGCAGGCATGTGGTAGACCACTCTGCAAGGAGCTAAAACGCTCTAGGCAACGAGATGGTTTATAGGATAAAGCCTCTGCTGCACTCTCCTGCTTCCTAATTGTGCAGATAACAAATGATAATAATATTCTCCCACCACTAAGGGTCTCACTGCTAGTTCTAAATTATATTCGATAACAAGAAGATGAATAGCTCAGGTAAGTCTAAACAGTGGCTACCCCAAACACCTTTCCAACATGCGCTGGAACGCTTTCAATGTTAGTGAGAGGAAGTCTTAGCTCCCTGAATATAACTGTCACAGGCTAATATTAAAGTCGGTTTGATTCCCTGAGCACATTCCAAATTGTGGAAAAGGACTTGCCCCATTTGACTGACTACTGGGTAGCTCAGAGAGGGCAGTCTAGGATCCAAATTTGCTATGAAAAGCTCACCCCACAGATATTCCACATACTGTGTCCATCTCATTGCAGCTTCAGAAACCATCGGGGACAAGTTTTCCATCCTTTCTTTTTGGGATGACAAAGAATTTTTTGTCACATAAATAATTCAACTGCTGTTCATCCAATATATTTATTAGCTTTTAATTTCCAAGGTGGTAGGTTTCCCAAAGATTCAACATTATGACAGAAGGTGAAAAAAATGCCTGGAAGATTTCATTACTAGTCAATCTTATACACTGACCTATGTGTTAAACAGCTGTCATTAGATGATAAATTCCAAGTAGTTGATATAAACCATAGAATCACCATCTGTCAAAATGAGTCATAAACTTGGTCAACCCAATGAAACAATCTGCTAATCCAAGAAAAATTCAGGTAGGAACAGATGTCTTAGTGTTACATGGTACAGTCATGATCTTGTCTATGCAGTGAGGCCAAATTTTAAGACTGAAGAGAGTTAAGTATGGGTGCCAGGAGTTACGTTTCACCACCGAGTCCACCACCATTCCTTACAACACAGGATTCTCAACAGAAAACTGCAACGAAGGTACCAAATACCTTTCTACAATCTAATTACCTCTTATAATAGTGTTTCCCAAATGTTCCTGAGGATGATAATCGCCTGGGACATTGGCAAAAACATGGATTCTTGGAACCAAGCCATGCCCCTCGGCTCAGGCTTTCCAGGCTAAAGGCCTGGTCATCTACAGGGCAGTGTTCCCTGAGATTCTTATCCTCCAGGAAGCCTGGGAAACAACACAGCAAAGGACACCTGCTGCAGAGACTACCAGTGTCCACCGAAGTCCATCCTCTCCTTCCTCAGGGCCAACACCGGAGCAGAGCTCATGGTGAAACCACATTTGCCCCTTGCCACGTGACTAAAGGCTTCCTAAAGAAATACAAGTGGAAATGACCTGTGCTGCTTAAGGGCCAGAGCTTCTAACAGAGCAGACATGAGTCCTCCATACTTTCTTTCCTCTCCTTTTGAATGGATGCAGGTGACAAAAAAAGTAACAAAATAAAACAAACACACAGAAAAACCAAAGAGATGGTAGAGCCACAAGATGGAGAAGCCTGGATCCCTGTATCACCACATGGAGGAAAGCCACCCACCAACATCCATAAGGGTTCTGTGTTTAAAAGTCCTAATATATTTTTGGGTCTACGAAAATACCGACAGTTAAACCTCTCCTAACACCTAGAGATTAAAAAACACACACAAGGAAAATACAGGTGAAACAGTAACAATTCTGTCCACATCAGTGCTGTCTCTGCCTCACACTTCAGGGGACTACCCAAAACAGCTACAAGAAAAATGCACCAGGAGGATCAAAGTGAGTATGTTTTAGAATTTCATTTCAGAAAATCAGAAGTTGGTGAATGGCTGTAGAGAAGTCAGGCAGACAAAACCAGTGAAGCACTGAAACCCACATTTACACTTTCTTGATGAGAACACCTTTTTGAGCAAACCCCTTGGTAAAACTGACCCGTTTGAGAGAGGAATATACTTCCCGACAAGAGTATGTGACATTTCATCCTCATTGATGAACAATTCTCAAATTTCATTTGCTCAGAGGGAAAACAACTTGTATGGTGCAACTCAGCTGACGATGACACAAAAGTTAATTTCTGTCTTCTTTTTCTCAACCTTTTCTCCCTTCCTTTTGTTAGCAGGTTTCAAAACACTGACCCAGTAGCTGAGGCTTATCTCCATCCCCTTGGACTGCTTCTCCAACCTACCAGCAGCATCAAATGACAGGCAGGCCTGTGCAGAGGGGCACAGAAGTCTGACCTGGAAATGTCTTACAGCGATCTGTGCCCACCGGGCAAGGAAAAGAGGGAGACCCTGTACCATGTTCCTGGGTAAGTCATGAGCCAGCAAGTGGCATTTAAGTCCTCTTGGTACCCAGGTAGCACTGCCGTCATTTAAAATGCTTTCCAAGTATTCATGAAAATAAGCACATGCCCACATTCAGCAGACTATAAGAAATATCAAAGGGATGTGCTACGAAAAGACAGAGAACTGGTATTCAATACATTTAACCAATTCACCTCTTCATCTCCCTTGGTTGGGATTTCATATCTTTGCTGTGAGAACATGCTCTTAGGCTTTTAGCATTTTGGTACGGGAACAAAGAAAAATTAATAGTCGGAATGCAGGCAAAGGTGAGGCTGAATGTGAGACACCTACCTATAAATATGAATGCAACCCCTAAAAAATTCATAGGCAGACTGAAAATCATGTGGGCAAATTGGTTCTTGAAAACTATTTGTAAAACTCCTCTAGTGGGCCCAAAGAGTTAATACCCTCCCCGAAACCTCTTCTCTTCCCATTAAGTTGAACTCCGGAAAGTTTGGGTGAATTTTCACGACATTCATTCTCAACCACAACTAGAAATCCAGAAGGTGTGTCAAAAAAAATCTGTCCCTGGAAGATCTGCCCTAAAATCTATTCTCTGGAGCACCCTCCCACGACCCAGTTTTGTGACATCAATGCCAGGGCATATCTGGGTGTTAACTGCTCTGGAAAACTCCCGGGTGAGAAATTCAGGCCATCCAATTAGGACACTTCCAGGTTACCTCTAGCTTAAACACTCTGACTGGTTTTTATCTTATTAGTCTTCATCACATTCCTGTTCTAGGCTAAGCTTTCCCTCAGCCCTGCTGCTGCTTTAGAGAAGCAATGGATAGATTTTGCACAGAATAAAAAAAAATTCTGAATTTCCAGCCATCGAGGCTAACTTCTTGCCTCTCAGCAGCTTTTAAAATATTGATGGCTTTTACCTCATAACAGACAAGCTGAGTGGAGTCTGGAGGGCCTGCTCTTAACTGTGACTAGAAATGAATTCTATGGAATTTACCACATTTTTCAAGAGAAGGCACACTCGGGGGAAGGGGTGGTGGCAGATGGCAACATTTGACCATCTTCCTTTCCAGCCCAGACCCTTCTGATTCAGGCTCTACACAGACCGTACCAAACCTGCGGGCCTTCTCTGCTCGCAGGTGTGACATCTACTTCCGGCACTTGTGGTCAGGTAGCAATAGCAAGGATGGCCTGGGCTCAAGGAAAAACAGAGTGTCTGCCTAGAGGGCTCAAGATTTCTTTGAAAGTTATTAGCTCCATGTTCAAGAGGGGGGAAAAGCAGGCCCAAGAGATAACCAGCAACTGAATCAGGGAGTAGAAGATAACATGGCAGAAACAAGGTGATGCATCTCATACTGTCTTCTTAACTGAATGGCTTCTAACAAGTCTCCAATTAAAGATGTTGGTCCCAGAGATCATGGTCTTGGGTTCTAATAAAACTGTTCATTTCTTCCTTGACAATCTCGTACCACTAGAGAAAAGTCATACAATTGTATGCCATCCTCCTCTCAGGTCCTACCAACACCTCCTCCTACAGTATCCATGGTTACCTGGTAAGTCAACTACTCTTGGTCTATACAAGGCCAGGACTGCCCTGCAATAAAATCCATTGTTTTATGTTTTCCCTATTAACTGGAAAGCTCATGTTCTACTTACAGTTTGAAGACAGACTGTGATTTAATGGGCAATCCTTTATATACAAGATTTTGAGTCTTGGGTCTTCCTCAAAACATCACTAACAGTCTATAGATTGCCACAAATATCTTTGTAAACAAGAATAATTATCCCTAGAGACCACCTAGTTTATGAAAAAAAATCTACAACGCTTTTCCTTTGGATGAGCTTTGTATAGAATACAGGTCTGAAGCAAACTGCTTGACCATGCCCTTCTGGGTCTCCTTCAATAGCTGGCCGTCAAAGTAGGACGCTAAGAAAGGGACACTGGTCTAGATTGCTTTTTTAAAATCCACATTCCGTAACTGTGGCTATGTTCTGACTGCTTTCAGAACAAAAGAAAACTGTAAGCATCAGTATCCTTATTTTCAAGAGGTCTACCTATGTTCAGACGAGTACATGTAAGTGTAGTCTGAACAAGTTTACCTACAAACAAAAAATTCAAAATATTAAACAGAAAAAGATGTTGGCAACAGATTAAGTGTTCTGCCTCCCAGAGCTTGCTCTAAGCTTCCAGACTCCTAGGAGGTCTGACCATCACAATCCATGTTTTCCCTTCAGAAGATAACAAAATAGAACTACCCAATTTTGGAAAGGGCTTGCTGAATGCAGTTTTTATCAGTCACTGCATTCGGCTCCCATGTTAAGGACAGCAGAATAATTATTTTTGAGATTGTACACTGCCACATGGAACAGAATAAGCTGGAACACCAGGAGATAATGGACTGATTACACAGCTATCCTTTTAAACATTTCATCAGTCTTAGAACAGCAAATGAAACAACTATTTCATGTGTACCAGTGGGTTCCAGATTAATCCTGCAGCGTTAAAAGCCGTGGAACCACAAATCAGCTGATTCCAATTTAAAGCAATAAATCACTGGTTAATGTTGACATAGTTATATGGGGTCTGGTTACCAGGTGACAGTTACTGTAAGTTTTAATCCAACTTCTCTATTGAAAAATACACTATCTTGCAACTGCCTTGAAGCTGCCACAAAAAATACATTTTTAAAGGAGTAATAAACAAATATCAAGAAATAGCCTTCATAAAATTGTCAGTATCAAAATGCTACAGAAGAGTCCTCATAAAGAAATGAATTGAAGTCAGCAGTAAATATACACTAGCACACTAAGCATGAGGAGACAGAACAGATTTTGCATACATGCGCCCAAAATGAGATCCCCATCTGGGAATAAAGATGGAAGAGTTTCTCCCTCCTCCCTCTGCCACTGACCGTGTAAGTCAAACAGAAGTGAGATTCTGTTCAGCGAATCAGGTGGGGGAGCCCAAAGGACAGCCTGTGTTACTTCCGTGTTGGATTGTTTAACAGAAAAGTGGCTCACTGAGATAGCCCATAAATGCTGCTGCTGCTCTCACTGGAGGTATGAGGCAATCGGGACACTCAACTGTATTCTGGAGAGTACAGAAAATGATTTTTGTTCTCTTTTTCCCTGTGACATTTAATAAGGGACCATTTGCTACCCTAGTATCTGTTTATTTTATGGGAACTGAAACTTGAGATGAAACTGGATGCTACTTAAGCCACAAAACCTTTTTTACCCAGATGAATGGACAGGAGAGGAAGGAGTGAGCATCACAATGGGAGGCTCCTGGATTCACCAGTTCCCTGGTATCACGGACAGAGTGCAGAGTCACAGAGGGCGGCTTTAGTTCCAAGTCTCCCAGCTGAAGCAAGTCACTGACCACCTTCAACCAGAGATTTCTTTTCCGTGTAAAATGAAGAAAATTAAGATGCTCATCCCTACCCTGCCTACTGACTCAACCAACGCAGACAATGAATGCAAGAACAATGGGAAACCTCCTTTCTTTCTTTTTTTTTTTCCTTTGAGACAGAGTCTCGCTCTGTCACCCAGGCTGGAGGGCAGTGGTGCAATCTCGGCTCACTGCAACCTCCGCCTCCCGGGTTCAAGTCATTCTCCTGCCTCAGCCCCACGAGCAGCTGGGATTACAAGCACATGCGCCACCACGCCTGGCTAATTTTTGTATTTTTAGTAGAGACGGGGTTTCACCATGTTGGTCTGGCTGGTCTTGGACTCCTGACCTCGTGATCTGCCTGCCTCGGCCTCCCAAAGTGCTGGGATTACAGGTGTGAGCCACCGCGCCCGGTTCTGTTTTGTTTTGTTTTGTTTTTTTAAAGAGAGAGAGTCTTGCTCTGTTGCCAGGCTGGAGTGCAGTATAACCACAAACTCCTGGGCCCATGCCGTCCTCCCTCCTCAGCCTCCTGAGTAGCTGGGACCACAGGCATGAACAATCATGCCTGGCTAATTCTGTTACTTTTTTGCAGAGCTGGGGGTCTTGCTATATTGCCCAGGCTGGTCTTGCCAACTCCTGGGCTTAAGTGATCCTCCAGCCTTGGTCTCCCAAAGTGCTGGGATTACAGGCGTGAGTCACCACATCTGGCCTCAAAACACCCTGTTAATAGATGAATTCTATGCCAACGTAAGTTATTACTGAACAGGTATCTATGTTCTTTAGTGTAAAAACCCAATCCACCACAGCAGGAGCTAAGCTGCCTGCAGCAAGTTACTCCCCATCTTCATTTTCTTCCTCGAGAAAGACGCTGACACTGCTCACGTGCTTCCCAGGGTTACTGTCGGACGACTGGTCTAAATGACTCCAAATTACATATTCAGGGATTTATATGATAATACAGCTGCTAGCCAATAAAAATAGCCTAATTATGAATTCAAACTATATGCAAATGCAAAGGATAAAGTAATTCTCAAGGGACCAGTTTTTGTTTTCTCCCCCGCCCGAGGTGCTCTTTCACCATGGACATGGACAAAGGAGGTTTAAATGAATACTTTGTTTTGCCATGTTCAAAAATGAGTATTAATATTTTGTAACTGCATCTGTGAATGAAGACATTCAAAAAGCCATGTTTCCAACTTAGGTTAATAATAAGGCTATTTGTCCACCTACTCTTTGGCACTGCTGCAATATTCCTGGCCTCAAGTGGGAGGCCATGTGGAACAAGGCCTCAGAAAACAAAGGACATGCAGCCTCCCTGAGCCAGTCCCTATAAACCACCACCAGGCAGGCCACAGCCTCGACTGTCTTAGTGGCTTCAACCCTCCTTTTCCCTTCTCCAGTAAGCGTATGGTTTGTGACGTCAAGGTCTGCCAAAAGAGCTTGGGTCACGGTACCCAGGTTATGGCAAAATAATCTTCCTTCTAATTCCAATCAGACGCCAGTCAAAACTCTGAACACAACTGTTGCCTTGTTCTGTTTTCCTTAGTGACATTGCTTTCCACAAGAAGCATTGCTATCCGCTTGGATGGATGTGGAAGGTTTGTGTCTACGATTAGGAACTAGCAAGGGATGAAAGAAATGGTACCTAAGCCTGGCTCATGACCTCATGTAGCAAAAGCAGAAGTCAGGGAATACCTCATTTTACTCACTGCCTTTCAGAACAACCCCACTGCACACTAAACCTCCTCTTGGTGCCTGCTGTGTTTCTGTTCTCCCTGGCGCAGAAAAATGAGCCAAATAGCAGTTAACACTCTCAGACAGCACTTGGAGGATAGTCTCGCAAGAGGACAGTAAAAGTGCCAAGTGTGACATTACTCGGTTGTAATAGAAGGAGAAATATTATCACACCTAGAGGTGTGACAGGAGTTTAAGTTCATGGTCGAATGCTGACGATGAGTATCACAGATTTCTATAGCTTCCAAAAGGGCATTCAAAAGCTCCTTCTCAACCATAGAGGGAAAGACATTACCGTCTCTGCTACACGGAGATGGGACGAGTGCCACAGGATGCTTAAAAGCTGCCTGTTAAAAATTCAAATTCAGAGCAGAAGCCACTGAGATGAAGCTCCCCTCCACTCCTTCCTGAGATCCTGGCTTGTCCAACAAAGACTTATCGGGATTTTTGTAAGCCAGATGGTACTATAAAATATGAGGGATTATTGCTTTCTGTGAAACAGCAAATAAAAATTGAGTTGAACTTCACAATGTTAAGTGCTACTGTGAGCATTCGCAAGCAATGTCACTTTCCTTCAGATTCAGAAACTGCTATCTAACTCTATTTCTATTAAAATTTACCATCATATTCACAGCAAAACAGCCTAATATTAACATGTCACTGATCTTTGCTGATAATAACCAAAGCGGGGAGGGCTAGCAAGAGCGCATTTGAAGGCTACGGGCCATCTTCCCTTCGTGCAGCTTGCTTTGCCTTTCCTCCTATCCTTCAGTGGTCAATGTGTGGACCCTGAATGTTCAGGACAGCTTTGCAGGGAAAGGACTTACTAGTTCTAGGGGACTGTATGAATGCAAAGGTGTACACACGTTCGTTACTGGGCAAAGACCAATTTTTTCATTTCAAAATTTTGAATTTTCTCATTTTTCATTTCAAAATGAAAACTCAATTTAAAAAGTAAAAATAAGCCAGGTGTGGTGGCTCACGCCTGTAATCCCAGCACTTTGGGAAGCCGAGGCAGGTGGATCACGAGGTCAAGAGATCGAGATCATCCTGGCCAAGATGGTGAAACCCGTCTTTACTAAAAATACAAAAATTAGCTGGGCGTGGTGGCGTGTGCCTGTAGTCCCAGCTACTCAGGAGGCTGAGGCAGGAGAATCACTTGAACCCGGGAGGCGGAGGTTGCAGTGAGCTAAGATCATGCCACTACACTCCAGCCTGGTGAAAGAGTGAGACTCTGTCACAAAAAATATATATAAAATAAAAAATTTTTAAAAAGTAAAAATACTGTGAAAAATTCTAAAACATGAAACTCACCAAAATGAGAGTTTCAACACTGTAAGTCTTGTCCTTGAACTACCAAATTCCTAGCACTGTGACCACTATTTAAACTAAATCTCAGTTGTCTCATCAGAAAATGAAGATGACTAGACCTCCCCAGCCTCCTTCCCAGGTTATATTGAGAACCAATACTTCATAAATCCATAAACACAAAGCATCATACAGGCACATTTTAGAATTTCTTGGAAAAGCTATTCCATTTACAAAATACCACAACCATGCATAAGATCAAACAGTGTCTTCAAAGATCACATTCTTTTGGTTAAACCTGCATTATTATGCTCTCACTAGAAAACCTTTATTGGCCCCTCAATGGGTACTATCCTTCTGCTGTATACCTGCCCCCTAGGTGGGTTTAAGTCTCTTCCTCCTTCCCACACACTGGAGTCCTCAGGTGGAACAAACAGGAATGCTGGCTCAAGAGAGCCCCAGCCCCAGATGGAGAGGGGAGGGCAACAGCAGGAACACAGAACTTACCCATAATTCAATTACATCCCATTGTACAGAACCTTGTTTGGCTAACACAGTTTGTGGCGAAATTTTCTTCTGTACTCATTTAAATGTAATTTCTGCACTTGTCATGGTGAAACTTTGGAGTTATTCTCTACACATTCACAGAAATATGTGATTTCTTACAGGCTCCCAGTTCTATGATTTTGAGACGGCTACTGATGTGCGAGGTGGTTAATTTCACTCTTTCTCCTCTTGCACTTGGCACCTAGGGGTTTTCCAACCAGGAAGCAATGACAGCCCTGGAGAAGCCTGGCCCAGATCCTCACGGTGCCTGAGAAAATCCAGCTCTCCAAAGGAAGGAATATGATGACATTCCACAAAGTCACCGGAAGCCCCACGCGAGGCTGAAGATCTGGGGGTGTCTGGGTTCAGGGCTATCAACTACCATGACTAATTCTTGCTAAATGACCTGGAGTAGTTGTTGGAAACAATGTTAAGAAAAAAAGTCATGAAGATCTTTACATGAAAAATGTGAAAATTCACAGACACTGCCAAAGTAAGGGGAGAATGTAATCACAGTAACACCAAACGAAATTTACCAGAGCGCTCTCACCATGTCCAGCTTGGTCCTTCTCAACCCCCACTGCACATTAGAATCACCTCAATACCTTCAGGTGCCACCTGGGACCCAGCAGAGGAATTAAATCCAAATTCCTGAGGGTGGGGTTGGGACACTGGTATTTCTCTGTTTCAATTCCTCTAGGTGGTTCTAATGCACGCCAGGGGTTAAAACCACAGCATCCCATTTAAGTCCCATGTGAACTAGGTGAAAAGGGCTCTGTGAGGGTGGGCAACTCACCCAGGTCACACAGGAGATGAATACTGTCTGGATCAGATCTCCACGTCCCTCACTGCTTTCCAAAATAGCAAGGCTGGCTTGTTAATGTCATGAGACTGCCACGGGGACAGCTGTTATGAGGAGGTGAAGGAGCAGGGTGTCTGACTTCCCAGGAAACCCAGCTCTTGCACAATCAAGTCCTTTCATGTTAGCAGCTGATGCTGTGGTCTCCCCTCCATTGGTCAGTCCAGGGTGGCAGGGCTGGACAGCACTGCGGTGGCTCACAGTGCCATGAGACTACTCAGCATGGGAAAAACGGCTTCCTGGGAGTCAAAACAGCTGGTGCCCTTGAATGTCACTAGAATAAAGGAGGCCACGCCCTTGGTTCCTCCAACTAACTACCCACAGCTCTGCCCCCTCCAGCCTTGCTGGGATCAAGGGGATGCTCACTCGGGAGGCTGAGTTTCCTCTGCGCCTCTTAGAAGTATTTTGGGGCTGTGCTGGAAGAGCCCTATCTCAACCATGACTGAACGCAAGCACCCTCCTCAGTAGGCACGAATCTTACAAGATCCCAGCCTGTCGGGGTGCACAGCCGAGCAGGTGGGACAGTTGGCTCCTTAAACCTGATGAGTGCGCTCAGGAAGGGGCTGAACATGGAGAAGAGCAGGTGACACTCCCTCACTACTAATTGGCTATTCTGGGAAAACAGCAATAACCCATAAAACGACACTGACTTGTCAGGAAAATTCCCCGGGTTACCAGGTTCCTAAGAAGTAGAGTGGACACAGGGCGGGGCCTCTGCATGGGAGGGCAGGGAGGGCGGAGAACAGGCTTGGGATAAACAGCATGAGCATGCACACAGCCCCTCCCTCCTCCTTCACTGGGGATCCGTTTCTCCACACTCAGATTTTGGATCACTGCTTTGTTCAGAAATCTTAACACCAATGAGATAACCATTACATAACTATTTTCCACTTTTGAAGAAGTCCAGTCTGCCAACTGGGAATAAGCCTCATCTTCTGCAGGGAGGAGGCGAGGGCATGTAACATCCTGGGGAGGCGACAGTTAAATGAAACCCAAGAGCAGGCCAAGGGGTGCCCCAGGCTCCAACCTCCCCTGATACTCAGTGACTTCAGATTTCAAGGTGGTGTCCCTGTTGTATGCCCCCTTGATGGGTCATTTTCCCGAGACCACAAGGTTGGTAGCTGACACCCCACAGCATGTCCTGGTCCAGAGGTCTCTTCCCCACTACAACACCAGGAGACACCTCTCCGTTTCATTGCCTGGGGTACCTCCCACACAATAGAGGAAGGTTACATGTGTGATGGAGACCCTTATAAACACCAGGACAGAGGCATCAGCTTCAACTGGCTGAGATCAATAGAGCATGGCCCCTTCCTACACTTTCACTCCCGCCCCTTTACTCTCCAAGCCCCATAGCTGGAGAGAACCATCTAAGTAGGAAATCTCTCTCTAAAGCTGAAAAGGGACAGAATTAGATGAACATGAGTGTCCATTGTTACAGGCACTGAGCCAGGTGCCTTTCAATACATCAGGCCCCATTTACAGATGAGAAAACAGATTCACAGAGGACCAGCAGCTTGCCCAACCTCAGGGAACTGGAATTTAAACCCCAATTTACTTCTAAGTTTTCTGTACACATGGCCAGGACGTCCATGGAGGTCAGCAGCATTAAATACATTGATGCTGCTGTGCAACTGTAACCACTGTCCATCTCCAGAACTCTCACATCTCCCCACACTAAACCTCCATCCCCCTTACACTCTTACTCCCTGTTCCCTCCCGCTCTAGCCCCTGGCAACCACCAACCTATTTTCTGTCTTTCTGAATTTGACTGCTCCAGGTAACTCATAAGTGGAATCATTTCAATGGCTTTTTTTTTTTTTAAGAAAAGAGATACAAAACCCAGCGACTGAGAGTCAGAATTTAGTTTTGAGCTTCCTCCTTTTTTGTATGCTTTCAGTATTTCAGGGAGATTTTTGAGGACAGAAGCTCTCCTTAGCACCTTCAGGGTAGAGCCTACTTTGTGATTTTTTTTTTTTTTAAAAGAACAATTCCTTTGAGAATCCTTCCTACTGGGAGTTACTGCTGTGATTAAACAGCCATTTCTTGAACCATGTACCATGCTTGGTTGTGGGAATACAAAGACAGCCAAATGAAAATCTCTGCCTTTAGTGTTCATTTTTTTCAAAGAGAAAAGGGCAGTTCTTGTTTGCAAACTGAGACACAGAGAAGAAAGAGGAGATTAGCTAAGTAGGGAGTAGTACTGAAACATCCTGCAAACAATTTAATTTTCCCATTACTTTTAGCCTAAGATATCCTTTATCATCGGGCCAAAATTTCATCAATACCTAATTTGGTGTTCATTCCCAAGACTGCCAGTAAATGCGCACGGAATGGGCATGTATGGATTGCCTACTGTGTACACACTGTAAATTTCTAAGAGCATGTAAATGAGACATGAATCCCGTCCTCAAAGGATTTGTAAGTAGTTGGAGGAGATAAGACATGTGCATAAATAAGTTAATACAAGGTAGAAAGTGAAGGCTTCAATCAAAGAGGTGCACATAAATCTTTACAGGACTTTGCAGAAAGAAGATAATTTCCAACTTGCAAATGTGTTAAAAATGTGCAGTAAATGGAGAACCTGAACAAAGACAAGCTGTCAACAAAAAGAGATGGAAGTACAGAAATTCCAGTTAACAAATCTGTAGGAACGGAAATGAACGTAATGAAGGGAATGAGAGGAGAAAGAACAGAATGGTTTACGGAAGACCTGGAAAGCATGGCCAAGGAATCTGGGCTGTATCTGAGTCAACGTGTGCCACTAAAGGTTTGCATACCATCGCTGGTGCTGGAATTCCTCTGGATAAATAGAAGGCACTGTGAGAAAAGAACCAGGGACAGGAAATATAATTAAGAGTTGCAGACTTCTGCCTCTGGCCTAGATGGACAGCCCTCTTGCCTGAAAATAGCTCGTGGCCTGAAAGAGCTTCCAGGCCACAGCACAGGGAGCTGGACGCCAGGCAGGACCCAGTAAACTCCCTGAGCTAAGAGTGCGGAGGCCATTAGAATTCACCGGAAAGAGTAGCAAAGAGGAAGGAGCTGCAGAGAGAGAGAGTAATAAGAAGAGGCAAAAGGGAAGAACAGGTGGGGGGAAAAAAACCTCAGTGAGATTAGAGACCTAAACCAAACTTAATCAATGATTACATTACATGTTAATTATCTAAACACCCCAATTAAAAGGTAGAGCTTGTCTGAGTGGATTCAAAAAAAATTAAGATCCAACTACCTGCTGTGTACAATAAATGCACTTTAAATAGAAAGATACATATACGTGAAGAGGGAGAATGTAAAAATATATATTATTTGACAGGAGTCAGAGAGATCTGCAGAGGTCCCTCTTGAGTATCCAGTGATGATCAATGCACATGAGTGAAGAAACTACCAGACACAGAACCCTCCAAAAAGATGAAAGGCTTGGAATAGTGCCTGTCCTTACCAGTCAGACCGAATATACTCACAATTCACGGTCTTGGGTAGAGGACTAGGAGAGGCCTCACTTTAGAAGTAGAAAATAATCATACAGATGCTAGAATTAGCAGACAAGGACTCAAAAAAGTTATTTATCTCTGTATTTGGTATGTTCCACAAGACAAGCAGAGACTTGGAAGATCTAAGAAAGATCCACAATGGACTTCTAGAGATTAAAAACTACAATGTCTGAGATGAAGAAAACACTGGATGGGACTAACGGCAGATTAAACACTGAAGAAAAGATGAGTGAACTGTGTTTCAAAATGGAATAGAGAAACAGAGACTTTAAAAAAGGAAGAAAAAAACACATTAGTGAGCTGTAAGGCAACTTCAAATGGCCAAATATACAAGTAATCTGAGTCCACAAGGAG
This sequence comes from Pongo pygmaeus, assembly GCF_028885625.2. Lineage (NCBI taxonomy): Eukaryota > Metazoa > Chordata > Mammalia > Primates > Hominidae > Pongo > Pongo pygmaeus. Next base: position 11,308,451 of record NC_072381.2, on the reverse strand, counting down.
AGTAGAGAGAAAGGGGACATTAAAAATATCTGACAAAACAAAGGGATGAAAGTTTTCCAAATATGATGAAAACTGTAAGCTCACATGTCCAAAAATCTCAATGAACTCCAAGTACAAGAAATACGAAGAAAACCAAACCAAGGCACATCATAATCAAATTACTCAAACCCAGTCACATAAAGAGAAAATGTTAAAAGCAGACTGAGGAAAAAAAAACAGAAGGAGAAGGATGACATCTGAAACAATACAAGTGAGAAGACAGTGAAGCAATGTCTTTAACATACTGAAAGAAAAGAAAAATCCTGTCCACCTAGAAATCTATAGCCAGTAAAAATATACTTCAGTCTGGGCGTGGTGACTCACGCCTGTAATCCCGGCACTTTGGGAGGCCGAGGTGGGCAGATCACCTGAGGTTGGGAGTTCGATACCAGCCTGACCAACATGGAGAAACCCTGTCTCTACTAAAAATACAAAATTAGCCGGGTGTGGTGGCACATGCCTGTAATCCCAGCTACTTGGGAGGCTGAGGCAGGAGAATCGCTTGAACACGGGAGGTGGAGGTTGCGGTGAGCTGAGATCGCGCCACTGCACTCCAACCTGGGCAACAAGAGCGAAACTCAGTCTCAAAAAATATATATATCTAGATCTAGATATATACTTCAAAAAAGGGGCAAAACACAAAAGGTGAAAGACATACAAAAGGTGAAAGGATTTACCACCAGATGATTGGTTGCCCAAGAAATATTAAAAGAAGTCCTTCAGGCAGAAGGAAAATGATACCGGAAGGAAATATGGATCTATACAAAGGAACGGAGCACGGAAGTATTAACTACGAGCATAAACAGGCGAAATAGTTTTCTTATTATTGAAATATCTATAAAAGAAATTTGGCCAATTAAACAAAATTGTAACAAGGTATTGTGGACGTATTTTAACATGTAAAAGCAAAATGTAAAACAGCAACAGCATAAAGTCTGTGAAGGGAGAAATAGAAGTAGATTCTCATGCTATACATGAAGTTGCATACTATCACATGGACTGTTTACCAAGATAAGTCACATTATGGGGCATCAAACAAGTCTCAATAAATTTAAGAGTTCTCAAGCCATGCAAGGTATATTCCTTGACCAAAAGGACATTTAATTAGAGATCAGTAACAGAAAAAACTCCCATACCCCCCTCAAATACAGGTTGAGATCCTTTATCCAAAATGCTTGGGCCTGTAAATGTATTGGATTTTTGCTTTCAGATTTTTGAATATTTGCATTATACTTACTGGTTGAGCATCCCTAACCTGATCCAAAATGCTCCAAGGAAGATTTCCTTTGAACATCATGTCAGTACTGAAAAAAATTTCAGGTTTTAGAGCATTTCAAAGTTTGGATTTTTGGATTAGGGATGCTCAATCTGTATTTAGAAATTAAATGACATATTCTGAATAACCCATGGGTCAAAGAAGAAATCAAAAGAGAAATTAGAAAGTATTTTCAACTGAATGAAAATGAAACTACAGCAGATCAGAGTTTGTGGATGTAGGTAAAATGGTACTTAGGAGGAATTATATACCATCAAATACTTTCATTTGGAGAAAAAAGATTTCAAATCAGTAACCTCAGCTTTCATCTTAAAAGTTAGAAAAATAAAAGCAAGTTAGACCCCAAATAAGCAAAAGAATGGAAGCAATAAAAATTAAAGTGAAAGCCAAAGAAATAGAAAAAAAAATAAAGAAAAGCAACAAAACCAAAGGCTAGTTCTTTAGTAGACAAATAAAACTGAGAACTTTAAGACAAAGGGAAAAAAGAAGGCAGGCACAAATTAACAGTACCAGGAGTATCAGGAGACATGACAAATACAACTGTCTTTATGTGTAGATTTTGAAGACATTAAAAGGATATTAAGGGATTATACACAGTTTTATGACAATAAACTTGACCACTTAGGGTAAATGGACATATTATCTGAAAGGAGAAATGCACTCAAGGAAAAATAGAGAATCTAAATATTCCTATAGGTACTAAAGAAATTCAATTTGTAGTTAAAAACCTTCTTACATAGGTAACTTGAAGTCCGGGTGACTCACGTGATGAATTCTACCAAACAACTAAAGAAATAATACAACTTCATACACAATTTTCCAGGAAACTGAAGAGGAGAGAACACTTCCCAATTCATTCTATGTGATCAGGATTGCCATTATACCAAAACCGGCCAAAGAAGTTATAAACAAACTACAGAAAAATATTCTTCCTGAACACAGATGTAAAAATTCTAAACAAAATTTGAGCTAAAGGAATCCAATAAAATCATCATGACCAGCCAGGCGCAGTGGCTCATGCTTGTAATCCCAGTACTTTGGGAGGCTGAGGCGAGCGCATCACCTGAGGTCAGGAGTTCGAGGACCAGCTTGACCAACACGGAGAAACTCCCTCTCTACTAAAAATACAAAATTAGCCAGGCGTGTTGGCACATGGCTGTAATCCCAGCTACTCTAGAGACTGAGGCAGGAGAATCACTTGAATACAGGAGGCGGAGGTTGCGGGGAGCCGAGATCGTGCCATTGAACTCTAGCCTGGGCGACAAGAGTGAAACTCCATCTCGGGGGCAGTGGGTGCAGCAGGGGGATCATCATGACCAAGCAGGACTTATCCCGGCAATTCAAGGTTGACTCAATATCCAAATCAGTCAATATAGCTGGGTGTGGTGATGTGCACCTGTAATTCTAGCACTTTGGGAGGCTAAGATAAGAGGATCACTTGAGCCCAGGAGTTCAAGGCTGCAGTGAGCTGTGACTGCATCACTTCACTCTAGCATGGGCAACAGAGCAAGATCCTGTCTTAAAAAAAACACACACACACACACACACACAAAAACAATGTGATTTGCCATATTTACAAACAGACAAAAAACCCCATATGATCATCTCAATAGACTCAGAAAAAACATTAAAAAAATCTAATATCCATTCCTGATGATAATTCTCAGCAAAACAGGAAGACGAGACAATGTCCTTGATAAAGGGCATCTGTGAAAAACCTATACATTACATCATACTTTTCAGTGTAAAAAAAACTCTTCCTCTAATATCAAGAACATGATAATAACGTCTGCTCTCACTATTTCTATTCACCTCCACAGTGGAAGTTTTGGCCAGTGCAAGCAGGCAAGAAAAGACAACACTTAGATTGGAAAAGAAGCAGAACTGTCTTTATGTGCAAATGACACGACCATCCACGTAGAAAATCCAACAGACTCTTTAAAAAAGCTACTAGAATGAGTTTACCAAGGTTGGAGGATACATAATCAATACACAAAAATCAATTATATTTCTATATGCTAGAAACAAACGATTGGAAATAGCAAATAGAATAAGATTAGTTAGAAGATCATGGAAAATATAAAACACCTAGGGATAAATCTGACAAGGGATATGCAAAGTCCTGTTCACGGCAAACCACAAAACATTTGTGAGAGAAATCAAAGAAGACCTAAAGAAGTGGAGAAATATACCACTTCATGGTTTTGAAGACTCAATATTGCTAAGATGACAAATTTCTCCAAATTGATGAACAGATCCAATGCATTTCCTAGAGAAACTGTAGTAGGCATTTATTGTAAAAACTGCCCAATTGATCCTAAAATTTACGAGGAGATACAAAGAATCTAGAATAGCCAGAACAACTTTGAAAATGAGGAACAAAGTTGGAAGACTAACAGTATCTGACTTCAAGACTCGTGATAAAGTTGCAGTAACTAATGCAATGTAATACTGATGCAAAGATAGACAAATAAGATCACTGGAGCAGGTCAGACTGTCTTAAAATAAACTGACACATATACAGACAACTGATTTTTGACACATATACAAAAGCAATCAGTGGAGAAAGGACAAATAGTGCTGGAACAATTGAATATCCACATGCAAAAAGATGAACTTCAATAAATAATTCATGCTGAATATAAAAATTAACTCAAAATAGATCAAAGACTAAAATGTAAAGCCTAAACCTGTAACACTTCTAGAAGAAAATATAGAAAACACCTTTATGACCTTGGGTTAGGTTTTCTTTGATATAAAACCCAAAGCACAATCAGTAAAAGAAGGAATTTATAAATAAGGCTTCATCAAAATTAGAAACTGCTTTTTAAAAAATATTAAGAGATAACAAGAAACAAACCAGCAGTAAATATTCGCAAAACGTGTATCTAGTGAAGTACTTTGATCAAAGAGCATATCCAGAACTCTCAGAACTCAACAATAAGGCAATAACCCAAGTAAAAAATGAGCAAAAGATCTGAATTGAAGATAGATATACACGAATCAAACATATCAAAAGATGCTCAGCATCGTTAGCCATCAAGCAAATTAAAATTAAGGCCATAATGGCATACCACTACACACAGATTAGATGGGGTAAAATTAGGAATACTGATTACACCAAGTGTTGGCGGGAATGTGGAGGGAATGAAACTCTCAGATATTGCTGGTAGGAATGTAAAATGGTACAATCCCTTTAGCAAACAGGCAGTTTCTTAAGAAGTTCAATATGAACCTACTATATGATACAGCCATTCCACTCTTAAGGTGTCTAGCTGAGCAACAAAAGCACTTGACTTTACAAATACTTGTACATGGATGTTCCCAGCAGCTTTTTGTTTAAAATATTCAGAAAATGACAACAACCCAAATGCTCATCAAGAGGAGAGGTGATGAGCTGTGGTACCTCCATTCTATGAAACGTTACTCAGCAATCAAAAGGAATCAACGAGTGACATGGATGAATCAGGCTGAGCAAAGGAAGCCAGATCCAAGACAGCACACGCTGTATGGCTGCAGTTATGTAACATTCTAGGAAATAGAAACCACATACAACAGCAAGTAGTCAGTAATTGAGGCATGGGGCAGCCAGGACAGAAGGGACTGCCAAGGTGCGTGAGGAAGCTTTCAGGGGTGAGAGATGTGTTTGTTATTTTGATTGTTGTGATGGTTTCACAGGTGTATGCATATGTTAAGATGTATCAAATTTTATACTTTAAGTACATGAAGTTTACCGCATATCAATTATGTCTCCATAGAGCTGTTAAAAAGACCCTTTGATCTTCTAGGTGGCATCAAGGGTGACAACAGTAGGAATGCACAAATGGCAGTAGGGATATTAAAAAACTCAAGTTCACAAGATTTGGATGTGAAGGAAAGGAAAGGCAGCAGTCAGGGATAATGCCGAGATTCTGAGATTGGGCAACAAGAAGGAAGACTGTTCCATTAACACAACAGGGCCAACCAAAGAGCAGATAATGTGTTTGGTTTTGGACAAGCTGTATGCCGGCAGAATGTCTAATTAAAAGGGGCAGCTTAAAACATGGGGTGGTACGGAGAGGTGAGAGACACTAGCCTTTGGAACTTCCACTCTCATTTTTCTCTTCATACCTCTTCATTATCCTTGACTCGAATTCTTCTCTGATCCCTAAAAATAAATTTTCCTCCATGTTATAATCCAAGTCCTCAAAGGAAGAAAATCCAAGTCTGGAAGAGTTCCATTCACCTACACATGACCTTCAGGGAAGCTCTAGGATCACAACTAGGGGCAAAGTATATCATTGTCTTAGAGTTGCAAACACGCACTTGGCTAAGTGGAGTTTTCATAGCCTCATAAAAGGGCTGTGTGTCTTGGCACTAAGTGAATAAAGTGATGGATGAAAACTCAAAGGAACAGGCCAGTGTGCACTACGGCATCTAGGAAAGTAGAGAGGGATAGGACCTATGAAGTCATTTCTGTTTGCTGCCCTGCTCCCGGTTCCATCAGTCCCTGCCAGAATGGAATTGTTCCTGAGAACTGCAGTGTGGTTCTTCACACTGGAGCCAAAGGAAACATCTGCAAGTCTGGCGGGGTTTCAGGTGAGCACGCTGCTCAGAGGGCTGGGAGCCCTTGCTGGCAAGAGACTCCAATGACAGAGTGAACTGCTTTTCTCCTTCCCTATTTTATTTTAAATGTCAAAGCTTTTCACACTACAGTGACACCCTAAAATGATTCTCTTACTTACATTGCTTCAGCTGAAACAATATTTTTTCATGCTCCATGGAGTGCCCACCAGCTGATTCAAAACCAGGAATGCAACGGGGTGTTCTATGTCAACGTGCCATGAAAAGGAAAAGAAGAACAAGGCAAGATACAGGCTGGTGGGAAAATAATGTGCCTTTCTCTTGAATGCTTTGCATTCTCTCCATCAGCAAATGTTCTTCACTGTTTTAAGGCACTGTACTAAGTTCGATGAGGTCCTATAATGTATACCAATGGACTAAAACAGCCCCAATGCAAGACACTTAGAGATGACAAATGCGTATGCAACTGCAGAATGGCACAAAGTACTGTGCACAGTGAGAGGGGTACACGGTGTCACAGGAATTTCAGCAGAGCAGGACATGACTCTGCTGGGGTGTGCAGGAGGAAGAGCCATGATGGATGCAATGGCATATGCACTGGATGCTCAAAGGCCACAACAGAAACCACCAGAACTGGGAAGAAGAAATGACACCTCTAGGTAGAGGAAATGGCAAGACTCAGGCACGGGAGCAAGAAATCCAAGGAATGTTGAAGGAATAATTCAATGTACTTCAACAAACATTAAGCACCTATTGGTTACCACACACTGTGCTAACTGGTACGAATACAGAGACATCAATGACAACTGACAGTTGAGAGGAGTATTCATTCCGAAATGAGAGAGGTAACATCAGTTTGACAAGCACAGCAGGCAGAGAGATGTGCCCAGCTCCACGCTACAGAAATCCCAGAACCAGAACAAGGACAATGTCATGGTTAAAAGTGGGGATGCTACCAACAAAATATTTAGGTTTAAATTCCATGTCTGGGCAAGGAACGTCGCCTTACCCCTGTAATCCTAGCACTTTGGGTGGCCAAGGCGGGCTGATCACTTGAGGTCAGGAGTTTGAGACCAGCCTGGCCAACATGGCAAAACCCCACCTCTACTAAAAACACAAAAATTAGCGGGGTATACTGGCAGCTCCTGTAGTTCCAGTTATTAGGGAGGCTGAGGCAGGAGAATCGCTTGAACCCGGGAGGCAGAACTTGTAGTGAGCCAAAATCGCGTCATTGCACTCCAGCCTGGGCAACAAAGCAAGACTTGGTCTCTAAATAAATAAATAAATAAATACATAAATACATAAATAAGCTCATTCATTCATTCATTCATTCCATGCTCCCATATACTTAGATGTGTTACTTTGCTAAGTTTCAGTTTTCTTCTCTGTAAAATGGGCACCATAAGTAGTATTAATCTCACAGGATTATTGTGAGGATACATTTTAACAAGATAATGTATAGTCAGCCCTTAGTACAGGACCTAGCGCATGGCAAGTACTCCAGAGAAATACTAGTAATTATTCTTATTGTCAGTACTACTGAGAACTGATCTTGCTGTCACTGAAAGGCTTATCTGTTTGGATGGCAGGCTATACCCAGAGCTGTCATTGGGAGATAGCGTCAGCCTGGAAGGACCCCCTTCATGTTTCCGGACTTGGGTTTCCTCATCAGGAGGAGACTGAGTACGGTGTCGGTCTTACCAAGTCCAGACATTGTTGTCACTGCTCTGCCTCCACGACCTCACTGAATCTGCTCAACAGCCCTGTTCATCCTGCAGATGAGGAGGCAGAGGCGTGGGGAAGTCAATCCTTAGTCTAGGTCACACAAGCGGTGGTGGAGGAGGGATCCGGAGAGGCACGCAGTCTCTGAGGCCCTGTTCTCAACCACCACCCTACGCTGCCTTTCAGGTTCACCACCTTCCACTCCCGTTGTCGCTTTCTGGGAAGGTGGCATTTGATCTGGTAGCCAAAGGGTAGACAAAAGCTAACCAAGACATGGAGATTCACCGAAACCAGGAAACGCACAGAACCAGACATCATGGCTCAGATGGGTATGGAGTTTTACAATTTAGAAACTCTTTCACTCTCTTTATTATGTTTTCCTCTTTGGCCCCCAGTAACTGAGGAGCACCAACAGGCTAACAGAACCTCACGTTAGAAACACCTCAGCCTTATATATTTAGGGCTGCTGACAGAAAAGACTAGGGAGCTAGGAGGCCGAGTGAACATTTTTTGGTTTAGGACTATTTTGAGAACTAGGGCTGAGTGTGACTGTTACCTGACACCACGTAAGCTTTGCTACTTTAAGACCTGATTTTCAGCATGCACCTGGCAACACTCTATACGAGCTGCACAACTCTGACCCTCCTTCCCCCTGTTTGTACAATGCAGTTGTTCTTAACCTTTATAGGATCACAGAGCTTTCGGGGGGAAAGAAAAGAAGACTGTCACAGGCTCTCTCCCCAACACAGGCACACACATACCCTCACGTTCCTCACTCCATTCCATCATGCCCCAGTAGTCATCTTTGTATTCCTGGGACGCTGCACACTGCCTGGCACGTAGGGCTCTCAACACTTGTCCTAATAATGAATACAAGCATGTCTCTGCTCCACAGAATAGTAACTCTGTAAAAGTGGGTAAGTTAGTGGTAGATCAGAGAGAGGTAGCATTTACTTCATTCATTCAATCTGCAGCTACTTTTCAATGGCTATTCCATGTCAGGCACCGAGCTAGGCACACAAATTTCAGAGACACACAAGATACAGTCCTTCAGCAAGCGATGTAAACTCAAAGGACTTCTGATCTTTATTTGCATAAAGATACTTAAGAAAATAAGCGTCATAAATTCTAAAAGATTTTCAAAGTGTGTGTGAAGCTTTGATTTTTTTTTAACAGTACAGTATTACGTGCCTATTTTTATTGGAATGAATGCCAGGAAAGAAAATGGGAGACTAAGTTGTCTTCTGAACTCCATATACAATATTAGGGCTTAGATTTAAGGTCATATGGAACACACATGGCTTAAGTAAAAGAAGCGAAAGCATTAAAAATTACTCCAAAGGATGTGTTGGATTTCAAGACTTGATCAGCAGTTTTCCCTGGGATTATCAGCTTTGCTTAAAATATCACTTAATCTTTGTCTCAGGCTCCTTTTCTGTGAAATGGGGGTAATGTTCCTGGCGGTGTGGAGGAAGTGGCCAGAGGGCAAGAGAGGATGCAGTGTGGTTTAACGGTTTCCTGACTTTGAAGTGTTCTAAAAATACAGCATTTTCATCGCAAACATGTGATGGAGTATGTGTCAGCACAGCATTCTGTGTTGCTAGGGCAGCCCGACCAATGGGTTTTCATAGACTCACTCAGCTCTGCGGCTAATGCAGGGGGAGAAAGCCACAGAGCGATGGGCCCCACTCTTATCTCCTGAGCATTCTAGCCGTCTGGAAGACATGTGGCAGGCCCTCCAAAGACTGATTAGTCTAGGTGAAACAATCAAACTCTGCCATTTGACGAAGACTCTTCTTTTCGCCTCTTAAGTTGTCACACATTTATTTGCCTTGGAGTTTAATCTGTGGCATAAAAGCCTGACATGTCCCACTTAAAAAACTATACTCCTAAGTACAGATTAGAGCACAATTAGGTAGAGAGGAAAGCCTAAAATATACAATTACAAAAGTGTGTCTTTAATTTATTCATTACCTTTCCCCAAGTCTTTTTCTTCCTTCACAGAGATTAAAGCAAAGCCTTGGCTCTCGGAAGCACTTCCTTTGCAGGGAGTGGGCCTGGTGGAAGGGCCCCGTGTTTGCCACCTCTATAGCTGAATACACCCTGTGCTGGACTTGCAGAACAGCTAAGAGCCAGCGCCACCTGGCAGCTGTATGGTGGCCTGTGTAAAACGGACTGGTGGTCACCGTCCAGTTCCCATTAGACAGATGTCCACTTCACAAAGGGAGCATCACACTCAGCAGCCCGGTTGGCAAAGGGGAGCGAGGACTGGGCACAGAATGCGCATTTCCTCTTTGCGCCGAACCAGGTTGCCTACTCTATAACGCTGACGCAGGCCAGGGCGCGTGGCAGGTAGCGTGGCTGCAGCTGTGGCCACAGCGTTTCATGTGTAGGGATCTGACCTCTTTGCAAATACCTTAAACCCTCTTTTCAAATGTCGTCTCTGTTATCCTACCAGGCAGTCACGTTGTTCCAATCTAGGCTGCGGCTTACTGAGCCTCACAGGGGCTGTCTTCTAAGGCCACCACCAGGACATACTGGCTTCACCCAGAGAGTGATGGGCACTGCAACTGCCTACAATACTCTCCGCAGCCTCCACCATGGGGTTAGGGAGAATGCTTTGGGAATGGGAGGCAGAGAAAGGCCCTCCTCACCCACTCCTGAGTTCATGGCATCTTTACCCCAAATCAACAAGCAATTGTTGAATCCTGAACAGAAAGGGCAAAATGGTCCCTTATTACAAAACCTAACTTTCTACCGGACAAGCCTTGACTATCTTACAGAGGATTTAAAAACTAAGGCCCCTATTTCCTTCTTTGCTGTTGAGATACTTCATTCTGTCTGGAACGTGAAACCAGGCTGGTCTGTTTTCTCCCTGCCTCATGGAAATGCAAAGGAAAAGTCCATTTCCAGCACTGCAGGGAAGTGTACAAATTAAGCAACATTTCTTCACTGATTTTTCTTAATTCATGCCAACATTTTGGTTCATATCCTCCTTTTAATAACCTAATATTCTCTTTTTTTTAAATTCACACATGCAAACATAAGCCAACAAAATACAAACACCCAAGGTAAGCTAACCTGACTTGAAGGAGAATATTTAAGAAGCAACACAGAAAGTAAAAAAATAAGGAGACTTTTATTTCTTTCATCATGCTGCATTAACTACATGAGAAGAAACTTACTCAGAATTGCTATTAATTTTAATACCTCCCTACTAAACATTCTGTATAGGGGATGCCTTAGTAATGTGAATTTTTTAGAAAGGGGTGTTTTTTAGAGAGGGGGATTTATGAAAGCTAGTATTAACATGTTTACTTCCTTTTCTAAGTTGCGAGTCTTCTAATAACGATCTTAACAATACTTCGTCCAAATGAGCTACCCTATATAGGCTTCTGCAACCAGTGGTGATTGCGGGAAGGGTGCAGGGGTGAGAAGGAACGAGCGTCTCACTGAAATAACCTTCCTGCCAATGGTTAGCGCAGGATGCTTAGAGATTCTGCATTAAAGTGAGCAAGCTTCCGCCTCCACTGGCCACAGAACACCACTCTAATGCCAACCCACCATCTTTAAAACTGAGTGTAGCTTGCAGTACAAGAGGCTATGTAAAAGGGGATGAAGGAACTGGGATAAACATTGAAAAAATTACCCAAAAGTAACGCCTTGTTGATGGTAGTTTACTCACACTGTCAACTTTGAACAAAGCACACAGAAAGGTCTCTCTGTGGCAAAGAGAACATCTGAAAGCATCTGCATCTGTACTGTTTTCTAGTCCATCTAGTCTACACCTAGCAGCCTTTATTCAGTTTCCACCATATGCCAGGCGCTGTCCTAGGCAACTTATATTCAACATTTTATAAGCAATGCCACACCCATTAGAAAACAAATGGCAAAGAAACAAATTAACTTTGGGCTATTGCAAAGTTTAAAATACACGTCAGAGTTCTACACACATACATAAATGTCTCCTGTGACGGTTAACACTATCGGTCACTCTTTGGTGCCAAGGGGATGTCGATCCATCAGGTAGGGGCTGGCAGCTCTTCCTCAGGACCCTAAACCAAACACCATTACAAGGAAAAGGGTACGAGGACCAGCCTGATGCAATGCTGATGCCTTCGTTATGCTAATAAGAGGACTGCACATTTTCTGTCCTTGGATTTAATGGAGAACCCTCAGAAAGGCTCATCAGTGAAACTTTAGCCTCTTCTTGTCCTAAACTACCTATAGGGAGGTGAAGCAAGTGAAGAAAAAGGGGAAAAAGGGGAAAGAGGAGATACGGGCATGTCACTGAAAGGAAAAACGTCAGACGCGTACCATCACATGGCCTTGGTTCCTCTCATGTTCTCTCACTTCATCTTTATTATATGAATAGCACAGGATGATCATGCTCTCCAGCACATTCTCTGCTAAACAGAAAACACATGCACAAGAACACACATGCATGCACGTGTGCAACGGACATGGCTAATCTGAAGCTGGTTTTACATTTCAAGGTAATTGTGGCTCTCTTCTCTTTACTACAGACAATTCTTTCTCTCCTTTTGGGGCAAAGAACATGGCCTGCTCATCTTTATGTTCTCAGCACTGAGAATGATGCCTCGCACACAGTAGGCACCCAGAAGCGTCTACTGCCACATGACTGGTGCTTTGGTAAACACTGTGTCAGCTGCTGGCACCACATTTTTCATCGTTTCTGTTCTATATTCAGTTCAACATTAAAAGAGACCCAGGGCTTTGAAGGCTACCCTAACCTCAACTCATTGTTACAAAAGGGCTCTGCATTAAGCCTATGTGAGAGCTGACCAGAGGCCCCCTCCTGGGGACTGCTGGGTGAGCTGCCCCACCATCTCCTTAACTTTTGTAACGTGCTCTAAGTTCACCACCTCTTCTCTGTAAAAGTTTGGCTCAAACTCTACATGTTGCCTGCTGTTCCAACATTTTAAACATCAGCAGCAGTATCCCGGGGTTTAGCATTAATTGAAAGAGCTTATCTATATATAGCTTCACTCTGCACTTTAGCGTCTTCAAAACTTCAATCATATTCTCTCTTTTTTTTTGAGAACACAATCCCTCCTTTTAATGTCTTGCTACAGCCTTTCCCCCTTTTCAATCTCATGACTCAATGCTCTGAGGTCTTTTAAGTTAACCTCCTAGACCTTTCCATGTGGGCTCACCTTCCCGGACCTTTGCGATTCATGCTGCTCTCCTTTGGAACTCCTTCATCTCCTTGATATCCTTCAAAAACGTTTCCCAATATCAGGCACAGTGGCCTAGTTAGGAGCTAAAAAGCTTTTTGTGAAAAGTGGCGGATTACCTGTTCCATAACACTTGGTGTCTGGTGCATCACTGGGAACGTTTAGCATTTGCGGCGGGTGGGCAGACTATAAACATGTTAATACTAGCTTTCATAAATACCCCTCTCTAAAAAACACCCCTTTCTAAAAAATTCAGATTACTAAGGCATCCCCTACACAGAATGTTTAGTAGGGAGGTATTAAAATTGATAGCAGTTCTGAGTAAGGCCTTGTTTCCTCTGCTCCTCCCCCTCCCTGATGTTTGCATATTTCTTTACTTGACTAGGATGCAGTTCCCATTAAACTATAGTAGTTTGGGAAGGATTTTTTTTTACCTAAAGCTAAAAAGGCAACAAAATAGCAGCAATTCATGAACTTAGTAAATGCAGACAATGCTGGAAGACTACTATAAAGAGACAGGTCTTGACCCACATGCGGGTAAAGCTGCAGAATTTGTCCTACATAAGCAATAAAGCCCAACATAGCCCAACATATTTTGTAATGATCTGATGGTGGATCAGTTAAATAGTATGGTGAGTGAATATTCTCTCAGCCCTTTAATTCTTCTCCCTAATTCCTATTTATGATCTTCCAGTAGAAACAGAGAAATTATATTCCTTTATTATTCAAACTGATCACTGTCCAGAGTGTATCTTACGGGTTTCTCCAATGTGAATTAATACCAGAATGTGGATACTGGATTAGAAACATGTCTGTCACTTACATAGAGAATGAAAAAAATACTGACTCAAAATACCAATTCCTGCAGTGTTTCCAAGGCCATCCCCACTGTCTGACCCATTGGCTTTACCATTACAGCACTCCCCAGTGTAGCTAACTAGCCCCTTTTTCCATTTACAGCAAAACTTTCTTCTCTGCTTGCCATTTGTGTGTGTGTGTTTGTCTATGTGACTCAGGCTTTGACAAATTCCTGTACAGCATAATCCACCAGCTCACACATGCCTTTTTTTCCTGCATTCCTTTCTCTGTAACAAAGACTCATCAAGGCAAATGTAGAAACATTTGAAGACATATTTGAAGACCTTGATTCTTTAACATAGGTAAGAGCTCAGTTCACTACAAATTTCCTTAGTGTTATACCTAATATATACATCACTCAGATAACCTTATGTCTGACTGATGACTGATTCCCCACGGAATTTTTCAGTATGGGTCGGAACATCTTCAATTCTCCTGACTGTCTCAGAAGGCCAACACATTATCGTCATCATTTCTATTTTCAGAATATATAAACCTATGTCAATCTGTTGCTAAATCATCTTATTTTAGCCTAGTTTCCACTTTTTCCCTTTTGGTCAATTATCTTTCCAGCCCTTCTTAGGTTCCAGTGGTTTCGAAGATCATAATGATTATTCTGTACTTATTCATGGCTGTACACTCTGGCATGCCTGTGAGCTGTTCTTGTAAAAGGTTTGGCCCACCCAATATTAGATAATGAAGCAGGAGAATGGATGGCCTCAGAATCAGTGAAATTATGATGAGGTTAGAATCTGGGGCTGTATGTCCAAGGATGAAAATTCAGTCTTTTAAGAATCTACTAACATAACATACAAAAAGCAGTCCTAATTATACTAGTGGTGTTTTACATTTTACCATGGTTGAAATTATTCAAGATGATAAACTTCTTCAAAAGGTACGTCATGATTTTTTAATTAATGCTAGAATTCTGAACACTTCTAGAATACAACTTAACTATGGTTAATTTTAAACTTTCATTAGAAGCAGAGTGTGAAGGAGGCAGCAAGTAAACCTTTCAACCAGAATGCCTGATTATCTGGGGTCTCTGGAGCGAAAGCGAGGAAAGGCAGGTAGGTCATGCTAAGGCAGCTCTGAGGCAATGTGTGTGTGTTTCAGAGTAACTAACAGCGTCACCCTGTTGACAACACCTCTCCTTCTGGCCAGGAAACTGGACTTGTCCCCTCCAAAGGACTGGTTGCCTAATGCCCCACGGTATGGTAGCCCAGAGTGGTACAACTGGGTGACTGATGGTAAGACATCTCTAGTGGGGAGCTATCTCTTTCTTGCTGGGTGCAAATAAAAAGGCCAAGTGAGGCTTCTAGACAGGCAGCCTAGACATGCACTCAGTGGCAAATGCAAATTGTGAGATCACCTAGACTTCACTTTTTCAATCAACCTGCAATACATGCTGGAGGGATTGAAACAGAAGCCTAGAAACCCTGGGTTTTCTTTTCATGTCACATTTCTACCAAAGAAGTCTGTTCTCCTTTCATCCAGAGCCTGTTTTCTTTATTCCTCTGCTATTTTAATTCCAGAAAAGCAAAGCTACTGGGGAAAAGACGACTGGGGACTAGCTGAAGTCTTAATGCCCCAGACAGAAGAGAAGAAAACAAAATGGTTAAAAGCGGCCATGAGTAATTTCTTTTCTTCTTTGATATTAGCTCGCTCTGTCAGTCTTTTTTGTCTCCCTCCTTCCCCTTCTTCCTCCTTTTCTCTCCAGAGATGTAAGGATCAAAATGTACCCATGATAGGTATTATCTGCCAGGGTAGACGCTGCCCTTTGATAGAAGTCACAGAAATTCAGCACTGTGACCGACGGGCACAGTCTCGGCATCACCAGAGTATGGGGCATTTAAAGGGATTCCTTCTTCCTGTAACTTAAAGGAGGCTTATTTAACCTTTGTCTCTGGCTTTATCTCAATCAGCACAATGGCTAGAGTCAGTATCAGTAAAAATATTTTAAAATTGCATTTCATAAAATGAATTGTTATATCTTTTAATATAGCTGTATGATGTAGGCAGTGAAGCCACCTTTCACAAGGATGTGATAAGGATCCTCCGCTTGCATGAATCTAAAAATTCTGACTGCATTTTATGTTTGTCCCATAGGTCGTCGGTCAGCCAACAATGAAAGAATGCCACAGTAAGTAACACAGAGCCTTCTGTTAACACAACATTAATTCAGGATGAGATGCCCTTCCTGTGGGCCACTGAGGCAGCATCAAAACTGGGGCTGTCCCAGAAAATCTAGGGCAGCGACTCTGCTTTTCAATAAATGTAGGACAGAAATCCCATTCCCTACTTGTATGCATTAAAATGTAGTGTAGGTTCATCTTCCTGCAGTTTGAATTCTTTCTCAATTCCTGATTTCAAGATAACATTGCTTAAATAAACGGGCTCCCAGGTCCACTTCTATTACTTAAGTGAACTTTTGGACATGTTTTTAAGGAAGAAAGGAAAGGCATGAAACATGAAAATGACCCTCCCCACTCCAGTCCTCCATAAAGCGGCCAGCCAAAGGCATTCCTTACAAACCTTTAACATTTTAAAGAAGAAACAAATGGTTTGTAAGATGATCAACCCTTTTTAGACCATGCCAGCAGCACTCACACATTTGTTACCTAGTGAATATGTAAAGCAACTTGGAAAGTGAGTATTATTTCTATTGCACGGATAAAGAAAGCAAGGCTCATTCTCTGCACGAGCTGGTCATGATAAGTACCAGTACTAAGTCCTCTTCCCCAGGACCTACCCTCACTCTACCATGGCACAGAAGAACCTTCTGGATTTAGGGCTACCTTCGGCCCAGTTCTGAAATAAGTAAAGTTAGTCTTTGATGTCTTTATGCTTCTGTTCCTGTTTCCTTCTTCCTGTTCATTCCCCAGCAGTCTAGTCTGATTCTCAAGAAACTTTTCCACTGTACTGAACTAGAGAGAGATTGAGACAAACTAAGATTTTACTAATGACTTCCTGAAGACTGAAGTAAAGCCTTTAAGATGGAAAGAAACAACTCATCATCCTATTCTAAGATCAGTCGGGCCAGCCCCAGTGTAACCCTCACTGCAGCCTGACCAAGACGAGGCTGAAATAGCAAGAGCATCTAACCCACACAAAAGCGGCTCTTGTGAAACTTAAGGTAATAACCCTTCCCAAAGAAGCCATGAATACAATTTCTGTTCTATCCAGAAAGCTCTGGCTTGCAGCACTGTTGGGATACAGTTGCACAGCAGTTATGCCATGACCTCCCAACATACTGCAAGAAAAAAGGAAGTTTCTTCCTTTGGTACGTAGTGATAGTCAACAAAAGCCACTTCCCTTTTCTGTTTCTCTTTGAGCTGAGAAGTTGCCAAAAGAGACCAGTAAAATGTGATCAACAAGACATTTGGTTAGGACTGAAGTGCTGTTCCCCCTTCTAATCTCAAATGCCAAGTGATTTTAATCTATCACTCGGTTTTCACTTCCATAAAATCAGAATGACAGTACCTAACCATTTAAGTTTAGAAAAATTTAAACAGTGTTCATTACAGAACACGCTTTCTCAGAGTGCTATGATCCGGGATTGTAACTTTGATTAACTAACACATTAAGAGAGCGATGATCCAAAGCACATAATTTATCTACTGATTCTAGGTTCCAAGTATGGTCTCGCTTGAACACAACTTCCATATCTGCCAACTTCTCCCATTGAACCTCAACTGCCAACCCTTCAATTCCTCCTCCTCTTCCTCCTGGACAGGAGCTGTCTTTCAGAATTACCGGCTTCCTTACTTCAGACCTCCGAGAGAACTTCCTAGCACATCTGCTACCCTTCCTGGCCTTCTACCATTCCTGCCTTGATCATCTCCAACTCCGGGTTCTCTATGACTCTATCCTTCCTCACTCAGGGATAAACAATCCACAACCATCAGGGCCCACTCCAGATGGACATGATCTAAGTGTGACCAGCCTCTCCCTGCTCTTCAACAGTTTTACCACTCTCTCCATTCAATTTCCCAAAGCAGTCATTTCAAACCTTTTCCATTCCTTTTAAGTCTTCAATTCACTGGGACTTCAGAAATTTCCTATTTACTGAGAAGACGGAGGGCAGGTGCTTATATGAAGTGTCTCCTATTTCTGAAACTTTGTGTTGTTACTCCCTCCTGAATGCCCCTCTGTCTCAAAGGAAGTACCTTTCCACTCTTTCACAGGCCTGAGGCAGACTCATGTCTACCTCACACTTTGACAATCTCCTTTGCCGTACAACTTACCATTTGCTGAACAAAAAAACTGCATGTCTGAGCTTCCTCTCCCTTCATGCCAGACTACTAGAAAGGCACATCTACACTCAGCACCACGCATACATCCATGCATTTCCTTTCCCCATAACCTCTATCCTTCTTCTGAAATAGTCTTGGGTCCTCCCAGCCACCAAATCCCATGGTTTTTCTTGGCCTGCATCCTTCTTGACTCTTCTGTGACACTGCAGACTCAACTCAATCAAAACTGAACTTAATGCTCTTCTCCTCCATTCCTACCACTGCTGACTGTGCTCCCAATTCTCCCAGTTAAGCCAAAGCCTCCTGGTCTTCACTGAGCCCAATTTAGTTATCTAGTCCTCTTCCTTCCACTGTCCATCTGTCCCTCAGCCTCCCCTTCCATTCCCATGACAGATGACATTCTGACCTCAACCCATGTCAACACACTGCACCAGCCTCTGAGCCTCTTGTTGCTAAAATATTCCTAGAGTCTCGATAGTCTAACAAAGGAATTTTAAATCCTTCAGCCTGGGAAGGAAGGCTTGCTAAGAGCTGCTCTAGCCTATAGCTCTAGGCTTCGTGACCTTCCCTTCCTCTACTTCATGTCACGTATTTCCCATTTCCTCTGAACTGTGGGAGAATTCACAGTTCCCAGAAATTGCCCTGCACTTCCGCACCTGCATGCCTGAAGCAGGCCAGTCCATCCATTCGTAATGTTCATCATCATTATTTACTGAAATCCTATTATTGTTTTCAAGATTTGGTAAAGATGCCATCTTTTTCATCTCCCATAAGCTGTGACTTATTCCTTTCCTCGCTCAACTTCCATGGTTCCAGTAAGCCCATCTCTTTCTTACTCATTTACTCTTAGCTCATGTTCTTCTGTATGAGAGTTACCTGTGGACCTGCCTTCTTGTCCCTATTAGAGTTTACGTTCTTGGAGACATTGATGAAGATAATAACAACAACTGTGATCATCATGACTGCCATAACCAGTTCCTACTGTATCCTAGCTCTGTGGAGAGCACATCACCTCATCACACAGCAACACCACAAGGACTGCCTCCACTTTAAGATGTGATTAAGTAACATGCCCAAGGCCCGTAGCAAGGAAGCAGTAGAGCCAGAAATTAAATTTAGGGTTCTCCAATTTCAGAAGCCATGTTCTTAACTCTCTGTGGTATTGCTCACCATCTACAGACCAAACAGATGAACCCTGAATAAAACACACTTTTCCAAAGTCCTCATGGGGGAGAGAGTTTACTGAGCCAGAGTCCCCAGAGTTACTCAGCCTGCTTGGTCAATACATGCCCCTACAGTGAGAATATAGGTATCTCAGGCTTGAACCCTGAAAGGATGATTTCACAAGTATGACCAAGTCTTTGCACCTCACGACTAAACAGAAGATAAAATGGAAAGTGAGGGGGAAAATCTAATTCACCAAGATTAGGTAACAGCCTGTCTCTTTGCCTGGGACCATCAACATGGGTAAGGCAATGAATCAAGGCCCCTCCAAAAGCCTCACTCACATAACCCAAACCACCTCCAGTAATTCTAGTTTCTGAGGCTCTGATATCAGCCCTGTGAAAACATGATAATTGTACTCTGCTGACAAAGTCTGAATCAAAGTAAATGCGAGGTCTTATTTTACCTGTAAACAGGCAAAATAATAATGGCATGCATAGGTATCAACATGAATAAAGTGGGGGCTGTTGCTCTCTCTAGGTAAGCGGCTAAGGGCTGTAATCCTCTGAGAGCAATGTCATTATACAGCTCAAATCCCATCACAACAAATACCTTCACAACAGAGATGTCTGTATAACAAAAGCTCTTTCAAGCTTTGGCTGACAGCCCACATACTTTAAGCAATATTTGATGTGAGACTTGGAGTTCACAGTAATGGGAATTGACCTGTATTTCCAAAGGTAAGATCTGAATGATTTCATCTCTAACTCCTACCCCATGATATGATGAGGTGGGACTGATGTACAATCTAAACACCTGAGTATAAAAACTAAACACAAAGACAGAAATGAAATCAACTCATTCTTCAAGAATGAAATTTCTTCCTTTCACTTGGGGAACACTTAAGTAAAGGAGACTGCCCCTGACCCAGGCCCTGAAACACAGCACACCAGGGCTACTCTGCAATCTCATCTCATGGAGACACAAAATGGTGTAGTCCATGAAGACAGATGGACCATGTCCAAATCTCCACTCTGTCACTTAACAGCTGGGCAAATGGGGCTATGTTTCTTAACTTCTTATGAGCCTCAGTTTCCTCACCTGTAAAATGTGACTACCACCAGCTACCTTTTGGATTTTGGTAAGGACAAAATGAGGACACACGTAAAGCTCCTGACACAGGGTCTCAGATACATAGCATGTGCTCAACAAAACTTCCCTCATCGGGCCTCCCTTCTTCTGCAGCCCTTGGGCTTCTGCAAATTATTTTCACCAAAGTAGTAATCAGGCACAGTGAACAGAAGTTAAAATGTATAGTATCAAATATAGGCTGGTAAAAAATGCTGCTCACAGGAACATCCGGGCAAGAGAGAGACAATGGGAGAGTAACTAGGCCACACACAGGTACTTACTTGACTGGGAAAAAGGACTTTTTGGCCAAGCTAAGATACATGTATTCCATGACTGAAAGTCCCGGAACCAGGCATCATAACAGTAAGTGAGCTCTGACCATTATGTCGAAGATAATTTTTAAAAATGCTGATAAACCAAAATTTGGAGTCGCATTTTCCTTGTCAAGGATGAATTGTGGTTATTTCTCTAAAGCATAGTTTACCGCCTCTGGTCTAGTTTTCCCTAGGTGACAGTCTGGCTGGTGAGAGAGCCCTTATTTGGTGATTTTTAAATTTATTAATTTTTTTTAGCTCCAGCCTATTGTCTTTCCTCAATAGCATACCATGGAAGTATTAAAACAAACTCTAGTCTTCTCCATTTGGAAAACATGTAGGTAACCAGTATCAGAATATGTCCAATAAAGGTATTTAATATTGCTCTCATTTGCGAAGTTTAAAAATCTACAGATTCTCAGTTATCTGATTTTTCTACGTTTCAAATAATGAGACAATCAAGTTTGTGGTGACAACATTCTATGTGCTTTTTGAAACAACCTTGCTACTATGTTTGGAAAACTAGAGTGTTATGAACACACTCCGAAGACACGTACGTCCACCTTCCTAAAAGGAGTACTGGCCAGGAGCTCTTCAGTTCCTTAAGAGGCTTCCAAAGCCCTGCCAGACCATGGCAACAACAGGGAACAAGAGGAACAGCCCAAAATCTCTCGGAGTCACAGAATGTCAGTCTTAAAGATTTCCTAGTTCTATCCTTTCACCTTGCCAGTGAGGAAAAGGTTTAGAGAAAAGCATGTGCCAATATGTTCGTGTGCCCAACCAAAGTGTGTACACAAGCCAAGTGATGCTTTCAGAGGTTTTAGGAGAAGCAACATAGAAATAAAATAACATGCCAGACAGAAACACCAAGGCACAGAGCAAAAGAAACTGTGAGGCCCACAGAACAACAGAGGACGTCTCAGCAGAGAGACTGAGAGATCAACAACAGAGAAAGAAGAAAAAATTACGAAAGCAAAAAGGTTAAAACAGCATCAGAGACCAAGTGGTAGCAGCAGAGTAGATATTTTAAATTCAGTCTGCAAAGAGCTTACAAAGTAAGACTCCAGGGCATAGAAGCATCACACTCCTCACAATGGTTTCTGGGTCTCTATTTCATTAACGGCACCCACTGCCCCCCATCACCATCATCTTAAAATGGAGGCAGTAACAACTACCAGATCCTATACCTTCATCTCTACACTGATAAGGGCGTAACCCTCAAGCATTTGTGAAGGTGTCCTAACTATGTCAGGCCACTAGGGTGCTGCTCCCAGCTCCAAAAGGCAGATTCACCTCACGGTCCCCACCTGACCCCCAGGAATGGGTGTCCCTCCTTCAAGGAAGCCTTTTCTCCCTCGCACCAGTGGCATCACGCCAACTGAGTATAAGGTACTTAGAGGTCCCCACAGGCTATGGAAAAGTGAAATGCAATTGTAATTACACGGGCAATCCTAGGAACGTAGGGGTGGGAAGAGTTAGGTCTTGAAATACAAGGCTGAGAAACACGATTCCTCGGAGAAGCAGCCACCCCGCCCAAGCACAGGCTGGGCTGCCTAGAAAGTGACCTCCCGGGAGCGATCACGCGCCTGGACCGAGCCTCTGCGCTCCCGCCCTGCCTCGGTCCCTCTCTCCCGCCTCCAACCTGTCCCGGCGGGCAGGCGGGCGGGGGTGCGGGGAGGAGCCGGGAGCAGCCCCTGGAGTAAAGGGGCCGCCAGCACCGGCTGCTTCCAGCCCTCCTGCCTACCCGCCCTCCCTCCCGCAGACTGGGGGCTCGGACAACCCCAGCGCCCCGCGACGCCCACCTGGACGCCTGGCGACCCCCGCCCCGCGCTCTGTACCTTTACTCTGCGGAGGGTTCTGACTCCGGTCCCGGAGGACGTTGATCTGGTAGACGGCTCCGTAAGGCTCAAAAAGTTCTTTCAGCTCCTTTTCTGACCACGACCGGGGGATCTGTCCGACAAACATCTTAATGGCATCTGGGTCTGGTTGGTCTGAGTGATCCAAAGCTCCGTTCATCTTGTTGGCTGTGCCGTTACTGTCAAAAACGGAACCGGGAGCCAGAGTTAGGGCGGCACGATGAGGGACAGGAAGAAAAATTAGTGGGGGTTGGGGGGGCGGGGAGGCGGAAGGAGGAGGAAGAAGAGCAGTGGCAAGGTGCCTAATGAGTCGTAGAAATTTGATGAACTAAAACAAAGCGGAGGCACCATGAGTTGCTCCTCGGCGGCGGCGAGGCTCTCACTGCGTGCTGCTGTCGAGCAGAGCCGGGGGAGCACGGGGCAGCGCCCTGCCGCCTGTCACCCAGGGCGTGGACATCTTGGAGGCTCGGGAGGCAGCTGCAAGTTAAGTGCAGGTCTAGCTCTGCAAGGCTGCCATCAACGCATCAGCGCGTTATCAGCCCTACCCTGGCTGTGGCTGGGAAAGAAAGGCAGAGCTAGATGTCTGCTGGATTTCTCTCCTTCTCCCTGCCCCGCCCCGCGCCCCACCGCCCTTTTTGGGAGGTTTTTGGAAGAGAGGAGAGAGGTGGTAATAATAAAGTCACATGGAAAGAAAATGAAACACTTGGCAGTCCGTCAGATGACTAATGCAAGATGCGGGTGATGAATTTGCAGAGTGCGCGAGGCATCCATGTGTGCATCAAATTAGTACGTTGTTGCTACTCAGAATGGAAAGCGGTCCAGCTATGCAGCTCTGCGCAGCTGATTGGCTGCCCACGCTGGAGAGAAAGGCCGGAGCTGGGAGGGGGCTCCCCTTTAAAAAGCACATTGTTTATGGGACCCAGGCACAAAGGGTTTAATTCAGAGAGGCAAAGGAGATCTCAGAATTGCCTGCTTTGTGCTGGGTTAAAAAAAAAAAAAAAAAAAAGCAGCCCCAGAAAGTTGAGTTCCCATTAAAAGACACTGAATATTTCAAATCTCTCACACTCCATAAATTGTTCTCTGTATATCTGACTTCCAGATGTTGCACTTGAGTTCTAAACAATCACACGTTTGGGAGAGAAAAAAAGAAAGTCTGCCTTTTCTTCTCCCAGCTTCAGTAAATATTTGGGGCTGACAAGAGAGCACAACCATAAGCTTTTGCATATCAGTCCACCTCAACGCTGTTTCCAAAATCCCGATTTGGAAGAGAATGCTGTGTACAGCCTGCACTTCTAGTCACCATCAAGTAATATGATGATGAAGACATGTCTTTTTCACTTGCCCCCACCCTCCTTTGAGCAGGAATAAACAGTAAAGAAAAACCACATACCCTTTTTGTGCCCCCCCACCCCCGCTCCAAATATACCCTGAACCCAGCTACTCTGCCAAGTGACAAGGCTGAATGCCTCTCGGCAGCTCATTTGCAGCACTGCGCGCTTGCTCCAGCTTCTCAGCCTGTGAAAATAGAAGGCGCCGAAACAAAGCAGGCAGAATCTGCCCCTACAGAGCCTCCTCCATAAATAGACCCACCCCAAGAAGCAGAGAGGTCAGAAAGGGCACATGTTAACTAATACTAAACTGCAAGGGCCAGATGTGATCTCACTGTAGCTTCCTGGTACTACCAAGAAGGTAGACAAAGATCTTACAGAGAGCTGCTTACTTGGTTAAAATGAAACATCAGACAAATATACCGTCAGAGCACTTTAAATCTGCTGTGGGTCTAGGATGGTCCTAAGCCCCTAAAAACAAGATACTCATGGTTAAAAAGCCAAAACCCTATGGGGTAAGGAAAAATCCTGAATGAGATTCAACCTAGAGAGGAAAGTGATGTCAAATGCTCTTCGCTAGGTCCTGGCTTCAACTTCTACTTCTTCATATCCCCCTATTTTACCACTTTATTTTTTATCTTTGAAATAAACAATCAGACTGTCTAACTTAAAGCACTTTCAGAGCTTGCTCTAATCAACCTTATTGTTATAAAAAATGTTCTGCTGAATAAAATATTGAGTACAAAATCTTCTCTCAACAATTTTGGTGTAATGTAATCCTTGTTTACATTACAGCCAGATTGTTTATCTTGTTCTTATGCACCTATCCTTTTTAAATCGCTCTTTGAGAATTCAATCAACACTTGAACCCAGTGGGTCTGTGGCTGTAGCGGGGTGGAGGCGGTGGAGCCCCTTGCAGTACAGCATGTCATGTTCACACCCTGTCGGGGGTTGAGAGTGTGGCAAGACTTATTTCTGGGACAGGAAAGACTTGTGGTTACTGCTGTTGACAACCAGCTAGATTGAAAAGAGGAAGGTATTGCCACAGGTCTCGGCTAAAAGAAAACAGAAGTTCAAAAAATGGGGCTGCCGCACCTCATCTGCGGAGCGCATAATGTAACACAATGGAGAACGGAGTGGCATTGTACTAGTTCTAGTGTCCGAACTCAGAATTCTAGAGCAAGCAGTCTTCAATGCTTCTGCAAATAAGAGGCCATGTATTCTTTTTCAAAAAATATAAACTCACCAAGATGCATCAAGTAAGGGAAGTAGAGGAGCCGGCCAATGCCTCATGCCTCTGGCCTGTATGTGGCTGGTGTACATTTTATTTCATCCCATGAGCCATGCTTCACTGCTGCCTGGAGACCTCTCATCTAGAGGCAGTGTGGTACAGGGGCTCTGAGTTCTGGCAGCACCGCTTCCTAAATGTGCTACTCTGGGCTTCAGACTCTTATCTGTAAAATGGGTACAGCGGACTCCATCTCTTAGACTCATGTGCTTAATACAAGACATGGCACAAAATAAGGGCTCTCTCAGTGTCGGCTATTCCTACTGTTAATTCCTTCTTTGCATCTGTGAAGCATCTGAAATGAGTGACCATCAAAAATCTACTTTTCAATTCAAAATTTTTATAGTATAGACTCAATCACAATTCCTATCCTAAATAATAATAGGTGTATTTTAGTCATCACTTATATAGCAAATATTGTGATAGGTACTTTACATTTTTTTCAACCACCCCCCACCCCAGTTTAGGCTACCTTGAAACCTATATTTACTCAGTCACATAATGTGTCTCCATCTCCACAGATTCCCTTCTTCTCTATTCCTACAGAGCCACCCATGAGCACCTCTCATTTCTATCTACATCCTTGCCAAACTACCTGCCCTTTTGGAAGTAACTTTTCCAAAGATTTGTATCAAGTTCTAAGGGCAGGAAAATCCCTTCCTTAAGTAAATCCAATGATGTCCACTTGCTGTACAAGTTAAAATATCACCACCCCCCACCTTACTGATCAAAAGCAAAAGAGGTGATCCTGTCCCACCAACCTCTCTGCTGGCACTGCCGAAATGGGTGGTCCTGTCCCATCGTCCACTCTCCTGGCGCTACCGAAATGGGTGGTCCTGTCCCACCGTCCACTCTCCTGGCGCTGCCGAAATGGGTGGTCCTGTCCCATCGACCACTCTCCTGGCGCTGCCTAAATAGGTGGTCCTGTCCCACCAACCTCTCTCCTGGCGCTGCCGAATCACATGCCCTGAATCCCCACAGTACTGCAGCAGCTTGGTTTACTCCCTTCTCATCAACCCAACTGAATCCTGCTCTGGACTCCCAACTCTCTCCCTGACTGATGCTCATTTTTAGTAGAGACTCACTGAATTCTTTCATCCTCATGGGGCTGTAGCACTGACACTTCTAAGCAAGCCAGAAATTATATGTTCAACAGTTAAACCTTTGGAGGTACCTGCTCGAAACTAAGGACAGCCAATGTGCTCTTCAAAGAGAAGTAATTACAGGAACAGACACCCCAAATCTCAGCAAGACCCCTGAGAAGATCTCATATTTACAACAACCTCATCTACGGCTTAGAAAATCAGACTAGCTTGCTTCTCTTCACTCCCTAGCCATTCTCAACACCCAGTACAGTGCCTCTTACAGTCCAAGAATTTACATCCAAATTCAAATAATATTTGTTGAGGGGCTACTCTTTGCCAGAAACCTTTGCCAAGTACTCGATATACAATACTCTTCAACAGCTCCCGTTGGAATCATTATCCGTTTTGGAGATGAACCCAGTGAGAGTCAGAGATACATTGACTTTTCCAATATCACACAAAAGGTGCCTAGAGAATGTGAATGCAGTGAGAGGTGAAGGTCAACTGTCTCTGCTTCACGTTCCATGAATTGGGTTTCTCCAGGTTGACGTTTCCCATCTCGGTGACCACTCACAGGCCCCGGACACATGCGCACACATCTCTGCTGGCAACTTGCCTGCAAACTGCAATGAGATCCTGAGTGCCAATTCTGCTAGTACCCTTGGCAAGGAGCCAGCTAGAAGGCTCCTCTAAGACAGATGCCATACGGAATAAGACCGCAAGTCTGCAAGCACTACGCCAGTGGGCAATGGTATTCTCAGTGTCAGAGACAAGATGAAAATGAAATCATGTTCGGAAAAACGATGAGTGTTTACTTTTTAGTTTTAACCCAGGCACTGACCTACTTCCCTATTTCAGAGGAAAAAGAACTAGATCAACAGAGTATATGCAAAATCTTCTGAGGTCCCTCTAAGCAGTAAACTATTATAATAATTGATTCAACATATTATTATCTTTACTAGTTTTAGGACAACAAGCTTTTATAAGGCCCAGTGATTTGCAGGCTTCCTTTGGGAGAATGCAAACAAAAGAATGGAAATTTCTATTCTTTTATCTTGTTCTGTGGGCAACTTTCTGTGTTGTATTTCCTTCATTTATATAAAAAGAAGAACAAACTTACAAAATGGCTATAAGAATTGCCAAATGGCTATAAATTATTATACAAATGCTAAAAGACATAAAATGTAATCTTCAGAATGCAAACTAAATAAAAAAGCACACCCAAAAAAGCCTTGTCTTAGAAAAACTGTGTGTGAAGATAGAAAATCTGCCTGGTAGTTATTAATAATCTTATTACTCCAATACTCTTTTTTTTTTTTTTTGATCCTTGGGATAATCCGCATCAGTGCTACCCAACCCGGTGCCATGATGGAAATGTTCTGTATTTGCGCAGTCCAATATGGTGGCCACTAGATACATGTGGCTAATGCAACTAAGGAACTGAATTTTTATTTAACTTCAGTTTACCTAAATAGCTATAGATGCAAATATACTTGTCCTTTGCTTGTTTTTTACTGATTAGAGTTGAGATTTTCTAAACATCACTGCATGGGAGGTTTGTTTTAGAAACGCAAGAATATGGGGCCAGGAAAGCCCCATCAGTGCTTGAGGCCCTCAACAGCAGGTCAGGGAACAGTGGGCCAGCAGGCCTGACTTCTTATCCTGGCTCAGCAACCACTTAACTCTAGGATCTGAAGCTAATCATGTGACCACTCTGTGCCTCAGTTTCCTCACTTGTAAAACAAAGCAAGAGGATAGTTCCCATCTGGCTCTTAATTTCTATAATCCTATGGCTATGGTCTGGACCCAGAGATTCATAGAAAAGATAATTTAGATAATATAACCACCTGCCTGAAATCTTGTTGTGATTCCTTGCCTGTGTCCAATTCAGTCCTCTGGCTCACAGGTGACACAGCCTGCAGGCCGGAGAGCTGACAAGGTGTCACTGGCACTATGGAGAGTAGCCTGGAGGCTCCGACAGGCCGCTGACTGGCCGGTTAATTGGGGTGCTGCGAGAGCCCCATCTCTCGCCAGGTATGCCAATGCTCTTCTTAATGTCCTAACTTCAGTCCCATCATTTCTGTAGCTAACAAGCCACTCTTTCAAAGGGCTCAGGAATCATTTTTAAATATCACTTGTACTTAAGTAATAGCACACGAAGAAACAGGCTTTGTTTGGTTATTACAGGAAACTGTCCAAGACTCAGCTGCTTAAGGCAAAAGCAGAAAGAACCTGGCGATGGGCCTGGTGCCTCTGGCGGGTAACAGGACAGACATGAAATTCATTAATATTAACAATCTCTACATTGTCCATTTTGGTGTTGCCATTATTTAAGAAGAGAAGTCTCTTCCCAACAGACGGGCAGTGGGGCAACTAAGGTCTCAGCATCAGCTCCTTCCCACACTCCATGCTAGAGAACACATCAGAAACTCAGGCCCCACCATCGGGAGGCTCCCTGTCCATGCTCAACTTAGTGCAGCCTTTCGATTTAGGAAGAGGAGTCAGTGGTCATCCAACCTGGAGCTCTGGGAATTGCAACTCCCTTTTAAAATGCACTGCTTCACGGTCATCATGAAAAAAGTGTCTGTCTTCCGTGACTGCCGTTCGGCAGGGCAGAGTTTGTCACCTTTCTGACACAGCTATGTCTTAACTGTAGTGGCATCCAGGGTTGCTGAAAACTTTGGGTAAATTTAACAAAATGTTTTGGTTATCAGTTACACCACCAAAAAGATGTGAAAATGACACTCCCCTATTTAGGTGGAAGGTATTGTTACCATTTATCATGTGTAGCTAAACCTTTTGAGTCACTGCCACATAAATTATGGAATGAGGCCCCAAACCATCTCTGAGATGGCCACACGTCAGCTAGTGAATCCACACGGAAAATTAACCAGAGCAAATACTCTAAACATTACAAAGTCAAAGCCCTTCTCCAAATGGTCAAATTGTCATTAAATAGCTTGAGCTCCTCTGAAGAAAAGGTTCAGGTTTCCTATATGTACACACACATGTATTACCTTATGATCAATTCTGTACTTTGACAAAATTAAAAAAATAGTTCCTTAAGAATGTACAGGACATCATTGTTATTCACAGACAACTAAGAAATAACACATTTGTGTTCTTGGGGACAGGCATTCTGCTGGATTACCAAAGCTATTGCTGAACTGTGTTCGGTCGGGGGTCTCAAATGCTTGCCAGAGTAAAATGCATCCAAAATTCGTACAGAACTATTCCTGCAGAAGAGGTCACAGAACACAGGCATTTGGAAAAGGGAAACCTTATTACCTTATCTCAACATGACTGCTAGTAAAAGGCACAAAGCTGGAGAACCCCCACAAAGAAGTAAATCTGGAGACATCTAGTGGGTACCTGATGGCTGAACAGACAATAACCCTCCCTGGGAAGGGAGCAAGGCGGCAGCTTAAGACAGCCCTCACCCAGGCAACTCATTTCCTTCTGTGATTTATCAGAAATAGTTCAGTGGACTTCAGGGCCAAGCAGGAGGCGTTTGCACAGGGAGAGGTAGGTGTTTTAGATGAACTTTTAGAAACGGCAACAGGGAAATAATCACCACAAGGAAGATTCATTGAGGCCTTCCCATTCCCAAAGCGCTTTAGGGGCGCGCACCAATGAATCCTCTCTCCTGCAGCTGAGCTCAGTGTGACTGCCCCTCACTTTACAGACAGGAAATTCCTCCAGGAGCCCCTGCTTTTACAGCAGGTCTAGGGTATCCTTCCAGTCTGACTTACCTGCCAATGGCTGGATGCTGCTGAAGCCACCTGTTGGCTATGGGCAACTAATTGAAAGTGGCTCTTTGGATGATTAAGGGAGACTGGTTTCACCATCAGTTAAATACAAAGAGAATCCTTGTAAAATGATAAGTTGAAGACAAATATAGGGGGAAACTCAACAGGGGCCTGCGCTTCCCAAGATGAAGAATGATTTTTAACACAATGTCCCCGCCTACATCCACAGTCCAACAACAAATGATTAAAGGGACCCACATCAAGAGGGGCAAACCAAAGAGACATGACATGTGATTCCCTGCAGACTAGGTTGTGGTGACTGTGCTTCTCAAGGCAGGTAACTTCTGTTTTCACCACTGAAGATACTTTGCCTGTACTTATTTATGCAAGAGAACACGGTCAGTGTGGATTCACAACCCTCTCCACACACTTCAGAAACGTGGGTGGCGAAAGCCAATTCTTCCCCTTTGCAGAATCTTAAACACAACTGAGGTTTACCCTGAGTCCTTTTCTTTCCTTCTCATTCTCAGTTACTGAATATCTGCTTTACATCAGGTGCAGTGCTAGGTTTGAAGGTGAGAGAGCTGAAAAATAGGTTGTTTATGTCCTTCTGCTGCTCACGGCCAATTAGAAGAGACAGACATGGACACAACATAAAACCAAAACCAACGTGATATAAGCCTATAACAGAGCAATAAATAAAGGCCTGGAGTTAGGTAGAAACAAGTGACTCATTAAGCCAAGGGGATTGAGCATTCGGCATTCTGAACTATGCTGCATCCCCGTGAGCAATGTTTAAGTGAATTTTTTTTTTTTTTTTTTGTGGGGGGGCGGATATCAAAGCCAAAAGACAACAGGCTATACCATTTCACTTAGTTGGCAATGGCATTGAAACAAAAAAAAAACTGGGGAGAAAAAGGCAGCTCTAACAAGGAAGGGGGGTGTGAAGGTGGGAAACACGGCCCCGGAGCACAGCTCCTCTGCAACCATGCGTGTGTGAGAGGCACGGAAGTACCAGCAAAGAGCCTGGTGCCAGCGGCAGTCATGTGCATGGGTGACCTTGCACGGGGGACACAGCCTCATCCCCCAACCTGCACTTGAAATGCCACCCCCTGGAGCCTGTCCCGCAAAGGCCCTTCCATTTCCACCCTTCACTCTCACACGCTGTGGGAATCCTGTGGAGAGGTCACCCATTCTCAAGTATTTGAAAATAACTGCCCTCATTTTGACCATTAAACTCTAATCCCACAGCACACTGTGGCACCACCTCAAATTCAGCACACCTAAAGTTCATCTCTTCCAGTCTTCTTTTCCTCCAATTAGCTTTCAGGCTCATCTTCCCTGTCTTTCATCCTGGCTCACACTCCCTTCCCAACCAGCAATCCATGACCGGAAACGGTGCTGCACACAGAACATGCGCGTAATGCGGACTGGCTGCTTGCTCTGGCCTTTCCCTTCTCTGACCGCGGAACCTCAGAAACAGAGATTCACGGAACCCCCATCAAGTGCATGGTGGAAGTGTGACATCCTGAAGACAGGGATGTCTCATTCAATCATTCACTTAATCAATATTTATGAAGCGACTCTGACAAATTCAAGGAGCTGGGGATACCGCAATGACTAAAGTGGGGGTAAAACAGTTGTTACGGAGTTATATTCTAGAGTGGCCATGAAATAGGCAAATAAGTAAGCCGTATCGATTAAAAAGACCGTTTTGACAGAGAAAAATAAAGTATGCAGGGCAGGGGGTTGCTAGGTATTAAATAAGAGGGCTGCAATATTAAATAAGGTGGTCAGGGAAGGCCTCCTCTGGAAGGTGAGGATGGTCTCAGCACATCCTCAACACACGTTTACTGAATGAATAGATTTAATACAGCAAGCGAGAAGTCTTCAAAGTAGTAAAATTAAATCACGTCATGTGATCCGTCGCCACTATTAAGAGCCACGTTACGCTGTCCAGTGCTGTCCTATTAAATCCGAGAGTCAATACACCTATTACTAGTCAGTTACTGAGTGATGCCTATTTTTCTCCAAATGCCGGCTGGGTCCACTTGTACCTGAACAGCTACTGTCCTGATTCTGGCTATCCTCTTGTTCTCACTACATTATTATTCATATAAAACTGCTTCGTGGGCTTTCCTAATTTGGATTAAAGGACAAAGGCGCCACTGACCTTTGTGCTTGCCCGGCATTCAGAACTCCACCTACTTTTCTGTTAAATGCTGATTATCTGTCCATTCATTATTCATTTTATCATCTATCAATGGCAGAATTTAATCTCAGGCTGGTCTCTCCTCAACCTGCTTTTGGCCTACCTTTCTCAGTCGTAAATGATGTGTAATCAAGGAATACAACTGAAATGAAACGCCAGGCTAAGGAAGGCAGCCAGCGGCGTGAGGTTTGATGTGAACGCACTAGAGATTAAGGACGCCACTGTCTCCTTCCACTGATCTGGAAAATCAAAAGTTGACAGTCCATGGGAGCTAACTACGTCATATTAATGACAGTAGTTGTTTAGAGAGAAAACAGAATCCACTTGTGAAGAGGGATATGTATTTATTACATTCAAGTGTATTTTCTTTTTCCCAAAAATGCCTTCAAACTCCAATATTTGTGAATAGTCAGCATAAAGAAAAAAATAATCTTAGAGCAGACAGAAACGTATGTCACAAAGTTCCCATCCAGATGCTCATGCCCTTTGAGGTCTCTGGAGAACTCTTCAACCCACTGCTCCAAGATCTCTCATGTTGGTTTTCCATAGCCTGATCACCTGCATTTCAAACCCGCAGGAGAAGACAAGGAGCAAACAAAAGGGAGGCTCTGCAATAGGCAGGCCCATGTCATGGTGGGGACAGACACCAGGGTCTGAAATAGCCTCGTGGTGAAAAGCCCACCCGCAGCAGGGACTCAGATGTGTTCCCTAGCCATTCCCAAGGACAGCAGCACAGCGGAAGTATTAATTTGTATAATGACAAGCTTGTATCATCCAAGGGGTCACATTAAGCTCAATAAATTCTGCTTAAGGAGGCCGGCCAGGAAATATATAATTTATTGTAAGAAGCATTCCTTCAAAATGAGACAACAAAGAGAATCGGTGCCTTAAAGGAGAAGCTTTCAACTGTACTGCAAACTTAGCTAATCAGACTGACTCATTCCTCAGGGATGAGCTGAGATGTTACTCTGGTTTTCACACAGTGGCGTATCAAATGTCGAGATTTGTGTACCATCTAATTTGCTGTCATTCAATGCAACAACTGACTCTGCCTAAACTCTTCGGCTTTGTTTGGGTTAATGCTGACTTAGTATCCTGCTGGGTTTCTCCCTACCTGTGATTGTTTTTGTCATTTTGTCCGGGAGAAATAAGGGCGATGGGTGGAGTACATGGGAGCTATGAATGAGTTGTTCCCTTCTGGAAGTTTGTTTTTTCAGTCAATAATGTATCAGAATCCAGAAGTAAACTTTAGTTCTTTCTCTTCAACACATCACAACAGATGATTGGTGAGGTTTAAACATTGGATATAAAATGCCCCAAAGAGATGACTGTGATATCATTAAAGGGACAAGCGTATATTTCCTACAATTTTCCTGTCCGGACACAACAAGAGGCAATCAGATGCACTACAGTGACTGCACTGAATTCCTCGACAGCAGTTCAAAACGTGCGCCTCTCTGACAGTCTCAAAGCAATTTGCAAGAAGACTTCCAGAGTTCTCTGCAGGCCACCTCATCCTGCACGTTTCCCTTCCATGCAAATATGCTGGTCTGTCATGCTACAAAACCACATCTCAAAAGGCAAAGTCCAAATGACATTCTACTTCACTAGTTTTTAAATCCCTAAATTGTATCTTAAGATGAAATCGGTACCAAATACTACATTTTGATTTGGAAATCTATAGGTCCTGTCTCTTTGCTTCTTCTCTCTCTCAGCAAGTCATAAATTCCATTTAGCATCTTAAATTACCAATTAAAATAGGCTTTGATATTTAATTTGCTTATTTCTTAAAACACACACCATCAGATATAACCCCCTAAACAAATAAGAGTAAAAGTAGAATTATGTGCTAAATTATAATGGCTGTTATACTAAGAAGCTGAATATCATTACATCAAAACTCCCCATAGTTGATTTTTTTTAAAGCCATTTCTTCATTTTTTGACACTACATCTGGCACAATGAATACAGATGATCATGTGTTTATATATCTGTCTAACTGCCTTTCCCAAACACAGCCAGATGGAGTCTTTCAGAATCAAATTAATTTCAGATTAATTCACTCTGGACCCACTCCAGTTTCATGACTCTTTGCTTTGAGGCAGCAAGCAAACTGATGTGAAGTCATCAACTTGAAAGAACACAGGTTTCCTCGATATCAAGGGAAAAAAAACTGTACAATTCCGCGGTTGCTCCCCCTACCCAAAAAGAAATCCACTCAGGTACCACAAGATGCCAGTTTAGGGGCTGATCAACATTTCACGGTGTCAGAATCACCCAGGAAGAATTTTTCTTCTTGGATCCAAATAAGATCACGGTTAATTGTACATCCAATATTCATAATGCCTTTAGACGAGATGATTCCAGGGAAAATTAGCATCTCCATTAGTAACAACAGAACCAAGGGTGTTAGAGTAAACTTGCCACATAAGCAGAGTCAGGTACGACCTGCGACACAAGAGAGTTAATCCTAAACGCACAAAGCGCATGTTCTCTGTCTCTAGCTGTAGCTACTGAAGGAACTATAAACAAATGTAGCTGGGCTTTGCATGCTGTCAATCTTGGTGGATGCCTTTATTATCCTACTTGTTTCAGTTGCAATTTGGGTTTCCATGGAGACACGACAGTCAGCTCTAGAAAATTATAAGATAAATGTCAGACGGTGATAACGGTGTTAATGAAGCTTCGGTGACAAGCAGCTCTGTGCTTCAAATAATAAGCCTATTTTCTATTAGCATATGTATAACCTGTCAAAAAAATACCTGGGAGGGAATATTCAAAAATATCTATCTATATTTAAGAGAGGACAGGTGAAAGGCCCCTCTAGAATGGCTTAAATGTGGTGGGTCAACCTGAACAACAACAAAAAAATTAAATTGCCAGTTTCTTGGGAAAATTAGGCATGAGCCAATGGCTCTAAATGAGGCTTTAGCTGACATTCAGAAATACCTGACTTCACTTGGTCATAAAATTTTTTCTTGTAATGTGGTCCAGGGAATCTGTTTTTGCTTCTGGAAGCTAAGAGCTCCACTTGCTAAGTCTGACCGTGGAAGATTATGAGCTTTAGAGAAGTCAATGCCACAGCCAAGCTCATGGTACCTGGATTGACGGAGCCCACCACCTCCCTCAGTGCTGGGGTGCTGGATAACTCTAATGGGATTGCCAGAGTCCACAGCCATCCTTGCCTATTCCACAGCCAAATAGATGCTACCGAAATTTTAGCAGGTCAGAGAAACTGACAACTGTGACAAGAGTTATGTAAGTTTGATGCATTCTGAAGACACAAGTTGAGACTATGGAATTGTGAACTACAGCACAGTTCAAGGAAAGATGCTACGGAAAGTAACTGAAGGAAAAATTTCCTTTTTTGGGAGAAAAGATTACTAAGAAATAAAGCAGATTTTTATGTTTTGTTCAAGAACATCCTTTAGGATTCTGAGTGAAAAGGTTAAAAGGTGACAAGTTAAAAGGGTGGGAAGTTAAAAGGATAATTTTGTAAGTCACAGTCTCTCTAGAAAGACAACACAGACTTGCATAGCTGATGCTATTTGACACCTTGCTATAGTCCCATTATTTAATCCTTCCCACCAGATTTTTTCTTTATTTAACAACTGTTTCCTAAGAACCTACTTGGTGTCATGCACTGTGTTCAGAACACAATGATGAACAATGCGTTGTCACTGCTCTTATATTCCTCACTGTTTAGTAGCTTGTACAACCTAATGTTCAAGGTCTTGAATGAGGTGTCACAAAGTTCTTTTCTTTCTGTCCAAGCCTGGTCCAGTTTCGCAGTGACTACATGAATATGTTTTTGTGGGGCACGGCAACTCTTTTGGCTGCACCCCTGCATGTGGAACAGCCCAAGTCCTCTCCCATCCACTCACTCCTACCCAAGCCCATTCTTCAAGAGGAAAATTCACAGGAGTCAAACCCAAGGTCTAGGATATAACTGGGCCATGGTGCTAGGGTCAGGACTTTCACTGTAGCTTTTGAAGAAACTACAGAAATTCTTGTTCCCTGAACAGCATTTCTTTTTCTCTTTATCAAGCTCTCTTCTAACTCTGAAAGGCTTGTGTAGACTGCCCCAGGCCTGCCTCCTACTCAGAGAGGGGGCTACTTCTCCCAAGTTGCAAGATGGAGCATGACCAGAGTGAGACTCAGGGCAGAGTGGGAAAAGAACAAATGGTTTAAACCAGACACCCTTCTTATTAGGAGAAAGAATATTCTATGTTTCCTAAAAGCCTTTATCTACTTATTTTTTTTTCCTTGACTCAATTCACCATGAGATGTAAAGATCCAGGGACTCAAGTTAGGGTTTGGTCCAGAAAACACAGCCTCATTCCTCCTTTTAGTTCAAGGCTAAAACGATCTTTTGCTGTCTGTGGCCAGGTGGCTCTCTGGAGCCATAGGTTCTACAGCAAGGCTCATGGCCATACATAGGGTCCCCTGTGTATATAGTACTGATACATCTCCAGGAATAAGGTGATGGAAGAGTCCAGAGTTCAAAACTCTATCCACCGCACTCAACTGGAAGGAACACAGCCTTGCCAAAAGACAAAATAAAAACAATATAAAACCAACAAGCCATAAACTGTCAGCAACAGCAAAATCCTACAATATTGTCCATGACTCACACACTCCCTGGTCTCTTCCCCAGTTATCCCATCCATGGAAAAGATACAGAAGAAAAAAACAACTCAAGCACACAAAAAGCCCGGAATACTAGCAATATGGTTCTTTAATAGGGGCCAAAGTGGTAATCTGAATCCAGGGAATATACAGGAAAAGCCATAAAGTTTAAATTTAATAACTTGATTTGGACTATGGGACCGGAGGTGGAAAACTTTCAGTTGTAAATTAAGGCTTAATATTATAGTACTAAAAACTGGGTGGGGAAACAGCTGTGGTCATGGAAACAGACTACAAACAGCATGCCTTTCTCACCAACAAGTCTAACCAATTAAATAGCCTCATTCTTCCTTAACTAATAGTCTTTATTTATTTTGCTCCTGGACTTTTTATGATCTTACAACATTCTTGAAAGGTGTTGGGGAGTTGAATATTTAAGCCAAAAAGTCACCTGTAATCATTGTTGATATTTTTATACTACTGAAATAATTACTGTTCTTTTTAATAACCACACAAAGCATCTAACTGTAGTTCTTCAGTGTTAAAATGACAGGTCTAGACTGGGGCCCCAAAATTAATCATAATTTTTCTGAATTCATAATATTTGCTAAATAAACTCATTGGAGAGACGGGAGTTCCACATGTGAGAGAAATAAACAGATTATAATTTAAGCGTTGCACAGCACAGCTTCAAAAGCAAATGCAAAAGTGAGAGCTGAAAATGAATGGCTGCCCAGGTGTTTTGTTTTCTTCCTGCTGGTTGACATGGGGAGGTTTGGGTACACAGAGGCAGCTCAACTGCTGATCTGAAAGCCGGAGCTCAGTGCAGCCACTGTTGGTTCAACCATAATCTCCACTTTGAATGGTGTCAAAAGTATCTTTTAGATTTTAGGTTTGTATGTTTGTTCTTGCAGACCATTATATAAGGGCAATCAAACAAACTAAAGAGGAATTCCCAAATCAATGAAGTCATTCAAGTATGACTATGAAGGAAGTCTTTTCAAAACAAGGTGGATCGCAAGTTCCTCTAAGACATGGCATGCAGGGTTCATGTTTAGACAGCAGTGCACACACTTGCTATGCTGGGAGGGGCGTCACAAAGTAACTAGGTCAAAATAAAGATTATAAACCACAAAAAGCGTGATACCTGTGCTCTTGCCTTCAGCTCTACATTTTCTTTGAAAATCACAAAGTGTGTGTGTGTGTTTTCTAGATGACTGATTTAGGGAAAACAGAACTACTTGGAAAGATTTGTGTCTTATGTTAGTAAAGGCAACAATGAAACAGATATCACTGATGTTGAAAGCTAAAAACTCACCAAGCACAGGAGGATACAGAAATATTAACAACAACCCACATTACTACAAAAACAATTTTAATTCTCCTCCCAGGGTCATATGGTATCAATTTTGGAAACCACATTTCCCCTGGGAAATTTAACTGTGAGCTTTTCTGTGTCCGTAGTATCAGGGATATATTTAACAGGGGAAAGACATCAGGGTTTTTGGAGATCAAATGACAAGTGCTGAATACCTGAAGACAGTATATTTCCATCGGGGGAGATGCAAGATGATGAGGTAGCTTCCTAATTATGGGCTTATAATGACACACACACTTAGCGATCAGCTTGTTTTTGAGGCTTCCCTTCAGAGGTTTCATTAGCAACCCAAAGAATCGTGATCTCTGTGGACAGCTTGGAAATGTTCTACCTCAGCACACAGGAACATGAGAAGCCAAAGTAAGTCAGTGAGAGCAGAGCACGGGAGATGCAGCAGTAAGAGGAACACGAAATGTGTCCCGAAGCCACCCTCACAAAGCGCAAAGCCTCGGGTTTACTTAGTAGTGCACTGCTTCTGGAAATCCCACCTCCTCTGGCCACGGGGCTCATATTTACTTTATAGAAAAGACTTGTTCTTGAGGAATTTTCACCTAGATGACACGAAACCCACAGATCTGTGCATTCAGCTGTGTGGGAAATAAAACTGCATCAGCTGATGAGGGTGGGGACATTTCCTTAATATACGTGTCAATAGGTCAGGCGTGGTGGCTCATGCCTGTTATCCCAGCACTTTGGGAGGCTGAGGCAAGTGAATCATCTGAGGTCAGAATTCAAGACCAGTCTGGCCAACATGGCAAAACCCTGTCTCCACTAAAAATACAAAAATTAGCTGGGTGTGGTGGCACACACCTGTAGTCCCAGCCACTCAGGAGGCTGAGGCATGAGAATCGCTTAAACACAGGAGGTGGAGGTTGCAGTGAGCCAAGATCACACCACTGCACTCCAGCCTGGGTGACAGGAGGAGACTCCGACTTGGGAAAGCAAAAAAAACACCTGTCAATAATGCCAGTGTGGTGGCAGGGACTGGGCAGCATTCACAAGGAGGTTACTCTCCTAAATGGGTGAAAACTCAGGACAAATGCGTTCCAGCTCAGAGCCAGGTCCCTAGTGATACCAGAGTGATGAGGTTTATTGAGGCAATTTTTAATACACTAACTGGCCTTTACTGACAGGCTACTTGGCTTGTTTTGTGTGTGTGTGTGTGTGTGTGTGTGTGTGTGTGTGTGTGTGTGTGTGTGTGTTTGGTTTAAGACAATAATCGATAACAACAAGGGCAACTAGCTTGGCTGGCTGGAGGCAGATATTGCTCTTCCCCCCCTTAATTAACAAAAACATTCCAGAACCCTGACAGAGAAGAATAATGGTGAAATAAATTATGGAACCACTTATGTATGAAACCATACATTATTAAAACTACTCTAAATGGGTCCTTAATCTAAATAAAGATGGTCATTTTAGGAAGCCAGGCACCTCAAGAATGAGAAAGGACACAATGTTATTGTGACCTAAGATATAAAAGGTGGATCGCCTTGCCAGCAGACAGCGAGAGTATCCAACTGCCCTTGACTGTGATTAAAATTCATATATGTCTCTAACACTGGATGAGTCTCAGCTTCAATTATTTACAGCCCTGTATTTCTATGGTTAAAGATAGGAGAAAGAAGCATATCGGGCAAAACTCACTACTTATATTTACACTTGGCCTATTCCAGACCAGTCAGCAAAAGCAATGCCTTCCATTGCGTGCTGTGTGAAGGCAGGCACAGGCCTCCGCTGGCAAAATCTGAACAATGAGCAATGCCCACAGCTTAGGGTTCTCACTGTTGCCCAAAATACCAATTGAGTACAGCTGAAATACCTTTTACTCTCTCAATTGTAATATTAGTACAGCTGAAATACCTTTTACTCTCTCAACTGTAATGCAAGGAACCTTAATGCACACATTTAGAAAAAACAGAGGAGCCCCTTATCAAGCCACATTCTTCTTGCCAGACTGGGGTCACTTTCATGGCTGTTCATTTATGTAAATAAACAAGCAGCACTCTCGTACTCTTCTAATGTAAAATCTATCTTACATACATATACTATTTCACACACCTTCCTCATTCTGCCCTGTGGCCCTCTGAGGGAGAGAGAAACCTCTTTGCTGCCACTGTGCCATGCCTCCTGCTGGGAGGAAGGAAATCTTGCCTTGTGTGTGAGCCCAGGCGAGGCTCTGCTTGGCAGTTTTACAGATCTGTGGTCAGGCGTTCACAAAAATGGATTTGCAAGTGATACAGTAATATGAAATCTCAACTCTATGCTGTGGAGATAATTATAATCAGGACAATTTCTTCGTAACAAAATCGGCAAACCGTTATTATGTGTGTTTCTGTAACTTAAATTCTGCATTAAATACAAGAGGAATCCACTTGCCTTGCATATACTGCCATGTGATTATGAAACACTGAACCAAATCACTTTAAAAGACTCACCCTACTTAACAAAGGCATCCTGGTTTATATGCATAAAAGCCACACTCCAAAAAGCTTATGGGGACAAGCTTTGCACAAGCATTTTATTTTTTAATGACTACAGAAGCTCCTGAGGCTCATGATATTAAAAGAAACAAAAAAGGGGGTAAGTAGCTTTGGTTTTTAATTAATTTAATTTCTACCTCTAAATCTAACAATCTTAAAATAAGTGTTCTTTAAATATTTAGAAACAAACTAAAATGCGACCCATTTGACTTGTCCAGACACTGGTTTTGTGTCAGTACCACTACTGCAGGCACCACAATTTCTCATCAAGAGTTCAAAGCCAGAGCAAATGAAAATGATTCCTTTTCCCAAAGTATCGTCCTTCACAAAAACAAAAACCTGAAAATACCAAGTAGCAGTTTCTCTTGAATCCATCATTCCTTTTTCATTCCTACAGTCATCTTCACTGTGTATCCTGGCACACCCAAGCAGAGAGCCTGGCAGGCACAAGGGAGTGGGTGGGTGGATGGATGAGAGACTGATCAGATAAATAAACAGGACATAGTAATGTGTCTCTTAGTCCAGGCACTGATCTCATTCTAATGACTTCCAGTAATTTTTATTTAGGCATCATGCAATCTGAATGTCAATTTAGAGAACTACATTGACCAAATCAGCTTCATCTTCTTCTTTCAAATAAACACATCCTTTCTGATGTCACACACCATGGCTACAGGCTGGCCGCTGAGCTGCCTTACTTTTCACCCATGCTATCAGGACATCCAGGCAAAGATAACACTATGTGGATAAACATACTTGGGGATGTGGCTATGAGTTGCAAATGCAAGATGAGCTTATCTGATGACAGGGAGAGTCAAGGTGACTCTGGCCTCACATGGAAAGAATCCTGAAAAGTCCTCTTAGATTATGAGAAAGATTCCATTATTTAGCAATGGTATACAGTAACAAATCACCGACAGAGCACATGAGCGTGTGGCCATTGGGGAACGATGGAATGCGGCTTAGTGACCCCACGTTATTCTTCTCCAACCTACTTTCTTTGTGAGTAATTCCCTTCCACCAGTTAAGCATGACCACAGACAGGCCATACAAGGAGTAATAAAATGGAAAGGGAAAACAAAGTTGCTTGTTTAGATGATAACAAAAATATTTCCTATTATGAAAGTTGGATTGTTCAGACCTGAAACACAGCTATGCTTACACATTATTTTATCCATTTTTTAGGATACGTGTAGGGATACGGATATATTCCGTATGTTCGAAAAGACACCCTGGTAGAAATCTCAATTAATTACACTTTGGGCCCTTTTGGAAAACCCTCACATGAACGTGTGGAAAATACTGCTAATAAGGTGTCATTATTTGAACAATTCATTCATTCATTAAAATGAATCTCTGTAAAATACTACAAAATATTTGTAGGAAGTGTAGTAAATGGAAAAGAGAGAGGGTTTTGATGTTTCAGACCCAAGTTCAGATCCCAGCTCTTGAAGCTTTCTTGCTATGCAATCCTGGGCTGGGATCAGAGTGCCAGATCCTCCAGCAACAGAACGAGCACAAAGAGGCCCACCTCTCTGTGCTGTTGTAAGGATTCAGTGAAATGTTTTACACCGTCTAAAAGTACCAGAGGAGTGTACAGGTAGGTATTCTCACAATGTTCTTGGATTTTAAATAGTAGCTAGAAAATGAAAAAGAAAAAAGTATACATAAGGAAAAATTGTCTCTCATAAAATGTAAACAATATATATAAAATCCACATTTTAAACAGAAGCTACGTGGCCTAACCTGATCCCCAGCACCCAGAACACTACAGTAGTGCAACCAATACTGGTAATGACACTAAAAAAAAGAAAAATAAATGAAGCAACTTCTTATCTACCACAGAGGCCTGGCTGGATTTTCTAAAGCATGTCTGGTTTATGTGCAGTTGTTCTACATTCAGGTTGAAGGGAGCCCTGCACAGAGTGCTACAGTCTCTCTGCAGTCACCCACAGCTCACTTCCGCTCTCCACTTCCTGCCTTCAGCGTCCCCACCCTCTTTCAGTAGCTGATTTGAGAATATAGATTTCCCAGAACAATTCTATCCTTTAGTATCTCCACCCCACCGATTGGTTCTGTGTGGACAATTTTACCTGATTCTCATATTAAATGCAATCACTCACCAGGCAGTCATGTTTTCAAAAGTGGGAGTCCTGCATACAACCTGCTATTATTTGCTTGGTCAGCACAAAGCACATTTCAGAGACGCTTCTGAATCCTGACACTCCTGCAAACTCATCTGAAGCTCAGCCAGCTCTTTCAACAACACATAAAAGTATCTCTGCCACACAGATGCCTGAGACTCATTTATAGAGCAATTACAAACCTTGAGCAGTAGCAGTGTTTTACATTTGTTCTGTTCTGTATTTTTAGCCCGGGCTTTTTCCTTTCGTGGATTATGGTAAATACAACATTTGCTTCCAGAATGTGGGACTTGCTGGGATCATAAAGGAAAGTGCATAACAAGCAGACTACC
The DNA here is from genome assembly GCF_028885625.2 of Pongo pygmaeus. NCBI lineage: Eukaryota > Metazoa > Chordata > Mammalia > Primates > Hominidae > Pongo > Pongo pygmaeus. The sequence continues at coordinate 11,265,449 of NC_072381.2, read as the reverse complement.
TTTGGCTACTGCATTATAAGGAGGAACACAGTTACGCTAAGTGGATGGATTTAGTTATATTCAAATTCTATTAAGCTGCCTTGCCTTCGACACAGAAATAAACAAGGAAGTCTTACAGCTTCGCGTATTTTCAACTCTCCACTCCCCAGTCAGGGCTTGGTGACGGGTGCCTTTTTTTTTTTTTTTTCTGTTTCCTGAGACAGGGTCTCTCCCTCTGCTGCCCAGGCTTAAGTGCAATGACACAATCATGGCTCACTGCAGCCTCAATCTCCTGAGCTCAAGTGATTCTCCCACTTCAGCCTCCCGAGTAGCTGGTACTACAGGTGTGCACCACCACACCTGGCTGATTTTTTTATGTTTTGTAGAGATGGGGTCTCCTCATGTTCCCCAAGGTGGTCTTAAATTCCTGGCTCAAGTGATCCTCCTGCCTCGGTCTCCAGAAGTGCTGAGATTACAGGCATGAGCCACCGCACCTGTCCTTGGGGGTGCTTTTTTTTTTTTTTTTTTTTAAATAATACAGTCTATGTTTTTGGAATTTTGTTCCTGAAGTTTCTTTCCTTCATTTAACAATGTCTAATCTGCTTTCACAACACCAATTCAACACAGGAGCATGGGAGAGCCAAGTTAAATAAGCACGATAATTCTGCTGGAAACTACATACAGTCTGTTGTGTAGAAGCGTACAGTAAACATTCTGCACCGAGCACTGTGTTTCGTCCCCAGCAGATGACATTCCTTATGACTTTATATCCCATGGCTAAATTGATTAATATAACATTGAACTACTATTTGTGTATTTTGCCTAATTGCCCAACTACACAAATCATTATGAGCAAGAGGGACGGCTTTTTTTTCCTTCTTACTCACAAGCTTGCTGCTTTTCTGACCTTGCTACGCATTAGCGAGAGTAAGTTGTAAATGCAGAGCTGCAAATGTCTTTCAAAGGCAATTACTGTGAAACTTTGTTCTAACATTATGAAATGTGGCATTTTCACTAGATAATGTCCATATTAAGCACACCAACCAGAGGCCTAGAGAGTGTACCCAAAAATGAAAAGAAAATGTACCACTAGCAAAGCATTAACTGCAGAAATGCCAAGCAGCTTTCTCAGCCAATTGAGTGGCAGCACTGATACACAGCAGTGCTGGGAATATACAATATTTAAAGAGCTGTCTCCTTCAGGTCTGTGCATTTTATTTGTTTCCTTTTTGAAGAATAAAGTACAGACATTTACTACTCTGAAAAACAATTTAAGTCAGGTATAAACTTTGAAAAGAAACGTATTTTAATAAAAGATGAGAATAAATGCAAATATATGTCTAGAGACTTTCTAACGTAGATGCTTGGCAGAACATTTAAAAGGTTAATGCAAGGTCTATACTAAGACTGGTGCCTTTGGTAGCCATTTTGAAATAGCGAAATAAGCATAAAATATTGCAGGGCACGTTAAACTGTGTGGGGGCCTGAAGTTCTCAACGTGAGATTTGCAAGAAACTACAAAAAAGGGAAGAGGAAAGCAATGGTATGCATAGTAGAAAACATCCAACTAATTCTTCTGGGGTGGAAATCATTCCAAATGCAGATGGAGTCAGGAAGGCAGGAATGGCAGGAACTGTCTGGCCTGGAAGGGTCAGTCAGTCAGACAAAACCGGAACTTGAAGTGAGAGGAAGCACATATATGGCCATCTTAAGCTGCAATGGTCGAGTCCCTAGGGCCTGAAACAAAGTGAATTTGTTTTTCTACAAGTCTCTAGCATTTCAAGGGTTTGCTGATTTCCAACAAACCAGAATCATGATGATTAAAGAACAACAAGATATTTCATTAAAGTGGATATTAGAACTGTGAAAAGGTGACAGAAGCTTATTAAGAATTGGTGGGCTAAGGAAGAACATTTTTACCATCTCCAAAACCCAAGAGATATGGAATGGAAAAGTGTCCATTACAGGCACACAAAGGAAAAAGAGGACAACAGGAAGAGAGGAAGAAGCACGAGGGGAGCGAGATTCCCCAGTGGAGGGAGAACAGAAGAATCACGAGGGGAGTGAGTCCCCCCAGTGGAGGGAGGACAGACCTTGACTCTACCAGAATCTCTAACTACCTGGCCTTATGTCTTACCTTCCCATTCATTCCACACACCACTGCTGAGTTCTTTTTCCTAACTACAGGTGTGTATTTCTTGGATCCTGTGGTCACTAATGTCTTTATGACAGCCCATCCACTTTTTCTTTTTTTTTTTTGAGATGGAGTCTCGCTTTGTCACCCAGGCTGGAGTGCAGTGGTGCGATCTCGGCTCACTGCAAGCTCTACCTCCCGGGTTCACGCCATTCTCCTGCCTCAGCCTCCTGAGTAGCTGGGATTACAGGTGCCCGCCACCATGCCTGGCTAATTTTTTTGTATTTTTAGTAGAGATGGGGTGTTAGCCAGGATGGTCTCGATCTCCTGACCTCGTGATCCGCCTGCCTCAGCCTCCCAAAGTGCTGGGATTACAGGCATGAGCCACCGCGCTCGGCCCAGCCCATCCACTTTTAATTGTCACTCTAAAGTTCTTCACCATTGGATCCAACTGATACTTTCAGTTCTTACCCTATTTTCCCCCATAAGAACCCTAGGGCACAAACTCTTCCACCCTGTTGTCTGCCTCTGGACACTTCATTTACTTCTGCACCCTAGAATTAGTTTCCAAATCAGAATTTGCTCCCATCAAGAAACAAGTTATCATTCAAGATACAGTGATCAATTCTTCTCCAAACGTACCACGTTGTTGTCTATGTAAGCCATCTGATGGGCAGTCACACTTTATGCAATCTCACATGTTTTCATCTTGGGCAGCTACCTAGTTAGGGTATTATTTAACAAGTGGGAAAGTATGATGTCGTGGCAAGGCCTCTTGCTGAGGAGTCCAAAGACCTTGTTTGCAGTTGTATCTTCATTACTTATAAAGAGGGCTACAGGACACGGCTTCATCTAAGCAACACTCTCATTAATAATATGTCAGCTGCAATAATGTGATAGATCACAGTTGTTTCAAGGATTAAAACAGATACTATATGTGAAACTACTATGCATGCTATTGAAACACTACATATACATTATGGTTTTTATCTTTCCTCCCAACTAGACTAAATGTCTTGAGGGCAGGAACCAGGTCTAACAGTTCTCTGAATTTTCAACCTTATCTATCAAGGCACATCACCATGAAACAGGAACTAAATAAACATGCAATGATTGATTAGTCTGCACTTCGAAGTCAACAGCGAAGGGCCCGAGGAACTGAGGACTGTTGCTTTTGTATTCTTCCCCACCCCAGGTTGTCTAGTCTAGACCACACAAATGCGTTTTCCACTTGGCTCCCCCAGAAAAATCTTCCAAGAATGTCAATCTGCTTCTGTTGCAACAGGTCCTTAAAATCTTTTAAAGCTCCTGGAGGAACTCTTCAAGCCTTTCAGAATAACGAAGGCTTTTCAGGAGCTGTCTTGTGGCTTATTTTATAGCCTCACTCTTCCCATCCTACCCCTCTGAGTCTCTGCTCCTGACTGGTCTGCCCCCCGGTCCTCGAATGTGCTGAACTCACCCTTCCAATGTCCTCCTTCGTGGGGACTGCCCCTTGCCTTTATTCCTTTTGCCAAATCCCATTTAACTTCACAACACTTCTCAGGGAACTATTCTGCTCCATCCAGTAACCCCAGTGTAGGTTAGGGGGCACCATGCTAGCAACCTTAGCTCCAGATAATGACTCAGACAAGAGCTTCCCCACAAAGGAGTCAAGCATTCAGAGTTTCATTCCCAGACCTTAGCACAGCGCCCAGCATGTGGTGAGTGTTCAAAAAATTGTACTCAATGAATGACTCTATGAATACACGAAGAAAAGTTAGCAACTATGCTTTATTTTTTTAAGACAGGGTCTCCTTCTGTCACCCAGGCTGGAGGGCAGTGGTGTGATCACGCTCACTGTAGCCTCAACACCTCCGGCTCAAGCGACCTTCCCATGTCAGCCTCCCGAGTAGCTGGGAATACAGGCACACTCCATCATGCCTGGCTAATTTTTAAATTTTTTGTAGAGATGGGTTCTCGCTGTGTTGCCCAGGCTGGTCTTGAAATCTTGGGCTCAAGCAATCCTCCCACCTTGGTCTCCCAAAGTGCTGGGATTACAGGCGTGAGTCACTGCACCTAGCCCTTATTTTTAATACAAATAAGTGACTGGCACTATCCTAAAAATTATTCTAATTTAACAAATTTGAGGGTATTAAATCTTAAATGGCGAAATTTATAAGTGACAAAGCTAATACAGTATTGTGTACTTTTTTCCAATATACCAAAACTTTTTCATAATTAAAAATTCACATGCTCATAAAATACAGTTAAGTCTTGGCTACATAAATACAAACACAGAAGAGCTACATGACGCTAAAGGTGGATGGACGGGTGACTATTGCACACCTACAGTATTTCACAGAGAAGCATACCAGATAGTTGAAATGGGACACTTAAATGTCTAAAGATGGAGTTGGACATGGTGACTCACTCCTGTAATCCCAGCTACCTGGGAGGGTGAGATGGAAGGATCACCGCAGCCCAGGAGTTCAAGGCTGCAGTGAGCTATGATTGTGCCACTGCACCGAACCTGGGCGACAGATTGAGAGCCTGTCTCCTAAACAAAACAAAAACAAAAACCAACATCAAAAGATGAAGTCTAATATAATTCTTGCCCTTTTGGGTACCTATAATTGGGGAAGAATGAAAACATACCACCCAGATTTCTTTTAAGGCAAATTTAGTTACTGTTAGGTACTTCTGACTAACTAAGCAGAGGCAGTTTCTCAACAGATAAAAGTCGGCTCACCATCTCTCAAAAACTAAAAATGTCTATTTTACTTTAAATGAAATCCCACGAAACCGCTTCCGGTTTGAACCTCCTGGAAAATAACGCAAGTGAGAAATTGAAGATGGCTTACTCTACCATATTAACAGTGGAGACGAAGAGAAATGAGCCGATGAGAGAGGCAGAATTGGGAGGTTTGTTGAGATGACTTGAGGGGGTGTTTGCTGAATTAAAAGAAAAAAAACTGAATGATGTGGTCTACTTTAGGGTACTGGGAAAGGAAACGGGGAGGGGTAAAGAATAGGTATTTGTGTAACTAAAATTTAGAAGAAGGATAAGGCAAGTCATCAGATAGCAGGGGGTAGGTAAGAAGGAAGAGTTAAACTCTTTAAAGGTGTTACCTAAAATAGATTAATAATGGAAAGATGTATACATTAATTGCACTCAAATAACTCACAAGCTTGAGCGATACCTTCCTTGTAGGTTACATTTTTACATAAAAATCACATAACCTATGGAAGTTTCATCCCCAAAAGTAACTAAAATATTTATAAGAAAACATTGATATGGCCCCTTTTATTTAGCACATAATACCATAAATAATAATGCGAAGTTTTCTAGTCAGTTTAAAATATTCCTCGAAAGTCAATCAAGGGTTCAAAAATAATCCTGAATTTTAAAAGAATTTCTTTCCTCACTCTTCTCAACTATTTAAAACTGTGTTTTGCAAAGACAAAGTTTCTTGAAATTTCATTTAAAATTTTAAATTTACAATGAAAGTGTGATGATTCATGCACTATGTAAAAGGTTTTAAAGAGAGTAGCAAGCTATAAAATTCCGATAGTTTTCTTCATTGTTTAAAACTACTCATTTCAGCATAAACTCCACATTTATTTATTTCAGTTTCCTTACAAGTAACATTCTCCAGAGCATTACTGTTTCCATAGATATTCTTTATACAGGGCGGCTGAAAAATTCTCAGTATGATTATGGTAATTCACTTTCATGACTTAAGTAATTGAGCCTATCTTTGCAGTTATTAATTATAATTACATTATATGTACTTTCCAAAAAATAGAATAAATATAATCCCAATAACTGTACTGTAAAAAACAGTAATTACATATTAACTCCCATCAGTTCAGTCACATACCACTGCATTTAATGCCTTCAGTATGTTCCAGGCTCAAGTTAAATGGTAAGCACCAACTTTCCCACTTACACTTAGTAATTTATGGCCGTTTTCAGTCACAGCACCCAAGGTTCCATCTTACATCATTATAAATTGTTTAGGAGGGAGAGCACTGCTCTGTTTAACACACACAAGAGATGATTTCCTACTGAACACATGCCACTCATTTTAGCATCTTGGCTTCTTTAAAGAAAACAAGATTTGAAATACAATAAACAAAGCCAGTTCATGACACCTGCCCCCAGTCTTCTAAAAATAAAAATTTGGCAGTATGTTTTCAGGCTCATCTTTTTACTGTTCGATGATAAATTCTTTGCGAGTTTGCACCATGGCACCCAGCAGAGTATCCCGGTCCTGTGTGTGTCATAGCTGTCAGTGTGTAAACACAGAATGAATAAAATAAGTCTGTCAAGGAAGAGACCCAGGACAAGCATGGAAAAGCTGTACCGTCTTGAACAGCAACAGCCGCTCAGAAGCTCTTTGTGCTGCAACCGAAGGCCGGGACAGTTGAGAGCTACAGAGAAAATGCCCAGGAAATGTCATACTCTGGGACTTTAGTCTGACCCTCAGGATAAAAAATAATTCCATTTATGTGTCTCAGTTTATTTTTTAGAAATGATCTAATATTTAATATGTAAACATCTCTAAGAAATGGCAGCTGCTGGGAAATGAAAATTCCATAATCATTACTGTCAGTATTTCAAAGTCTCTTATGGAAATTGCTATATTCTGTTTCCATATAGTTTCACATTGTGCTAATTTTGTTTATTATTTTAATGTGCTAGAAATAACTTCAAATTTGTGTCTAAAAAATATAATTAATTAGGTCTACATTCCAAGCCAAAATTCATCTATCATCTAAATCTGTTTTTCCCCCATTTTTATTGGGGCACAATTAACAAACTGTGCAAATTATTTTTACCATCCTAAATTGAACAAACACTAGTTGGTACACATGCTATGAATGACTAAACAATGTACAGTCAGATTCTCCTCTTTGGGTACACATTACAAGGGAACACTTGAAGCTTGGCTCCAAATTCTATAATTTTCAATCACTGAAAGAATATGGATAATTCTGTTTTTAAAAGTTTACACAATTGCTGAGATACACACAGAAATGGTATTTAAAAAGGACAGTAAGTTATTCTGTGGAGCTGAATTTGTCTTACTTTTCAGGGAAAGGCAAATTAATATACACGCAGTAGGCTCTTTTAACTAACTGAGAAAATGATGATGATGATGTAATGAGAGTCAACATTGGAATGCTTAATGTATGCCAGACTCTGGGTAAGTGCTTAACATCTATTTAACATTTTCTATATCCCTATCAGATAAGTACTATTACTCAGGCCATTTTATAAAAGAGAAAACTGAGTCTAAGAAATTTAAGTCCTGTGGCCACACAATATAGTCAGAGTATACACAGGAACACAAAACCATCTGACTCTAAAACCAAAGCTCTTACCCACAGCACTGTACTAACACGGCTTCCACCCTCTGGAATTTATATGCTTCCAACTCCCAAAGAATATGACTTGATTTCCAACTATTTAAGTCACAGAGGGCTAACTCCAGAAGATCTACTGAAAAGTATTAAATAGAACGTTTCTAACTCTACTCTATTGACTCCAGAACTCCCAAGCGAGGATCTTCTGGTCTACTTTGCAAAGCCAACCTACAGCAATCTCTAACATCTCAAATGATCCAAAAAGCTCTTATACCATAACTTTTCCTTACTTTATTCTGGTATCACATTGTATTTTCCAAGCTGTACACTTTTCACATGTGCATGTGCATACATACATAGGTATATACATATATAATCTTACATATATGCCATATAGTCACATACACACATATATGTATTTAAATTAGATAGCATTTCGAAAAAGAAAAAAAGCTTATTTTAACTGAATATATTTCTATGTAATTAGAAATTCACCTTTGCTTTATGGTTGGATAATATTAAGTCAGCAGAATGATATGCCATCTGAAGCAGAGGTGGCCTGTGTTTCAAAAATTCCAAATACCTTACAGTAGCAAATTGTAACATCCTAAAAGTGATGCTTAAATTATAAATATTAAAATAACAAAACACTAGAAGTAGGATGGAATCAGGATGTGGGAAAATTGAGGTGGAAGGAGATGTTCGGTAAAGAGCTAGTGACACCCGGAACACTGTTATTGTTAGCCTTATTCACTTAGCAATTAACCAGATTTGTCTGCTATTGTTTAACTTTGTTTTTTTCTTTATATTTATTTATTAATTTATTTAATTTATTTATTTTTGAGATGGAGTTTCGCTCTTGTTGCCCAGGCTGGAATGCAGTGGAGCGATCTCAGCTCACTGCAACCTCCGCCTCCCCGGTTAAAGTAATTCTCCTGTCTCAGCCTCCTGAGTGACTGGGATTACAGGTACCTGCCACCATGCCTGGCTAATTTTTTTTTATTTTTAGTAAAGATGGGGTTTCGCCACATTGGGCAGGCCAGTCTCGACTCCTGACCTCAGCTGATCCACCCACTTCAGCCTCCCAAAGTGCTGGGATTACAGGCGTGAGCCACCAGGCCCGGCCAAGTTTAACTTTTCATATGCTGTTCTCCCAGCCAGAATATAAGATCCTCAGAGCCCAGGAATCATGCTATATTCTCTATCATCTTAAGTAGTCAGCATAGTACCTTTCTCCTAAGAACTGAATAAATATTTGCTATTTGGCTAGTTGATTGAAAATGTCAGTCCCAGGTTTCCAGTCGTCTCTCTGAACCTTCCAATCCAAGGTTGAGTTGCATTTCTCTCTAAGTATAAAGCAGCATATTCAGGTTCTGCATCTGTTTTTGTACATCCCTATATTCCCACCATCTAGCCAAGTGCCTGTATATTATAGTCCACCAATAAATATTTGCTGAAAGGACGTAACTATTCTCAAAGGGCCATGAGTTACTCATGAGTGTGGTCCAACTGCCAATCCTAGGCTCCACCCCAGAGAGTCTGATTCAGCAGGTCTGGAGTGAGATGCTAGAATCTGTACCCTTCCCCACCACCACCCAGGCCATACAGATATTTACAGACCTCAGACCATACTTTGACAAGTGCTAGCCCTATCCCTTTGCCTCTAGGACTCCAGGAAAAATTCACTGGTCAGGGATGCCCATGCAATTTGCCCAAAATGTGGGGGAGCAGTAATGATGGATTTCATAAAGGGAAGATGAATGAGAAAAGGACTAAGTGTAGCTCAGAGTACCCCTCGCTCTAGGACTCAGAATTGACATCCCTCTCTTGAGCAGGAGGCACAAATGACGGTGGCTATTTAGAAGACAGTATTTCACAGAAAGGCAAGGGTCTTTCCTGTAGCATATTTCACAGGCATTGGTACGACTGCTTTAATTTTTAGAAAATCTGTTTGCTAAGTGTTGAACTAGAGTGGAGTTTAGAGGAAATGCACGTTTCATAGACATTCAGTGGTTTTTCGACAAGCCAAAAGAAACATAATGCATGAGCCATGCACTTGGCCTGGGCCTCTGCCCTCCACTATTTCATGTCATGTATGAAAAAAGACTTGTCAGGGAAGGGAGAAATTGCTAAAAAGAGGTGTGCAGGTTAATATAGAGGCTGCATATAAATTACTTTAAAACAAGTACTGAGACATCAGTGGCACTGCTGGAGAACCCCACGGCAGTATTTTAAGTTAAGAGAGAACATTAAACAGCATCGGCACATGATGCCAGAGCTGGTCAGGACCAGACTTCTCAGGAGGAAAAATACAGGCAGTCGGGACCAAAGCAGCATCTTTTTCCTCAGGGTGTCGCTCAGCCTCTCAGAGCATCAAGTCAACGTAACACCCACCTACAAGACTAACCTTTAAGGATTGTGTGAAGGTGCAAACACTGGTATTTGAGGGCCACGCGAGGATCTAAGATTTTAAACGGCACTGATGCTAGACACTGCAAGGTAGGGGATATTTTCCCAAGCCAGCGGCCACAGCTATTTCAATTACTGAAAAGTGTTTCAATCAGAATTTTAGACACGTGCCCCTCCGTAGGTTCACTGCGTTTCCCCGCCACTTCCTATCATGAGGAACTCTAACAAGGTAGAGGCTGAGGGAGGGTAGGTTCCCGGGTGTTCCTTGCTCTCTCCTCGTGCCCTGCTTCTCAAATCCCACTGCCAACAGAAGCACTAATCCTTACAAACAAGCGTGTGTTCACTCACTCAGCAGGAACTTACTGAAGGTCTGTGAGCAGCAGATGCACCCTTCAAGGTGCTGGAGACAGCAGTAACAGAGAGGCACACAGTCTGTGGCTTCACAGAACAGCCCTGGTACGGAAGACAGAGTCACCTATGGGCATCTCCGAGGACAATCAGCACTGGAAGGACAAGCACAAGATGCCTAGGGAGAACACAGTCCACGTCCAATCACCCAGCAGCTCCAAGGCTTTGATCAGGCAAGACCTAATTCTATGCAATCTTTCCCTGTGGCTACTGAAAGTTCCCAGGGGGATGAGTCTTCTGAGGCCACACTCATCTGCCCGTAGCAACTCCACCACTTTTTACTGTGAAGATGCGCAACTACAGGATCCAAACTCACCTAAGTAGTAACGTTAGATTCACAAAAAACGGGGAGAGGCCAACGTTCCTCCTGTAGGGCCCCTGCCCCTTTGCACCCTCAGGCAGATGCTGCCACTGTGTTATTTATCTCCTCTAATCCCTTAGCTTTGCTGCAACAGGCCTTTGCTGGGGATTCATTCAGGCACAAGGAAGGGAAGGACGGCGATCCTCTTCTCTTTAGAAGAGTATAATTATATTCTTAGTAAAATATTTACAAATATCGCTATGCTAGTCATTTACAGTCTATGCAAAGTATACAATAATATGGAATTCCAGCCAAAAATACAAACAGAACCTATTTGTGACAAAGGAAAGACAGCTGTAAAAAAATACAACCAAATTTGCTGGCTAAGTGTCGAGTGTTTCAGCCTCTGCTTAACATCTGCTAAGCTGGGGAGGGGGCAGTCTTTAAAGAGTTCAAAGTCCTTCGCAGGTTCAGTCCAGAGGAATTACCTTCTTCTGTAAGAAGCTGTACCTTTTACTAGAACTCCAGGGAAGAGAGTCTGGGTCAGCAGAGACCCCAAAGTCAGGCCAAGGTGATGGGTGTGCAAGGCTGGGAAGGGCCTCCACAGGAATTTACTCAGCTGTTTTCAGACTCAGATTTCCCCTACAAAGTGCAGTGATACTGGATTGTACTGAAGATTAAATGAGATTATATGTATCAGATTAGGCTTAATGCGTATTATTTCCCCTTTAAGTACTGATGTTTGTAATTTTGTTCTGACATTAGTAACACATTCCCTATCTTGTATACGTACGTACAACTTTCCCTTTACAATGATCACACTTATTACCACCATTAGTTGCAGGAGCACTGCACAGGCCTCTAAACTGTGAAAACTAAAGAACCACCTCGAATGTTTCTTCTTCTTCTTGGTCCCACCGCATATGCTTTTGGATTAAAAAAAAAAATCAATAATTCAATGGGAGAGAGAGCAGTATTTGAATGTCTCTAGCTTTCAGGATTCTAACTGTTTAAAGAATTCCATTCTAAAGTAAGAAATGTAGGTTCCTGACATCTTCAACTCAAGGCTCTAACAATCTGTTACTTTAGCTGGCTGTCCTCTTCTTTAATGGTTCCTTGTGGATCCAAAGATCTCTTTGGGAGAAGTTAGATGTGTTTGCCTTCTTTCCTAGACTTTTATGTTTCCTGCTTTCCCATTTTATGACGGAATGATGCTAGCGTTCTAAAGTAGAGGACACATGTACTACAGCTGTCTTTAAGCTCTTTAGAGTTTTATGTTTTCAAACATAACAGTAGTATTTAATCAATGGAATTTTCATGACTCAATTTGACCAAACATTGCTGCCATCCCTGCTCATATTAGTGTAGCTTCTGATACAGATCACCACCACCATCACCTCCTAGATTATCCTGAATCCTTATTTATCCTGTTTTGAGGTCAAGAAACTCTATTGGTGCCTAAAACAAAGCAATTTCACTGCATGAATGACTAATATTTTGGGTGCATCATGAGTAAAGCCCTAAGGGTCCATTTGGTGGCCCTGTTTTGCTTTCTATGATACCCTTTGGATGTGTGATTATGTAACACTGTGTCACTTTTTCTCCTAGGCAGGCATTTAGCATTGCTTTTCATTTAAGTCTTTTGCCGGTGGAATGATTTTGCTGCTGTCAGACTGCATTATGGATATTAGGTCTTGAATGAGCTGTAACTTTCTGCAATTGAAAATTTATAACACAAAGACAATTTCATTGGGCCCTGTCTTGTTTAATACATAATCCCTTGAGTATTCAGGATCAGGCTGATTTCCAGGATTCTACCTTTATTGCCCACAGTTGCTGAATTATGAAGGTTCTTAATTTGTATCCCTTGGTTGTGCTCTTGAGCTAATTTAGCCTTCGCTGCGATGAAAATATGTCCGTATTTCCTTCCCTTGATATTCTACTCTCTTACATGCTAGACTTTTGCTCTCCTGAAAAGACAACCTACCTTGTAAAAACTGGGACAAATAGAGGAGTAACAATAATTAAAACCCACTTAGAAACTCATTTTAAGTAAAAGATCTTTAGCAAAAAGTAAATATTTTCCAAGAAGTAACACTAATGATCTTTGTTTTATCTTCTTTGCTCTTGACTACACACTGGTAGGCATGTTTAATTGGCAGCAAAATTGTTACAAACAATGCATAAGGAAAGGAAGTAAGGGACCTGGGTGATGCCAGTGGATAACCTGAGGAGAGAGTTAAATTGGGCACACATGTGCACAGATATAAACTGTACTTTCTGTCAAAAAATGCTTGAATATTCACAAGTCTTCCGCTTTTATAAAATTAGGGTTTTATTGATGAATGCAGGACTTAAAACTCAATATCCACCCAAAATATCACTCCAAGACTGCTATGAGTTTTCTCTATGAATTAACAGAAACTCAACTCTTTGATTACATGTTATAATGCAGGAGTGCTGGCTTTTATGTCTAACCAGCCGCAATACTAGACCCCTGGGTCAACCTTTTAATGATGTTTCTTTCACCACTGAACCCTCTCTTTTCCCAAAAAAAGTCACCAAAGCCAAATTATATACTGAGCTGCAACTAGCTGCAAAGTATATCCTATGGATCACAGTTTATAGTCCCCTGTCATTGCAACAGCAGCCCATGGCTACTGCCATAACACAGCTGAGAGCATGTCACCTTCCTCCATGGATCCATACTAACGTAGCACATAAACATGCGAGGGGAGGTGGCCCGTGACTGACAGATGTGAAAGATTCTTAGTGCACAAAACGTGTGCTGGCTGTTTTAGTGTCTTTGGACCTTACAAACCAATTATGAATACAGAGGTCAAAGTCAGCTTTCAGAACAGGTTTATCAAGTCCAGGATAACCCCAACAGTTAACATGACTCTATTCAGCTAGGATGATGAATCCCAGATCTTACAATTGGGCGGAAGTCCTACAGAAACATCACGGCACCTTTCCTCGAGTGACTAAGTACACAGTGTCCAAAGTGAGTCCCAGGAGTCCTCGTGCTTCTTGCTCCAGCGTATTCTCCCCGAAGCTAAGCACATGACAGCTGGTTTCCTGCATGACACTCTTAAGGCCACTGTCATCTTGGAAACTGCCTTCTTCTTGTTAGGCTTTTAAGCAATCAATATCACCCCCAATTCAATTACTGTCCTGCCAAGTGTTTTGAGGAAATCAAATATTCAAACTTTGAGGTTTATTACTATCAAGTATTTTCAGTAGAACTGCAATGTAACGCAAGTTATTCAAATTTATTTTACACGATTTTTGTGGTTAACAACCACAACGTATGTAACAACAGTTGGATGCTGGATTCATCCTGGATGTTTCCATGAGCATCTCTTTGTTAATATGCAAATGCACTAAAATCTACTTTCAGGGGATTCTCATATCTCTAACTTTGGAGGGACTGGCTTTCTCCTCATCTAGTTGTATTATAAACTAGTAATGAAATGTTGCCACACCTGTTGTGTATAAACTAGTAATGAAAAGTGGAGCAGAAAAAGGAATTCTCACATTTAGTGGGCTAATAACAGACTATGTTTCAATAATCTTCACTTACCCAACAATTATTGGCTTAGCATATACTATTTTTTAAGTACACATTTTTAAGCGTATTTTTTAATTCCCCACAACATTACTAACTGTCAGTAATAAATCAGATAGATTGTGCTCTCAAAAATGTGTCACCTGGTTAGAAATGGGAAAAACATTTACACTTTAGAACTCAAAGCCATTAATACAAATATGTATTACATACAGACATCACAAATACTCTTCAGATCTCAGCAGAGCACTTTTAGTGCAAAGCAGAGAGTGATAAATGTCTTACAAGAATAAAGTGTTATGGGGCATCCCCGTAAGGAAACCAAACTTCCATCCTAGGGTGCAAGGAGGGGCAACATGTGAAGCCTTGGTAGAGGCCAGCCCCCACCTGCTCAGGGGAGCTTGCGAGACAGTTTTGGGACTCTAAGGGTTTAGCATTAGGAAAATGGTGAATTATAACAATGCTGGCACAAAGTAAGTGCCTGCTGAATGAATGGTTTAAACAGAAATTACAACGAGCTGTTTCTCAGACCACAGTGCAACCAAATTAGAGCTCAGGATTAAGAAACTCACTTAAAACCACACAACTAATGGAAATTGAACAACCTGCTCCTGAATGACCACTGGGTAAATAATAAAATGAAGGCAGAAATAAAGATGTTCTTTGAAACCGATGAGAACCAAGACACAATGTACCAGAATCTCTGGGACACATTTAAAGCAATGTGTAGAGGGAAATTTACAGCACTGAATGCCCACAAGAGAAAGCAGGAAAGATCTAAAGTCAACACCTTAACATCACAATTAAAAGAACCAGAGAAGCAAGAGCAAACAAATTCAAAAGCTAGCAGAAAGCAAGAAATAACTAAGATCAGAGCAGAACTGAAGGAGACAGAGACATAAAAAAACCTTCAAAAATCAATGAATCCAGGAGCTGGTTTTTTGAAAAGATCAACAAAATTGGTAGACCTCTAGCAAGACTAATAAGAAAAGAGAGAAGAATCAAATAGATGCAATAAAAAATGATAATGGGGATATCATCACCAATCCCACAGAAATACAAACTACCATCAGAGAATACTGTAAACACCTCTACACAAATAAACTAGAAAATCTAGAAGAAATGGATAAATTCCTCGACACATACACCCTCCCAAGACTAAACCAGGAAGAAGTTGAATCTCTGAACAGACTAATAACAGGCCCTGAAATTGAGGCAATAATAGCCTACCAACCAAAAAAAGGCCAGGACCAGACAGATTCACAGCTGAATTCTACCAGAGGTACAAAGAAGAGCTGGTACCATTCCTTCTGAAACTATTCCAATCAACAGAAAAAGAGGGAATCCTCCCTAACTCATTTTATGAGGCCAGCATCATCCTGATACCAAAGCCTGAAAGAGACACAACAAAATAAGAGAGTTTTAGACCAATATCCCCGATGAACATCGATGCAAAAATCCTCAATAAAATACTGGCAAACCGAATCCAGCAACACATCAAAAAGCTTATCCACCAATGTCAAGTCGGCTTCATCCCTGGGATGCAAGGCTGGTTCAACATACACAAATCAATGAACATAATCCATCATATAAACAGAACCAAAGACAAAAACCACATGATTATCTCAATAGATGCAGAAAAGGCCTTTGACAAAATTCAACAGCCCTTCATGCTAAAAACTCTCAATAAATTAGGTATTGATGGAACACATCTCAAAATAATAAGAGCTATTTATGACAAACCCACAGCCAATATCATACTGAATGGGCAAAAATTGGAATCATTCCCTTTGAAAACCGGCACAAGACAGGGATACCCTCTCTCACCACTCCTGTTCAACATAGTGTTGGAAGTTCTGGCCAGGGCAATCAGGCAAGAGAAAGCAATAAAGGGTATTCAATTAGGAAAAGAGGAAGTCAAATTGTCCCTGTTTGCAGATGACATGATTGTGTATTTAGAAAACCCCATCATCTCAGCCCAAAGTCTCCTTAAGCTGATAAGCAACTTCAGCAAAGTCTCAGGATGCAAAATCCATGTGCAAAAATCGGAAGCATTCCTATACACCAATAACAGACAAACAGAGAGCCAAATCATGAGTGAACTCCCATTCACAATTGCTTCAAAGAATAAAATACCTAGGAATCCAAATTACAAGGGATGTGAAGGACCTCTTCAAGGAGAACTACAAATAACCACTTAACGAAATAAGAGGACACAAACAAATGGAAGAACATTCCATGCTCATGGATAGGAAGAATCAATATCATGAAAATGGCCATACTGCCCAAGGTAATTTACAGATTCAATGCCATCCCCATAAAGCTACCGATGACTTTCTTCACAGAATTGGAAAAAATTAAAGTTCATATGGAACCAAAAAAGAGCCCGCATTGCCAAGACAATCCTAAGCAAAAAGAACAAAGCTGGAGGCATCACCCCACCTGACTTCAAACTATACTACAAGGCTACAGTAACCAAAACAGCATGGTACTGGTACCAAAACAGAGATATAGACCAATGGAACAGAACAGAGCCCTCAGAAATAACACCACACATCTACAATCATCTGATCTTTGACAAACCTGAGAAAAACGAGCAATGGGGAAAGGATTCCCTATTTAATAAATGGTGCTGGGAAAACTGGCTAGCCATATATAGAAAGCTGAAACTGGATCCCCTCCTTACACCTTATACAAAAATTAATTCAAGATGGATTAAAGACTTAAATGTAAGAGCCAAAACCATAAAAACCCTAGAAGAAAACCTAGGCAATACATTCAGGATATAGGCATGGGCAAAGACTGCATGACTAAAACACCAAAAGCCATGGCAACAAAAGCCAAAACAGACAAATGGGATCTAATTAAACTAAAGAGCTTCCGCATGGCAAAAGAAACTACCATCAGAGTGAACAGACAACCTACAGAATGGGAGAAAATTGTTATAATCTACTAATCTGACAAAGGGCTAATATCCAGAATCTACAAATAACTTAAACAAATTTACAAGAAAAAACCCCAGCAAAAAGTGGGCAAAGGATATGAACAGACAATTCTCAAAAGAAGACATATATGCAGCCAACAGACACATGAAAAAATACTCATCATCACTGGTCATCAGAGAAATGCAAATCAAAACCACAGTGAGATACCATCTCACACCAGTTAGAATGGCAATCATTAAAAAGTCAGCAAACAACAGATGCTGGAGAGGATGTAGAGAAATAGGAACACTTCTACACTGTCGGTGGGAGTGTAAATTAGTTCAACCATTGTGGAAGACAGTGTGGTGATTCCTCAAGGATCTAGAACTAGAAATACCATTTGACTCAGCGATCCCATTACTAGGTATAAACCCAAAGGATTATAAATCATGCTAGTATGAAGACACATGCACACGTATGTTTATTGCGGCCCTATTCACAACAGCAAAGACTTGGAACCAACCCAAATGTCCATCAATGATAGACTGGATTAAGAAAATGTGGCACATATACACCATGGAATACTATGCAGCCATAAAAAAGGATGAGTTCATGTCCTTTGCAAAGACATGAATGCAGTTGGAAACCATCATTCTGAGCAAACTATCATAAGCACAGAAAACCAACCACCACATGTTCTCACTCATAGGTGGGAACTGAACAATGAGAACACATGGGCAGGGTGGGGAACATCACATAGTGAGGCATGTCATGGGGCGGGGGGCTGGCAGGCAGATAGCATTAGGAGAAATACCTAATATAGATGACGAGTTTATGGGTGCAGCAAACCAACATGGCACATCTATACCTATGTAACAAACCTGCACATTGTGCTCATGTACCCTAGAACTTAAAGTATTAAAAAAAAAGACAATAAAGAGGCTGAAAATGAACTAAAAAAAAAAAGTATGAATGACCACAAATGGCTGAAGAGCAACTATATCTCCTGGGGCACGTAATAAACCATGAAGGCAAATGCTCCAATTATTACAAGGGAGTAGGAAATATAAAATGCTAACTACCAGAAATGTATATATTATGAAATGTATGAAATGTCAAAGACTTACTCTGTATCCACAGATATGACTGTTTTATTCTATATCTCGAATACATTGTGTTTTGTATATTGACAGCATTGATTTGGACACAGCTCTGCATATTAATTAGCTGTAGCCAGAGTGAACCACGGGAAAGGCAATTTTTATATACATCAACAATGTCTGCATTTTTAGGGAATTATTGAAAATATAATCCCTGTATTCTGATGTAACTGTAAATACACACATATATATGTATGTATACTTGTATGTATGATGAATGCCATCTTGAAAACGTCTAGCGAGTTGTCAAACCCCTGTCTTCTTCCTAGTTTGCTTAATACTATAGTCCACCTTGCAAGGGCTGTGTTTATATTTTTGTAGGTATACTGGTCCATTTTTGACACCTTGACATGTGACTAGACATGTGAGAGAAAAGGCAAGAAATGGTTAGCAGATACAGAAGCGAAAAATGGTTCTGAAAGGATTCAGGATTCCTTGGTTATTGCTGAAAATGCTGTGAAAGGCAGAAAATTAAAAACACAGAGAACTGGAAACTTAGGAAAACATTAATCATCGTAAATGAACTGTCCTTAGTTGGTCATTGTCTTCCAGACAGCGTATCTTGACTACTCAAAGGAGGTGTAAAGTAGCTCAAGCCAGCATAGTTGCAGGATGTAGTATTTTACGTCAAGTGGACAGAAAGACCTTATTCTGAGTGATGGGAAGACAATTTGAGGAAATACACTGAAAATTATAAGCGTGTGTTGACAGGAAAATGAGACGAATGGTTTACATTGGTGGACGCCACACAAACCCAAAAGCTGTGATTTTAAAAACACAAAATTTAGAGTAAGCGCAGAGTATTACTCCGTTTGAAAAATAGCAGACATGTAAATTAAGTTGCCAAAGAAGACATCAAAAACAAACAGTATAAATGAGTTTTAGGAGACAAGTAGACACTTTAATGGGGGCAGTAGGGATTTAAGGCTGTAGTGACAAAGTAAGCAGACAGGATAGCAAAACTGAGAGGTGACAGCAGTGTGGCAAAATGCTACCATCACCGCTTTAACAGCATAAACCCTGGACCACTGCACCACTTTGTAGTGAATTAAAATGAAGACAGTGTGTTATAACAGATCATTGGTTTATTTTTAAAAAGGGAGTGAATTGAGAGACTTAATCCCCTCAAGAGAGAAGTATTTTCAAAATTTAGTTGTTATGGTTGAGCTCTCCTCTCTGAGCCACTGGTTGCTTGTGTGAAACTCTCATTTTTTTTTTTTTTTTTTTTAATCCAATTACCACCCTAAACCTGCCTCTCTTTATCAATGGAGCATACCCAAGGGCTTTCACCCTATGGCCACATTACAAATAACAAAGGACACTGAATAATTCCGATTCCTAGCCCTCAAAAGTTTAGATTTACATCCAAATTAACAGCCAACAAGAGAACTGACTATTCTTTCGCTCCCTGAGCCCTGGGTGTAAGACTGCTGGAGAGTTTGGTTTCTATGGCCCCTGCTGTTTAATGATCTGCACTCAGCTGGGCCCAGAGGTCCTCACACTACATCTGTGTAAGTTCTTGGCCATTTCTAACCACTGACTGGGTCAATTTCAAAAGAGAGCCTGTTGAACCTGAAACCATCATACTTAATGGTCCAGCTAAGTGGTTCCCATTAGAAAGGAAGTCATGTAGACTGAAGTAATGAGTAAAACAATATCACACAATATGGGGGCAAATTTTGCCTTACGCCTGTTTGTAATCTACCTGTTGTTCCAGGAAAGAAAATTTCAATCAGCATTTTTTCTCCCCTATCCTGGTCTGTAAGAAGAAAATCTCATGCTTTATAAAAAATATATATAAGCATATGTGAATCAAAGTGAAATATGCTATCCATAAGCCATAGAAAGTATCGGAAGAATTTATGAATATGTACCAAAGGTATTTTCAATCTTTTCAGCATCTTTGGAAATTTCACGTATAATAGACTGTAAGCTCCATGAGATCAGGGACCATGAATGCTGTGTGTACCTTGTACACTTAGACCTTATTGCAGTGCCTGGCACATGGTAGGTACTCAACAGATGCATGTGGGACAGATGATTGAATAACAGACTGATAATGCCTTACTGAACTTCCCATTCACCTGACACAAATGATCTCCAATTTTTGGAAAATTTAAAACACTGCCATTTCATGTTACATTTTAAAAAGCTGAATCAGTCTGTTTTAGATCTAAAAAACGTCAAGTTTATTACATTCGTCTTTGTACTACAATTTATTTTCAATGGAGCAACCTTTATCCCATCCCATTTCCATCTTTATTAGGAATTAAGAATCTAAGTGATATTGTCCTTTCCTCAAAAAAGGCTCATGAACAGGTGGAACCAATCTCATTTCATAGGAAGGTCATATAAGAATAATAAGAGCGACTACATTGAGTGTGTAGGTATGTATATATACACACATCTCTAATCTTTCATTATCAAGAGAGACAGAGGGAGAGTGATATGATTTGGCTGTGTCCCCATCCAAATCTCACCTTGAATTGTAATGATCCCCATGTGTCAAAGACAGCACCAGATGGCAATAAATGAATCATGTGGCAGTTCTCCCATACTGTTCTCATGATAGTGAATAAGTCTCATGAGATCTGATGGTTTTATACATGGGAATTCCCCTGCACAAGCTCTCCTGCCTGCCACCATGTAGGACGTGACTTTGCTCCTCATTCACTTTGAGCTATGATTGTGACGCCTCCCCAGCCATGTGGAACTGTGAGTTAAACCTCTTTTTCTTTATAATTACCCAGTCTTGGGTATGTCTTTATTAGCAGCATGAGAACTGACCAACACAGAGAGACAGGGACATAAAAAAGAAGAGACTGTAAGAAAAACAAAAGGTACAGGTCTTCATGTTTCTGTACATATTAGCTTAATATTTTTTTCCTTGTCTTTCATCTTAGAAGGACTTTACTGGATTGTGCTCTGTTAATGTGCTCATCACTAGAGAAGTAATGGCCATTGTGCAGCAGGATGCAGGTAGCAGGCTCTTTTCTGCGAAGAGCAAATGTCTCATGCTTAGGAATTGTCCCAACATGGTGTTCAGCCCCAGAGACTCACTAACATCACAGAGGATTTTCACCCAACTCTTAATCCTCACCACCTATCAAAACCTTGCCTCAGCCGGGCATGGTGGCTCACACCTATAATCTCAGCACTTTGGGAGGCTGAGGTGGGAGGGTCTCTTGAGCCCAGGAGTTTGAGACCAGCCTGGGGAACATAGCCAGACCCTGTCTCTACAAAAAATAAAATAATTAGCCAGGGATGGTGGCGTGTGCCTGTAGTCTCAGTAACTCAGGGGGCTGAGGCAGGAGGATCTCTTGAGTCCAGAAGTTTGAGGCTGCAGTGAGCTATGATTGTGTCGTGGTATTCCAGCCTGGGTGACAAAGCAAGCTTCTGTCTCTTAAAAAAAAAAAAAAAAAAAAAAAAAAAAAAAAAAAAAAATCAAACAAAAAACTAACCCTGCCTCAGAATTGGGACCTCCAAACAGTGTGCTTGTAAGCAAGGACTTCAGAGATCACAAATCTTCACGGCTGTAAAAAGTGCCTCCTCCTATAACATCTAGGATTTTACTCCAGACACACAACTGGAGAGCTGGGAGACTGAGGGACTGGGAGGAACTGGAAAACTATGGATGTACAATGTATTTGCCCTTATTTTTCTTCTTTTTGCTACTTTCGGGAACTTATATTCCAAACTATAAACCGTACTCCCAGATCCTGCAGCTGCATGACTAGATCTTCGGAGAGATGCTCTCCCTCCTCCTCCAGGGAGCTTCCCTGAAGCCCTGGCCCCACTCTATGGTAGATCAGGTGCCCGACACATACTCTCACAGTTCTGCTGTTGATCTCCACAACAGCAATTGCAAACTTGAAAATAATTTCCTAGGTTTCTGTCCAAGAAGGTAAGTTTCCTGATGAGAAAAACTGAGCTTGGCTATAATTTAAATACTTGATATACATCAATAAAACTTTAAAGTTATGCATGAGAATTTCTTTCACGACTGCTTGTTGTAAGAGGCCTGTTTCTCATAGTGTTAAAGGAACAAATCTAAAAGGAGGGGGAAAGGAACTCAAATCCTAATAACCGTTTATCAAGTGAGGAAGCCTTCTGGAATACGCTCTATGAAGGGCTTACTTTCTCAAGACATTTTGAATCAACACAAATAGGTGGCTCTCTACAGTCACTGTTTGAAGGGTAAAGCTGTCTGAAAAGCAGCACAAAGAATCAACTGATTTTACCACTAGGTTTTTAAACTTTGACAATTTCTGAACAACATAAAAGCCTTCTTAATATGGCTCTGTATTATGTAAAGCAGATGTCCTTGGTTACTAAACTGATTAGTAAGCGGTTCCTATCATTTTAATGGTTGCCACCATTATTGCAAATTTTTAAAAAGTGCATGAGTGAAGTTGCAAAGCAAGGCTGTTCTGTATAGTTTGGGGGATGACAGGCTGTCATATTAAGAAAGGATCCAGGGATAGAGCTGACGCCTTGCTGCAGAGATCCATTTTCAAAAAAAACACTGTTCCAAATAATGAATAGTGCTATGCATTAAAGAAAGAATGTTCCATTCAACAGCTTCTTAAAAACACAATGGAAGCCAGGATAGAAACTGAGATTTGCCAGAGATGCCTTAATTATCTAGTGTACCTGACCTGGGTGTGGAGCGTTCCAGATTCTTTAAGATGAACTCATAATCTGCCATCATTTTGGGCTATGCGGTTATCTGGCACACATGGACAAAATAAAGCCCTTCATCAGTCTGCACTGAGCCCTTTCTTGAGGAGTACATTTCCTCAGTTAAATGGACATCATCTCTACTCTCCCCTGTCATCAGAGCATTTCTTTGAGCATGCTGGGCTCTGTGTATTCAGAATAAGACCTCCGGAAAGACAGTTTCTGCAAGAAACACTATGGGGCATCCTTCATTAAGAAACAGACACAGCAAAAGCATTTTTTTTCCCACAAATCAAAGTCAAAGACAGTAAAAAAAAATACTAGCCTCTTAGCACTAGGCAAGCTTACTTCATTGCACTAACCAGAATATTAACTTATACTTATTTTTGTGTTTCACTAACGTCTGCATCGCTATTTGACCAGGAGCTCCTGAAGTGCATGAACCATTTGTTTCTGTTCATCACTTTATCCCCAGCACAACATGGTACCAACCACATAGTCGGGCCTCAAATAATTGTTAAGGGAAGATGAGAAGAAACCAAAGAAGAAAGGAGAGAAGGGAGGGACAGCAAGGACAGAGAGAGAGAGGAATGATGGCAAAAACAAAGGGTACTGCAAAACAGAAAATGCTGCTTAATGGTTTGGCATCAGAAGAATTTGCCTAATTTCTTTCAAGCAAACAGTCCAGACCTACAAAGACTCCAGCATCTTATGTGTGCTATTTATTCACAAGCCCACAGAGACTGGCTAACCTCTGAAAACACTAAGATAGGTCTTAAAATTTTGTATCAACCATGTAATTGGACCCATCAAGGAAGAAATTGGTTTTCTATGCCTGGAAATTGGTGGGAATTTTATTATTTCTGAATTTGCAAAATAGTATGTAGTTGAAAAGTCCAATTGTGTAGACTTATAAACTTCTCAGGCAAGATATGGGTCTAAGGTGGTGATTTCTGTCCCCGACAGGAACATGCCTTGGGGTCTAAATAATGGAAACTGTAGACACTGAGCTCATTTACAGGCTACACACCTCCTTGCAAGCTCTTGGCACATCTGCAAATGGATGCGCTTAAAAGCTGTTGATTTGAGAGGCACGGGGTGGCCAATCCGTGCACTGTTTGAGCTGCACCTGCAGTAATTCTGCACTTCAAGGACTCCAAGCTTCAGGCAGGAGCACTCACAAAGTATTTGTAAGAGCCTCAGCGCTATCTGTAGTGCTGCCGTAAGTCTCAGTATGGTCCTTTTCTGCTTTCAGGTAGTAATCTATGAAATCAAGGGCCCAAACTAGCCACAGCATGGATGGGTTGCAAGGGCTGGTGAGGGGTGGGGAAGCTGGAGGAGAAATTAAGCACTCCCTAGATGCAGCAAAGGTGAGAGCAAAGCCTCTTTCAGGGTTTCACAGTTGAATGCAGTTGTCCTAGATTCTCCTTGGGATTTCTGAAGGGCAAGAGTGCTCCCTGAGTGGCAGCTGGTACTTCTGGTGGGGAGGGGAAAGGGTCTTTGGAGATGCAGAAATTTCAGCTGCATAGATGGTGTGGGTTGTTAGCATGTCTCTAAACAACAAGAAGCAAGCTTGAAATCTTATGCTCTCTTGGTTCATTTTCCGTTATTCAACAATGATAGAAACAGGTGAAATGCAACCCTGTTAGAACATTAAAAACTAAGGAGCAAAACCCAGCAAAGCTTTTCTGTTTGCTTCTAGGGGGAGGGAGCACAGGGAATGGCACAGTTTTGCTATTTGCTACCAACTATTTGGGGAATATTTGCTCCTTGGGACTATTAAGTAGGGTCTCCTTTTCTGCACCGATGTGTAAATTAAGAGCTAAATATGCATACATCTGTGAGCAAATGCCTATCCTTCTGGTACATGAACTCTGAAGACAGTATCCCCTGACACCTGGCGAAGGTGCTTGACACACACGACATGCTCAAAGGATGCTTGCTGACTCAAATGAACCTCTCCTTTCAGCTGGAGAATTAGCAGTGATACGACCAAATTCTGCTTATGTCAGGAAAATTAACAGCTGGGAAATGGAAGCATAAACAAGTAACTAAATGGGTTGTGGCGGATGTTGCACAATTATATACGATCATCAAAATTCAAAGTGTACCTATGAAACGATGAATTCTATTATATGCAAATAACACATCAATAAACAAAAAAGCGGGGGGGAATCAAGCAGCCAGGCAAATAAACAGTGCCCTTAGGATCTGAATCCAGATATATGCATCCTCTTGATCACTGTGGTATTCCAGTCCCTTGATCATTATAGGCAGAGGAGGATAAAGACTTTTTCATGTGTACATTTACAACTTGTATTTACAACTTGTATTTCTTTCTCTGTGAAAAGTCTATTTGTATGTTTGTATCCCTCACCCACTGTTTTCCTAGGGTTTTTGATTTTTAAAATAATTTATGAAAGTTTAAATATTAAAAATTGTTAATTTGTTGGTAAAAAGGAACTAAAGATTTATAGTACAAACATGACATTTCTGAATGACACATTTCTTCTGGAATTGATTAAATAAGTTATTAAGGGGTAAGCCTATGCTAGAGAAAACCATAAATCTGATTGCTATAAGACATTATTTTTCTGTTTAAAATCTTGTTTAAAGTGCTATGAAAGAAATTAGGTCTGCTATCCTGAATCCCAGGGAACTCCCCAGCTTCTTTGGAGGTATTGGATAGTGGACATCTACTGTCCTTAGGACACGGGATTGTACCAAAGTAACATCTGACTTTCAGGATGCCTATCTACTGAATTTCACCAACTGAATTTATTGCTCTATCTTATCAAGCTCTCTTAAATATGCTCAAGTTTATGCGAGAAGTCTAAAGTTTAAGGGAAAAAAAAAATGCCTTCAGACCCTCCTGCCTTCGTTACTATGGGGACACAGAAGGTGACATGGTGGCACTGCTTTTCTGGTGCATCTTCTTGGTGAAGACTCATCAGTCCTGATCTAGTTTCAGCCTTGTTCATGTATCTGGTCAACCGGATGGTGGCTTAAGAAAGTGCCGTAAGCAGGCCATTCTGTCTGAGCATCTCTGCTCACCTTTCCTGATGAAGTCACCATCGGAGACTGGCAGGGGAGCAGGGCTCCTCCATCCTCATTTCACAGAGAGTGACACAGGAGTTAAGTGACTTGCGAAAGGTCATACAAGCAGTCATTGGTCAGGACCAAAATAGAACTGGGGGTTGCTGACCTCCTTGTCTCCTGCTCAAATGATTCAAGGACAAGAGAAGTGACTCCTGAGCTTTAAAATAACACTACAAGCTTTTGATTTTCTCATCCTTGTATAGGATGAGCTAAGACATTTATTTGCTTTAACATTTCTCTTCAACATACAAATAAGAAGCTGTTGAACTGGTGGGGAAAATCCAAGGCCAAGAACCCCAAAGTCAGTAACTTCAGCTTTTCTACTGACTAGCTATAACCTTATGCAAAAATCTGAAGTCACTGTGCCTCAGTTCTTCTCTCTACAAAATGGAAACATTAGGAACTACTTACTGAATATGCTAATCTTTTAACAGAAGTGACGTATCTTTGAGCACTGTTACTCAAAGCTTTGGGGGCAAGGCACATGGGGGCTCACACTTGTAATCCCAGCACCGTGGAAGGCTGAGGCCTGAGGATCACTTGAGGCCAGGAGTTCAAGACCACCCTGGGCAACACAGAAAGACTCCTCATAGATGAATGTGGTTTTTTAGCATGCCATTTAAGAGGAAAACAAAGACCAAGTGGAGGTGACCTATTGAAAACAGTACACTGAGCCTTGGGTTCAGACTACCGAGAACCAGGATGAAGAATAAACACCCATTCAAATGGGGTTTGCTTATCATGCAACTGGGCAATGAGCCCTCAGTTGGTGCTACTAAAATATATTACCTTCACTGTGCAAATCAGGCTTGACACAGGGCCTTATGTAATTCACAGACATGCTTATACTTCTGCAAAACTAAAAAAAATAGCTTTTAATTACTATTTGTTGAGCATCTAAGACAATTAAATGCTTCTGATTACCCTTTTGTTTTTTAAAAACATAGAAGCAGAGAATAAACATTTCCACACAGCCATTAGAGCAGAATGCCTTTTGAGGCAGAATGCATTCAAAGCATTCTGCCTTATAAAAAATGTATAAAAGGATAGTGCAGAAAAGGCTGTGAGGCGTGGCATGGCCTATCGTGTTGTGCATGCATGAGTCAGCTTTTACAAGATCAGAACCAGGAGCTCGCATGAAACCTCTTTGACCTAAGCCTGATGCTTTGGAAGTTCTGGGGTCAGTGGAAAAGCCACTCAAAGGTACCCTCTCTGGAGAGTAACACATTTTAAAAATACTTGGGTGATTTTGATTCATCACCTGGAATGGAGACCACTGCTCCATTTTAATGTCAGCAAGGATCATATTCATGTCATGATACCATCACACACGTGGTTTTTGTTTTTATCATAAATATTATGGAGTTAGACATAAAAACCCCTAAGAGGCTGTGTAACAACACCTCAAGGTGGACCCAGGTCTAAAGGAGTGGCCTCTAGAGCTGCTGCAGAGAACAGGAAAGCTGGAAGCACAGGTAGACAGCAAGGCCTCTTTGAGCATCCTCATCCCTGGAGAGCCACTGGCTTTTTCGAATGATACCTAACCAATTTCTACAGGGTAAAACATTTTGACTTTTGTGAAATCAGCAGGATTTATATTGTTACACCCGTTGAATGAAGAAAGCAACTCAGAAAGGTGACTCTTCCAAAGCCACATAGCCAGTAAATGTCAAAATCCAAAGCCAGTTCTTCTAAGTCCACATATTTGGCATTCAACTAAATCCTTTAATGAGCCTAAAAGATGTGAGTAGAGCGGGATGATATAAAGGAATAAAATAGGTTATCACTGGTTGTCACTGTGATTTACAAATCATTGCCTTGTATTACTCAGAAGCAGCACAGCATAGTGGGTTGAGTGTGGATTCTGAAGCCAGACCTCTCAGGTTCACGTATAAGTTCTACCATTACCAGATGTGTGATTCTGGGCACGTGACTCAACTGTGCCCAAGTTTCCTTATCTCTAAAAAGAGGGTGATCATACCACTTAAATCATATGACTGTCAAGTGGATTAAATATAATAGTATCTGTAAGCCATTCAAAATAGTATCTGCCATAGTTTAGGTGTTGTCTAAGTGTTGGTTAACGAATGAATACATTATTCTACTATGATGTTCAGTTTACTTCTCCAACTGACACAAACAACTTACTGATGAATTTTTAATAGACGCTACCTAATACCTTTGTTCAAAGTTTCTTTTGACAAATTCTGATAATTTTCTTGGCCACGTCATCAAAAGGAGCACAGGGTCTCTTTCTTCATTGAATTTAACAAGTGAAGGGACCACCATTGGACATCCAACCTACTTCGCTGAACTCACCAGGCACTCTTCTCTCCACAGCTCAAAAACCACCAACTGATTTTGCCAAATAATCAGCACACCCAGCTGTGGCACTAGCACTCAAGACCTGAGACCTGAAGCCTTGCTGGTCAGTTTCTGGTTAGACTCCAGGCCTCACATGTATGTTAGTGAACACGCGCTCACTTCTCATACGTGTAAGTTAGTGAACACAGACTTCTACATGTAAGTGTGTGAACATGCACAGGCTTCTTGAACATGTTAAGTTTGTAAACATGCACAGATTTCTTGTCAAACTAAGTCAACAGACTCAGGCATCTCTGGTGATTAGGTTTCAAAAATTAAGTCTAAGAATAGACTGCTGAAAAGGCTCCACTGTGGGTAAGTCTTGGCCATTCACTGACAGTTACAACTGCAGATGGCTTAGTCTTTTACTCTTCTGAAGGATGGTTTGTACATTTCTACGATCTAGCGTTCTTGCAGAGAAGCAATTCAAAACATTAATTTAGAGTATTAAATTAAAAGGATTTTATCTAGAAATTATGAATACTGTCCCACAGGATTAAGGCCATTTTTAAAACTGTTTGCTATTTTCCTGCATTTATCATTTGGAAACCAAGATACAGCACCATGCTGGCTGCTACAGGGAAAAAGGTCCTTCATGTTTCTTCTTCACATACCAATTGTCAAAGCATAAATGTCAGATATATTTCAAAGGAAGGTGGTACAAGATGTGAAAAATCAGCCTATTTTTCACTCTATGATAGGGCAAAGAGACATGCATAAAATCGATTCCTGTGAAAATTATATTTTTAATACCACTGACAACCAGCAGCACCAAACTGGATTAGCAGTGGTGATGAGTAACTTGAATCTCCCTATGTTTTCATCATGCATTTCAGTATTTTGCTTCTTAGGTCTATTGTTTTTCCTCTGCAGCTCTGTCAAGTGTCAGCTGTGACTTTTTGAGTAGCTTTGAGTAATGGGATCAGCCAATGTTCTGTACATGAAGAAATTCCGTATCATTCGCTTCTCTAAAAATACTGCTGCCTGCCACTGGCGCCAATCAACAGTGATGAATAGCTAAAGGGACAAGTAGGTCTCTAAATTTACTTCATATCTGACAGCCCTTCAGCAGATACAGATAACGGATCCCTATGACTCACAAATACAACTCCCTCCTACTACAAGCAAGCCCTTTTTTCTCCCCACAAGAAAGGGCAAGAATTCCTAATGACCCCTGTTCTTCCTTTCCCCTTTTCAACAATCCAAGAAAAGTATGTTA
Source organism: Pongo pygmaeus (assembly GCF_028885625.2). NCBI lineage: Eukaryota > Metazoa > Chordata > Mammalia > Primates > Hominidae > Pongo > Pongo pygmaeus. The sequence goes on along the minus strand of NC_072381.2, from coordinate 11,235,855 downwards.
AACGCCTGTAGCATCAGGTTCTTTGCAGCTGCTGGGCCGGATATAAAATGCTAGTGAAAACACACATCCCTTTTTATCTCTTAAGCCATTACTGTGAGTCTTACGACTACATTTGAATCAGTGTTACCAATCAAACGAAGTTGAAAAAATCAATTTGTGTAGATGTGTGCATCTCACTACTGTACCTTGCTGACCTCCAGATATTCATGTGCATAATGCATATTAATCTCCATCCTGGACCATTTGCAACAAGTAGATCCCCACAAATTTATGTGGGGCCAATTTTATTCTTCTGGTATTTATTCTTCAAATTCAATTTGAATTCATCCTTGCAAAAATGTTTATTGAGGCCGTACTGTGTGCCAGAAGGTACACATACTACATGTTGGGAAGCCAGTGGGGATACTAAAGGGACAGAATTACATATAGAAAATCAGCTATCTACTGAACTGATGACCTTTAAAAAAGAAAACACAATCGTGATGTTTTATTTGTATGTTTTGGCTGATCAGAACTCAAAATTGTATGATAAATGATCGCATCTTCTGTAGTGGGTGTGGAAAAAGAGGTATTGATCTTTTCAGAGTATAAACATCTTTGTGAAGTTTAATATGTTAGGACACATTTCAATTTCTCAAGTCAAAAGAATTAAAGGGCTGTGGCCAGCCCATTGCAACTCAACAATCACTTATTAGAACCCTTTCTTTCTCAAATTCACCATCATCATCCACTCACTCAACCTCATACAAACAACAGATATTTGACTGCATTGATATTCCAACCACGGGTCTTAACTTCAAATCCTCTTCTGATTTATGACTCGATGAGAGTGTAAGTAAAAACATTAGCAACTTTTAAAGAGTCATTAAGTGGCTTGTGACAAATCCTTATTTGGTGTTATAAAAAGACATGACATAGCATCTAGAACTGTCAAATTTTCTTTGATATACTATGTATTTACTGTTATAGCAGTTTCATTAATACTCCTTCACATTTGTTTTGTACTGGCATTTTACATAAATACTATTGACCTACTATGCTTGCAGATATTAAGAAATTATTATTTCTACATTCAAAACATTTCTTAAAGTATTTTTGGTCATTACTCATTTCATTGTTTTTACTCTCAGTATGTTCTGAGCACCAGGCCCTTTGCTAGGTATTAAAATGAGAGAGACAAATGAGAACTAGGAAACCCTCAAATGAGCTATTATATCAAACTTTAAAAAAGTAAGCAGAGGGAGAAATAGGGAGGAACATAATAATCAAAGCACAGAAGCATTTCCCAGAATTGGATTTGTTATGAGCTGTTTTTGCCCAATTACTACTTTAATTGAACCATCTATAATTCCTTCTGATATTTTTAGTCTACAGGAAGCTAGACACAAATCATATATGAAGCCAGAAGCCAGCACATTTTCTGACAGCAGACTCCCTAAAGTCTATCAAAATGAACAGAAGAAAGAAAAAATCAAGAAGTGATGGTCCTCAAAAATGACATCTGTCAAATCAAGAATCTTCCTTTTGTTTCTTATGTTCCTAGGCTGGCTGCACAGAGGAGACCAGCCAGGACCCCAACTCATGCAAATCCATACAGGCAGATCCGCTGGGAACCCAGGTCAAGGCGGACTGTCGTATTTAATAAGGGATTCTCAAGAACCCAGCCCCACCAGAACACCAGAGGCCTTCTCCAATTTAAGGAATACTTGCTTCTGATACAGGGCATTTATAAAATTCTACTTTAGTATCCCACGTATATTTAAAGGGGCAAACACAGAAGACCTTCTCTCCAGCCAGACCTATTTCCACCACCGTATCTCCAGCATAGTTTTAATTAGTGAGAAAAGTCCATCATATTTTATCGTCCCTTTTCCTCCACCCTCTGATATGTTTCTATATTCCCTTAACAACCAATTAGTGATAGCAGAGAGGAGAACGCCTCCTATAACATTCGGTGCCCCCAATTCCCCATGCACCATCTAGTGGTGATAATAATTACATTAATAGCAATGATGATGCTGATGATGCTATCCTCAGCGAATTTAAAACACCTAAAAATGCCAATTTAACAGTGAATAAAACACAATCTTGATTTTCCTTTTGGAAACATAACAAAGTGCTTATATATTATCTTGGCAAGAATCATTATGACCTCCAGGTTAGAATGCAAGTGAAAGCCATCTGTATTTTAAAGTAAGAAGATACTGATTCACTCAGTAATTGAAAATTGTGTTTCCCTGTCCATTGGCTTTCCCAATACGGGTAGTAAGGCCAAGTGTTTCTGAAGTCAGGACACAAGCTTTGGATATGGGCTACGCGTGTGGAAATGCACTGCATTTACTCATGACTCAGTCAGGGCACAACCTTCGGATATGGGATACGCGTGTGGAAATGCATTGTGTTTACTCATGACTCAGGACACAAGCTTCGGATATGGGCTACGCTTGTGGAAATGCATTGCATTTACTCATGACTCAGTCAGGACACAAGCTTCGGACATGGGCTACGCATGTGGAAATGCATTGCGTTTACTCATGGTTCCGTTTCAAAGATAGCTCTCTTCATAAATTAGTTTGCACTTGCCATACCTTTGTCTATAAATCATTTGTGTTGCCTCAACTTCTGGTCTCACAGATGCTTGCATTAAAATTGATCATTACTATTGCTTTTCCCATAAATACCACTGTCTACATTTTACTGCCACTTGAATTTCTTCTCCTAAATAAACATCAAGACATCTTTCGCTATCCACCACATCCACTTCTTCCTTTGCTATCAGAAAACACAGAAATAAGAAAGCAATAGATACAGCCCACTTTCAACCCTTTACCTTCGTTACCAGTTGGAAAGCTGAAGCACCAATCCGAGCCTGACCAACGGTTTAGTCCCTCTCACGTGAATGTGCGTGTGTAATGAGAGGTGACACACACGTGTGTAGTGTGCATATGTGTACATATACGTCACTAGGAATGTCAACATGTCCTCATTTTTCTCTAACTCCTGCAGTTTCTGACTCCCTTTCCCGTACTGCATAACACATCATCTCAAATTCTTCATGTGTCCCTAGCAAATGCGATCTTGATGGTGCTTTCTACCTCCTGAGATACATCTTAAAGAAAGGAAAAAGCTCATTATTCCCAAGGTGGAGATGAAGAATAATATGCAAGAGCCTATAAAGCAGGACTTTCTTGAAAGACATTCGCACCCAGTAAAATGCGGCACATACAAGAGCATCAGCTCAGGGTCTGCATAGACACAGGCCATTGATAAAGTTCTGCTGTACTATTCCATGTATATGTAAAGGTACAAATATCTAAGAGGTCTCCTTGAAAGCCAAAACTGGAGACCAGAAATAAGCCAGTAAGTAGATTTTAAAAGCTACTCTGAGTTATCCGTCAAATATGTAGCCTGTTGTCCTTACAAAAACCAGGCCGAGCACACAGCTTGTTCTGACTGTCAAAAGAATAGGTCTCTCCTCCTCCAAACATTTGATTATTATAAGTCAACCAAATTCAAAAGATAAAACTTCCATTGCTTATATGAGAAATCTCTTTCTCAGACGTATTACTGTCTGAGGTATTGATTTGTTCTCAAATTGTCTGTGGAAACACGCTGAGTTTCAGCGTATCCAACGTGAACTTGGGGCACTTTGCCTGTAGGACAGACATAGCACAGGAAGATGCATCCACATGATTTCAATCGTATTTCCTCTCTAACCTCTACGACATAGGGCATGTTGCCTATGTGAAAAGAGAGACTGCCTTCATATCAGACAGACAAGCATTTAGAATCCTCTTCAATCCATAACCACCAACAGTTAGCCATTAGGGAAAAAAAAAGAAACATAAATCCTCTTTGTGACTGACAATAGCCTTCCTCTAGAACTGGTGGGCTATGCTGGGAGGAAGAAAAATTTCTCAGTCTATGAGACAGATTTTATTGAATGCAGATCAAAGAAAAACTAAGCTTTTTCTTACGAATCATTTTTAACTACATCTGACAAACACTTACCAGTAACAAAGGCCTCGCAACAGAATCCACTCTATGAAGCTACTTTACTTTTAAATATCACTAGATGACCTAACCTAGTGAACAGGGAGGTTGTTCAACAGTTTTGTTTGGTCGATTTGCCTATTTTAATCACAGAAGTTTTTAAAAATAAGTAAAACCATGCAGTGGAAAGATGTAGATTAACACATTAGAAGGCCCAGAAAGTCTGAGCCCCTGAGTAAAAAAGCACTCCATTAATATATGCCACATATTATTATCTCATCCAAGTATTTCAAATCACTTCCAAATGACAGCTCCCACTTCAGAGGCAGGTAGCAGGATGGAAAAGGGTGGAGAGTACATCCTGACTGAATGGTACTCAGAGTGGGAGAGGCTGAGCTGATTATCTTCCAACCTTATAACCCTTCTCCCAAAAGGGCCTTGCTGGACGTTCTGTAATTCCACAGTTTTGAAAGAATTCAATAAAATGCTCATTGCAGTGCTGCGCTTCCAAGGGCCTTGCTCCTTGTTAGTGGGGGGCGGGTCTAGGCTTCCAAGCTCTCGGGCATGAAATGAGGTGGTGGTTAAGGTCAGGGTTGCAGTTCCCTGACAAGCAGAAACTGCCCCCGGATGAGGCCTCCCGTGGGCACACTGTACTCTGGAATTCCAGAAGAAAGGGGCCTTTGTTGGTGCACTGCTGAGAATGCCAATGACCCCGGAGAACACTCTCAACGTCACACTGGCTGTCTCACTGCCTTCTCCCCACTCACCAAACAGCAAACAAAATGCCACCCAGGCCTCCTCATCTCTTCTCCTCTCTGATGCTCTGCCTAGGGACATGACCTCCATTAAAGCCCCTCTGTTTCTACTCCATGCATTAGTGTATTTCGTCAATCTAGCGGTGTTTAGACCAAGCAGAATAATAAGCAGAAGCCTTGTCCCAACTTAGGTAGTAGGAGATGGGAAAAGAAGTACTAAGTGTTAGATGCTTCCTAAAACTTCATCATTTGTTTCACATTTTTTCTGTTCCACTCAATGACGGGGATGAATACTCACACAGAAAAACATACTCTAGCAATGCATCTAAAGATGTAATGTACCTAGAAAAGAACAAAAACCAGATTTTTTTTTAAGACATGGTCTTGCTCTGTCGCCCATGCTGGAGTGCAGTAGGACGTTCAGGGTTCCCTGCAGCCTTGACCTCTCAGGCTCAAGTGATCCTCCTGCCTCAGCAGCTGCCCTCCCCTCCCCAAGTAGCTGGGACTACAGGAGCATGCCACCATGCCCAACTAATTTTTAAAAATTTTTAGTAGCAATGAGGTCTTCCTATGTTGCCCAAGCTGGTCTCAAACTCCCGAGCTCAAGCCATCCTCCTGCCTCAGCCTCTCAAAGTGCTGGGATTACAAGCATGAGCCACCGCTCCCAGCCCAGGTTCATTTTTTGAGACACAGATTAAAATACGAAACATTAAGAGTCCACTATTGTCACACTGCTCTCTCACCTGCCTCGACTCCCACCCACTGACTAAACTGCTGCCAATAAATTTCCTTTTGCTACAAAGTCAGGGGGCGGGGAGGGAGGAAGGGAAAACATAAACCATGTGCATGCAGGAGTTAAATAACCGGCCTGCAGAGCACAAGCGTTGCTTCCTCAACAAGGTTAAAGAGAAGTAAGGAGAAACTCACAAAACTTTCATAGGAGGAATAGATTGTGAGGGGTAGAGAGACTGAAAAAATCACCTGCTCTAACCTGTGAAAGGAAAGAGGCAGCCCAGGGCAATGAATTCAGAGCTTGCCTAGCTGTGTTGGAGGAAACCTGGGCTACAGTCCTATGTCTGTCATTGGTATGTGACTACGGGCACTGTGATCTCTCTTTAACTTTCAGATTCTTCGTGTGAAAATGACAACATGGGGCAGGCATGATTTAAAGGCTCTTTCTTGCAGCTTTCAAATTCTAGATAGAAACTCAAGTCCATTCACCACGTACATGAGGCTCCAGTGAGTCCTTGTATCACTGCATGATGCCCAAGTCTGTTTGCTATTCCAGAAACAAAATTAGGGTCCTAAAACAGATTCATGGATGTGTGGCAACTTGTTACATATAAAGGTAGCAACACACATTAGAGGAAAACAGACGGAATACTTAGGATATGGTACCATAAAACCCAGCTTACTATTGAGAGAAAATGCTGGATCCGTAACTTACTGCCACAAAAGCAACAACAGAAACACAAAAATCCCTCCCTTCTGAGGGCCGTAAACATCTACATATGAGGTATACCTAATGCAGCTAACAGAATTAACTGCTGGAGAAAATATCCTTGATAGCTTGGGATGAGGAGGAATTTCTTAAATATCATTTAAGTCATCAAGGAGTACACACTGACAGATCTGCCTACAAAGGACACAGTAGACAAAACTGGAAGATGTGTGCCACATCTAAAAGTGAACAGAGGATTAATATCCAGACTATAGAAGAGATCAACAAAAAAGACAAGAAACCCAATAGAAAAATGTGCATACAATATGAACATGTAACTGAGAGAAGGGAAATGAATCCAAACGGCTAAGAAGTTTACAAAGAAAAGCTCAATCTCACCAGTAATCAGAGAAATGTAAATGAAATGACAACGATACAGCTATCAGATTAGAATGAGAAAGTCAACACCAAGTGGAGACGTGGGGAAATAGGAAACTTCATTCACAGATCCTGGGAGTATGAATGGGTCCAGTGATTCCAGAAAGGATCTCCCACACTTGATGAAGTGTGCTTGCACCCTGCAGCCTGAGAACAGAACCAGACAAACCCTCCTGTCAAGCCCTAAGGGGATATGTGCACTCACTGCAGCACTATGGGAAGTATCTGGGACTGGGAGGCCGCTGAGAGTGCTATTACCAGGGGAAGGAACAGATAACATGTGGGTGATCTATGTTATAGGACCCACGCAGCAGTCAGAAGCAAGGAGTAAGATGCACACCTAGCAACATAGGCAGTTCTGAAGCCAGTACAGGGTGAAAAAAAAAACAAAACAAAACAGTGAACCAGAATCTACAATCCCATTCATGTAGATTATAAAACTAATTCATGCAAGTATCTAATTTTCCAGGATACATACACACCTAAACAAAGGGTTGACATATCCTAATGGTAACCTGTGAAGGGAATGAGCAGGGAGTAGGGGCTGTGGGGAAAACAAAATGAGAGGATCCCTGCAGGGCCTGAGGGGGAGAATTCTGCCAATCAGCACTGCACATCTACAGAAGGCAAGAAGGAGTGGGGAGAGGGAGGGAGTGAGGAAAGGGAGTGGGAAGTGGGGAGAGGGAGGGAGTGGGGAGAGGGAGGGAGTGGGGAGAGGGAGGGAGTGGGGAGTGGGGAGAGGGGGAGAGGGAGGGAGTGAGGAGAGGGGGAGAGGGAGGGAGTGGGGAGAGGGGGAGAGGGAGGGAGTGGGGAGGGGGGAGAGGAAGGGAGTGGGGAGAGGGGGAGAGGAAGGGAGTGGGGAGAGGGGGAGAGGAAGGGAGTGGGGAGAGGGGGAGAGGGAGGGAGTGGGGAGAGGGAGTGGGGAGAGGGGGAGAGAGAGGGAGTGGGGAGAGGGGGAGAGAGAGGGAGTGGGGAGAGGGGGAGAGAGGGAGTGGGGAGAGGGGGAGAGAGAGGGAGTGGGGAGAGGGGGAGAGAGAGGGAGTGGGGAGAGGGGGAGAGAGGGAGTGGGGAGAGGGGGAGAGAGAGGGAGTGGGGAGAGGGAGTGGGGAGAGGGGGAGAGAGAGGGAGTGGGGAGAGGGGGAGAGAGGGAGTGGGGAGAGGGGGAGAGAGAGGGAGTGGGGAGAGGGGGAGAGAGAGGGAGTGGGGAGAGAGAGGGAGTGGGGAGAGGGGGAGGGGGGAGGGGGGAGAGGGGAAGACGGTAGGGGGAAGGGGGGAGTAGGAAGAGGGGGAAGGGGGAGTAGGAAGAGGGGGAAGGAGGAGTAGGAAGAGGCGGAAGGGGGGAGTGGGAAGGGGGGAGGGGGGAGTGAGAAGGGGAAGTGGGGAAGGGGAGGGGAAGAAGGAGGAAGTGGGGAAGCAGAGGGGAATGGGGGGGAAGGGGAGGGGAAGAAGGGGGAGGGGGAGGGAAGGAAGTGGGGAGGGGATGAAAAAAGGGTAAGAGAGGGCAAGGAGAGGGGATGGGGGACAGCAAGGAAAGAGAATGGGAGAAAGGAGGAGATGAGAGAAAGGAGGAGATGAGAGAAGGGATGGGGAGAAATAGGGGGAAGAGGAGGGAGGAGGGGGAAGAGGAAAGGGGGAAGGAAGAATGAGAGGAAGTAAATGGGGGAATGAGAGAAGGGATCCAGGAATGAGGGAAGGAAGAAGGGGAGACCTGGCTTGACTGCTTCTCTTCAGAAGTGACACGTAGACCGGATTAAGGGTTCAGAAGCCAAACATTAGAGTAAAAGACTTTAAAATGGAAGTGAGATATCTTAACTTCTAGAAATATGTTTGGTGAAAATATAGCACAGTATTCAATCCCCAGGTATTTGTCAAATACTTGGGACTGCAGTAAGTGTGAATTCAAACTACAACTAATCCTCCTGTGGACAGTGTTGCCATTCCTCCAGTCTTCTGCAGGGCAGCACCTAAGCGGACAAACTCTACAGACTGCACTCCAAAACATGGAGGTGGCTGTTGGTGGATGAGAGGATTCCTTCCCAGAAGCTCACAAGTGTGTGGTGTCCACATCAACACATACATCTGGAATCCAGTTCTCTGAAGAATTTGGGGCCCATAGGCCAGTTTAGCCTGGAGCTGCCCCCCTAGGAGAGGCAGGTGCTGCAGGTTTGCCACAGCCCCCCAGCCCCCTCCCCAAAACCAGCACTGCTCACCAGGCCTCAGGGACACCTGAGTTGGCCGCCTTGCTTCTGCCACCAATCACTTATTGCTGGGTGGGGACAGCTAGCTAGGCAGCCGCCTGAGCCGCTGAGGAAACCGGTATCCACACAGCTCCCTTAGTACAAAACATGTTAAGTCTTATTTCTTTGTTTTTTGTTTTAAGCCGAGTTCAAGTGGGATGTCTGGAAGGGCTGGGCTCCCTCTGCAATCTGCTTGGCACCAGTAGGGGATAACAAGGCAGGGAATGGAAGCACTGGAGCTCTCCTCTGCAGGCACAGGAGGTGCCCCGACAGCCTTTCTGCAGAGAGGTTTAGACAGTAAGCCTGGGCTGAGAAGCAGCCTGCACACTGAAGCGTCATTGTCCCCAAGGACTACACCACTCAGAATCCCATGCTGGGTGTGTAAACAGAACCACAACTGCAATGCCCTTTCCCTCCTCAGGTGTTAGCTCCTTCCGTAAAGACCACAAGTACAAATGATGACTGTTTACTTCATAGAGTATTCATTGTTCTCTTTATGTTAATTTTTCACCCTTGCTTAAAATATCTACTTCAAATGCTCAGGGAATTCCACCCTGGAGGGTGCTGGGTCCTTGTCCCCATTTCGTAGTTCTACAGAAATGAACATATTGTTCCTGTTTCAAGACTAATATTAAAAGTGCCAAGATGGGCTGGGTGCAGTGGCTCACGCCTATAATCCCAGCCCTTTGGGAGGCCGAGGCGGGCAGATCACTTGAGGTCAGGAGTTCAAGACCAGCCTGGCCAACATGGCAAAACCTTGTCTCTACTAAAAATAGAACAAACAGCCGGGCGTGGTGGTGCATGCCTGTAATCCCAGCTACTTGGGAGACTGAGGCAGGAGAATGGCTTGAACCCGGGAGGCAGAGGCTGCAGTGAACAGAGATCACGCCACTGCACCGTACGGCCTACACGACAGAGCAAGACCCCATCTCAAAAATAAATAAATAAATAAATAAATAAATAAATAAAATAAAATAAAAGTGCCAAGATGACCAAGTTCTGGGTTTGGATGTTTTCTGCCTTAAGCTTGTCTGTAAAGTGGGTAATACCTTCCAAAAATGATCAAGGCATATCTGATAATGAGTCCATGTGAAAATGATAAAAACTTTTCATCATTTCTCTGCAATATGAAGCCCTGGTACCCAGTAACCACATTCTATCAAAAGAGCCAAGTGAATACTTGCATAACTTTGATTTTTTGTTCTCATTACAAAGAATCTCTAAGTGAACCACACACTATATAATGCCAGATAGTAAGTGCTACGAAGAAATCTAAAGAAGGGTATGAGGTGGAGTGTGACTGGGGTATCTCGTATTACAGGGAGTAGTGGAGACTGGAGCAGAATCTCTATCAGGTGGGGGAGCCTGCAAGCTCTGTGGACATGCAGCGGGAAAGAGCACAGGGAGGATCCCAGAGCACAGATGTCTGAAGGTGTCTGAGGAGCAGCCAGGGTGCTAGAGCAGACAGCTGCAGAATGACCTGGCTAAGAGAACACAAGATGAGGAGAACATTTACATTGAGCTGGTGGAATCGGAGAAGGAATTAGGTTAGGTATACGCAACCCAAAACGAAAACCCAGTGGCCACCTCTAGTGGGCAATTGAAAAATGCAAATGATGTCACAAAAGGCAGGGGCTGAAGACACATCTAGGAGTCACTGTTGTCTTGGAGATAATCAAGTCATAGCCAACTCTTCTGGAAGGGTAAGAGCAAGAGCAGTGGGCATGTCTTATTCTGCTTCAGGATCTGTCCTATGATTTTACAAACAAAACCTCCCTTGGTCTCCGTAACACCACTTTGGGCTAGGTAACTTAATTATTCCATTCTATGGATGAGGAAACTAAACAAACTGATGAATTTAAAGCACAGGAAGCAAACTGATGAATTCAAAGCCACACAACCAGGAAGTGAGGTAGATTCAAACCCAGCCAGGCTGGCTCTAGAATCATTACTTTCAATCAGGACTGCAGGTGGTAAAAAAGCACGACTATATTTGTTTTTCGTTTAGTGAAAAATCAGGAGGTATTGTTTAATCTGGACTTAAAGTTTTATTTCCCATCGGATAACCCAACTGGTCTGTTTTGAATCACTGTTTCACTTTTGCTAATCAGGAAATCACCGGGTTGGAAAAAAAGATGCTTGGCCAAAACTACATCGCAGCTGAACCAGGGTTTTCATTCTGCGACAGTGGACCAGCTTCAGAGAAGGTGATTACACAACTGTAATTGGCAGCTGCTCCTGCAGCTCACTTTTCACACTCAAGAGGTCACCTCTGCCTGCTACATGCTATATGAAGCCAAACTACATACTACCTACACGCGTTGATACTGAGGCTCTGAACATGGCATTGTTTTCCCAGATGATTCCTACTCTTATCAACTCCAAAGAGCATTATTAGAAAATGAATTGTATTTTGTTTTCAATAATGTTTTACCTTAGTGCATTTAGTGAACATTTTTCTTAGTTCAAGAGTATGTTGTTTTGTTTTTTGGAGACAGGGTCTCATTCTGTCACCTAGACTGGAGTGCAGTGGCACAATCACATCTTAGGGCAGTATCGACCTCCTGGGCTCAATCCATCCTCCCACCTCAGCCTTCCTGGTAGCTGGGTCTATAGGCACACACCACACACCTGGCTAATTTTTTTATTTTTTGTAGGGACAAGGTATTGCCCAGGCTGGTCTTGAGCTCCTGGCCTCATGTGATTCTTCTGCCTTGGCTTTCCAAAGTGTTAGGATCACAGGTGTAAGCCACTGTGGTTGGCTCAAGGGTATTTGTTAGGGTCCAGGAACCCTGGGAAATACTTAGGTTCATAAGGTCAATTTCATCAGAGTATTTTGTATGTAATTTGCTGGAAGTCGAAACTATTATTTTTAAAATCTCATAGAGTTTGATCACCTGATAGAGGATTATAATAAATTCTAGCACATAAAAAATGCAAGTAAATAAATCAGAATGCAAGTAAATAAATCAGGCTAACATTCTTTAAAAATTACCTTCCTCCAAATATATAGACTTGTATAATTTGATGTGATTTATGGTATATTAAACATGGTTTAATAGGAACAGCAGTCAATATCAGTGATCATCAGATTAATGCTGGAGACCAAATACTAAGAGCAAAAGGGTAGTGTCAGTCTATTTCTTTAAATAAATAGTTTTCATGCTTTGCTGAATAAAAACAGAACAACTGACCATAAATATTATTACCTGCATTTCTCCCATTTCAGGAAAGGGTAAATTTAGGAGTCAGTAAATTCTACTCTTCCAAATTTTAAAATATGCAATAATTTTAGCCTTCCCATCCCAGTAACAGTATCATGTCTCAGAAGAGTTTCTACTTTAATCTTTTGGGCTACCTAACTACATCTATATATGAATTCACCCACTTGTTAGCTATTTATTCAGTATTTACTGGACTTCTACTACAAACCAGTAATCAGAACTCAATCTTGAGGGAAGGACAAATATAACCAATACCACCCCTGCAACAACAAATCAAACATCAGCCAGGTACAATGGTTAATTTAATGTGTCGAGAGTTGCGTGTGGTTTATCTCAGATAATCATGACGACCCTCTGAGAAAGGTACTGTTCTAATTCCCCGCTTTGCATATGAGAACATTGAGGTTCAGAGAAGTCAAATAACCTGGTTTCATAGTTCACAGTAAAAAAAAAAAAAAAAAAAAAAAAAAAAAAAAAAAAAAAAAAAATTCAGGCTGCAAACACAGGTTTATCGGATTCAGAAGCCTAAGCTTTTTAAAAAGAGTACTAGGCCATGCAGCCTCTTGTAAAATGTTAATAAAAATGTAAGTGAAAACAAAAGCTTCTATAACGTTATGGGAATAAAAAAAGCAAAAAAAAAAATCCATAATGTACAAGAAAGCATCAGGGCAAAAATTACATCTGAGTTGAATCTTGAATGATGAATAGAAGCTCTTTCAAGTTTAATCTTGAAAGATGTAAGCAATGGTATGGGGTTGGCTGTGGCAAAGCGTGGATTTTTTTCGAATTCTGATAAATGGGTGACTAGCTGGGGTGAAGAATGTGCAGAAGTCACTCAACAAGAGGTTGGAAAAGGCAGATGGCAGCCGCACTGTGAGGCACCCTTAGGACTTGCTGAGAAGTTGATGCATTAACCATTAGGCAAAGGAGAGGCACTGGAGAATTCTGAATAGGGAGTAACAAGATGAGACTCAGGTTTTAGAAACATCAGTAACTTTTGTGTAGAGGTAGAAGGTGGCTGAAGCGGTTGTTCCAACTGTGCAAGGGAGAGGTGGTCTGTCCATAAACGATGAAAAGAAAGGAAAATTTTTAAATTGAGAAAGAAAAAACAGACAGGGCTGAGGGTGTCATGAGCTGTGGGGAATGAGGGAGAAAAAGGAGTGAGGCATGATTCCGAGGCATGCTTCGTTGAGTTTTATAAGACTTCCATGGAGAAACAAAGGGGGAAATGAGCTCCATTTTACATTGAATTTGGTTGCCTAGGAGGAGATTTCCAATCCAAAATTACTGGCATTCAAGAAAAAAGCAGGGCTTGAGATAAGGATGTTAAAGTCAATTCCAAGGACGCTGTCTGAAGCCACCAGCATGGCTGAACCTGGTAGTGGGAGGAGAACGGGGCCCCAAGTTTCAAGGACAAATCACACACATCTCCACGGAGGCTACAGACAATGGTCTGCTTATGATGCCCGAAGAGAAGTCCAATTTTAGAGCCATGCAACTTGCTAAAAGAATCAATAGCATATGCATTTGTTCTGTCTTCAGCTATAGCAGAAACTGTTTATATAGGAAAAGTAAAGTTACCTTATGAACTGAGAATTGCTTAGATGTTTAAATTTGTTTCTTATACAAAGAAGAACCAGCTAATGCCTTTCTCTTTTAATTGATTACTTTAGAATTGGCACAGTCGGGCAAGTATCTTGAAATCCACTGAAGTCCTATTTCTGCCACGGACTGGAAGGAAGGCTTAAGTAAAAGCCATTGCTACTTCTATGAATTTATTTTTGCTTAGGTAATGGATTCACTGGATTACAGTCTGGTCTAAGAATGTCAAATTCAGAAACTATGAAACTTCAATGTGGTAAGTAAAATTGACAGGGACACTATTATACTAATCAACCACAGTGGCTTATCAAGAGCTCTACCATGATAATTAGTTCAGTAAAGGCCCATGATGCTTCTATATGAAAGAAAAAAACACCCTTAAAAACACGTTTTTACAATTTGGACTATAACTTTATATGGGAGTTTGATGCTTTCTCCCAGGAAATTGCTTTAAACCAGGATACCTCAACAATAATGATATTTTCCTGTCATTATTGAAATTGTCAACAAAAGTGCACATCATTATAATTCCATATAAGCTACAAAGAATGGAGCAGTAAACTAGATACATTTCCCACAGGATGATATTAAAGGAAAATTATTCCAGGCAAGGGAGAAATGATGCTTGGTATGCAGAGGTTACAAGTGTTTCCGTTGTGCTACAGTGGTAAAAACCTACCAGTCAGCCAGTTATTAAGGGTGGATCCTTGCTGTGTGGAAAGCACAGCTAATTTTCTACAAAGAAGTTTTAGATCATGATGTTGCCAATATCTGACTGTACCTGAATTAGTGGACAAAGTCATTTATGATACTACCCAGGTTGTCAATTTCTCTGACCTTGAAACCCTTTCATGTCTTGGGTTCTTTGACATTAACACTCTCCCGGTGCTCTATGTCTTGAGAGCTAGTCCTCTCTAACTTTTTCACAGTCTCATCTTCCTCTACCCAGCTCAAGAATCACTAAGCAATCTCATTCACACCCATGGCTGAAATTACACCTATATACAGTCACCATTTACATGTTCAACCAAGACCTTTCTTATGACATACTGATCTGTACATCCTGTTTTCTATTTGGTATTTCCATTTGGATGTCTCAGAAGTATTGTAATTCACTCCACATATCGGAAGCCTAATGTTGCTGATCATTCCCTCCAAACCTGATTCCCTTGCAGCGAACTAGCTCTCTAACACCACCATTCATTCAAGTACACCAGTAAGAAATCCAAGAGTCATCATTTATGCCATCATCTCTCACCCTCCATATCCAACCCATCACAATATCTTATTGATTTCCCCTTCTAAATCTCTCTCTAACACCCATAAAAGAAACAGGATTCAGAAACAAAGTATTTTTAGAAACAGTCAAGTCTCAAATTCTAACTAGATAGCCCCAAAGGTGTTCAGTGGAATAAACATCTCTTTGCCTGGTGTTTCAACATGCTGCCATCTGCATCCTAATGCGGATTTTGTTTCATTGAATGCAACCTTCCAATTCACAGAAGAGAAGAAAACCAGACAGCTGGTATGTGAGACCCCCCTTGACAACAAACACAGAAAGAGAGTTACTTTGCTTTTCCTACCTCCAAGGTACCTGTTCATTGGGTTTGCAATGTTAAACATTGTTCTGTGCTTTAAAAACATCTCATATTATAAAATGCTACGGGAACTCTTTGTGGACAGGAAAAACCCTGCACATTATTTCATGCATGGACTTAATGTTTGAATGGTGGGGACTGGTATGAAGTGTGCCAGATGGGTTGAGTATCATCTTTTTCAAATATCAGAACGAATTTCACAGACTTCTGAAAGTTCCTTTTTCATTTCCTAGAGGGTATAATCCATTCATATTTATTAGGAACTCACATGTGGTCCTGAATGAAGGTATCCTCTCACTTATGAATAACGCATGTTAAGGACTTATCCACGTAACCAAAACAACCTGTACCCCGAAAACTACTGGAGTAAAAATTTAAACATTAAAAAAAAAGTATGTGGAATTCCTAGGAATGGAAAAGGGCCAAGAGGATTTTCTACAATTAGCATCACCCTTAGCTGACATTCCACAGCATCAACTTGTTGGCCTTGGGTGACTATGCATCACAAACTTTATTTATTTATTTATTTATTTATTTATTTATTTATTTTGAGACAGAGTCTTGCTCTGTCACCCAGGCTGGAGTGCAGTGGCACCATCTCGGCTCACTGCAACCTCCGCCTCCTGGGTCCAAGCGATTCTTCTGCCTCAGCCTCCTGGGCAACTGGAATTTCAGAGGAGCCCGCCACCATGCCCAGCTATTTTTTGTATTTTTTAGTAGGGATGGGGTTTCGCCACGTTGGCTAGGCTGATCTCAAATGCCTGACCTCAGGTGATCTGCCCATCTGAGCCTCCCAAAGTACTGGGATTATGGGCATGAGCCACCAGGCCCAGCTTAAGCTGTTTTTTCTGTTTTTTGTTGTTGTTGTTGTGGTTTTTTCTTTTATTTTTTTTATGTAGAAACAAGGAATTTCCAATAATAGGGGTAACTATGTAATGTACAATAAATTCACAGTTTTACCAATAAAAATAGTGGCAACCTACCACTTTACAACAAAGATTCTGCAATTTACACAATAATGTATAGAAATAAAATATTCCACAAAGAAAAGCCAAATATATAAGGGTAACAAAGAAATGTGTTGAAGAATAATTTTACCTGATTGTGAGTAGCACCGACTACAAAAATTTCTGTAAAATTAAGTTACATTGGGGATAATGCTGCCACAACTCATCAGAAGCGGAAACAGAAGGAAATCGGGAATTCTATGCTCACAAGCTAGTCCCCTTTTTAATCTATCTCTAAAATGTATTTGTCTAAGGCAAAGACCTCTTAAAGAGCCAACGAACAGAAGAAGAAAAGAATCGACCCCAAGGTAATTTTAAATGAGAAATAAAATCTGGAGGGAAACCATGCCAGAATTTATTGAAAAACAGATTTTACTCCTTCAAAAATGTTATTAAAAAATACGAATGTTTTTGTGACTTATTGCCAAGTATATTTTATAAGCTCTCTGCTACTCAGATGTACCATACTGTACAATGTGATGGATGGGGGCTATTAATCATTTTTACTGAAGAGCAGAACAGCCCATGCAACACAGTGGTATTAAAAAAAGGTGAAGGTATTCTAAGAGTACCTTCATTTCCTCATAAAATCACATTTCACGTATCCCTTGGTTTTTCAGATAGTTCCTTCCAACTGATTCACGTATTTTGCTGGTCCTGAAAGATGGGACGCTGTGTGGGGCAAAGGGTTGTCTCATGGCCCCCAGGACGACAGTCCTAATTCATTCTCTGGCCAAACTTTTATCTGAAGTCATCTGTGCGTTTCTTATGGCAAAGCTTATCTGCATTTCTGTCTGTTATCTGCATTTTAAACCAAACCCAGTTTTAAATATTCTCCTGCTGGACTGTGCCCAAACTGAGGGGATGAGAGAGGTTCGGGGAAGCTGCTCTCACATGTGGCCTGCTGCCCAGGTAGAATTATCACCCGGTGCAGAGCCAAGAAGTCTGGGTCAAATCAGCTGTCCAGCAGTTCATAGAAATTAACCACACAGATAAAGGACAAAGTGGCAGCAGTTTACAGAAAAGTATGGCCAGACATTCTACTGTATCCAGGGCCTTTGTTATTTCTACAGAGAAAACAGTGTGCTCATGACACACATTTATACTTATCATGCATTATTTGTCTAAAATGGAAAAAAAAATGAGCATGCTCACTGTGCCTTTCTAAAGGAATATGTGATGATTTCAGTGTCTGTTATCTCTTTTTGGGTCCTCTTCCTCATCCATTTTTTCCCCTCATTTCTTCCCTAACTGCCCTTTCCTCTGTGATTCCTTTTTCAAGGCTGAAGAACTGTTATCCCTCTGCAGTACATGGGGGTTTGAGCTCACGTCAACGTGCCTGACCTAAGGGCAAATGGAGCTGAGCAGGAGGGAGAATTAGACACCTGCCTCTACTTGCCACGGCTTGGAGACAGGGTCTACTGCTCTTGGCTGAACCAGAGGAAAGAAAACACTGGCTCCTGAAACGTCGCAGGAAGACAAGGTGAGAGCTGCTGACTGCCCATCACTACTCACAGCACAGAACATCCTACTCCTCAGACTCTTTGTCCTCGTCCTAAGACTGTCCTTCATTCGGTCCATCCAATCCAAAATATGGGCATACGAAACACACCTCATCCTTCACACACACAACATGCTCAACCTTCACTAGCCACGTGACTTTCTTTTCCACATCATCCTGAATTTGCTTTTCTGGTGAGTACCCAGGGACAGCCCTGGTTCAGTGATGAGGCCTCACAGCCTGCGGTGAGTGCTCACTGTTAGTCTGGCTTTGACTGGAACACTGTCCCTGCAGGGTGGCATCCAGTGCTCCCTGACTCCATGCGTGAGATGTCATGTGGTCAGTGGCCGCATGGGTTAAACCCCAGGAGGCCAGACCTGGAGGAGAGACCCAGCTCCAGCCCATCTGGGAAGTCCCTGATGGGGGGTGATGATGGTGACAAAGGTTGGTTGACCAGAGAGATCCATGATCCACCATTTGGGGATGTCCCTACCAGGTTGAGTACAGTGTGAGGAAAACCCCATAGAAACTCAGGTACCCAGGAGGATCCTAAAACCAAAAAGGCAAGAACAGAATATGCTATACATGGGCAGTTGGTGACAAAGAATAGAGACAAAAACTTGGTTTTCAGAAGTATAAGGTCAAAGATAGTTAGTGATGGTGCCCAGCTACCCACTATTGAACCGGAGTACTCAATTCCCTGGTCCCAGAGTCAGGGTAGACCAGAATCTTATTATAACCCAAGTGGCTTGAGGCAGAGATAGCACCGAAAGGTCCTATCACTGGGTATTTCATTTTCCCAGACCGCATTTCCATCTCTCATGCATATCTCTTCTCCTAAATCCTCCCAACTCAGAAATTTACTTTTCAATCTTCTGACTTTTCTTCATACATAACAAGATTGGACAAAGTGCTTGAAAAGCAAATGGAAACATTTTATGAATAACTCCCAAAAGGGAAGACATACAAATATTTTTAAAGGCAAGTTTTTAACGTTAATGGTTCAATGAAATACCTCTCCTATCTTTGTTTTCTTAATTTTTTACTACAAACATACCAGGAAAACGAATATGATGGGCAGCTCTACTTTTGTTGGGATACTTATGGGAAATACTATAAATCACTAAATTACATTAACTAAAAAAAGATTTGGAAATTGCCCAGGGAAAACATGATCAGGAGAATTTTGTGAGGAAGAGCACTACTCCTCCAGCCACATTTTCTGCATCAGTGATAAAAACTCTTCGTTTCCTATTGCTTTTAACTCCTGTTAGACTGGCATACATTTAAAGACATAATGAACTCGTAATATAGAAAGGAAGGAAGGAAAGGAGGAGGAGGAGTGGGTTAGTAAGAAGCTTCTGTCAGATCTCATCAGATTAAGGTCAAGTACAGAATTCTCATTAGCTTCCAGTTCATTTAAATTGGGGCTACAGTGATTTGAAAGTAACGTCCATCATCCTGGTAGACAGAGGACAAGCGAGCAGGTCCGCAGGGCTACACAGAGAGAGTGACTTGTTGCTTCCTAAGTTACAACCAAAAGATACTCAGAATTGCTTCCGAGCCAAGGTTTTTGTTTGGTTTGGTTTTGTCATTTCGGTCAAACTCTTTGAAGAGGGATTCCATGGAGAAAAGCTTTGCCCATGCCCAGTCTGGCCATACATCCCAACACAGGCTGCTCCCAGTTACCTCCATGCAACAGACTTGAGAGATAACAGCAGTTTCCTTGATTCTTAACTGCTTTTATTTTCCATTTTTATTTAAGATACTTAATTTGTTTTTAGTGATTTACTCCTTTGTAATTAGATAATAGTGATTAGCGATTATCTTTTCCTTGGCAATGCAGTTTCCCTTCCACAGAAATGAGCTTAAGTCAACACTACAGTTGCCACTAAGTGTAAGGATTCGTGAAGGGGAAAACGACAGACTCCATTCCCTCTGTTCTGCTCAAGTAATGCAAATTAGAGGTAAGACAAAGAAAGAAGTAATTAGCAGGAGGGAGGCAACAAAATGGATATTTGAAATGCAGAATCCACTCATAACATAGCACTTCTCAAGAGAGCTCTTCTAATAGATTACCTTTCTGAAATGCATTATTTAAGCTTTAGTTGTTCAGAGGTAGAAGTAAATGCATTTCCTCTGCATTGGTGCATAATGCGCTTCAAATACATGCAGGTCAACGTGAGGCTACTTGTTTGTTTTTGCAAAATCAGGTATCAGTACAAAGCAGGAGGAGGTAGAAGGAGCTGCTAATACCTACGGATGCGAGGTAGGTGTCCAGACGTACTTTCATGATAATGTTCAATAAATATGGCAAAATGTTACACTGTAAATTCTAAGGATATGTTTTTTTTAAAAGATAGTTTTACTTTAAAAATCAGCTAAAATAAATGCATCCTTTTCACAAGGGAGTTTCACAAGTGGTTTCATCACTTTCTTCCTGATTCTGAGTGCTGGCCTCATAATTTGTGAGAATTTCATTTCGAAGTGTCTCCTGTCATGATGATGAATGCCAACACCAGCTTCTCCTAGTGGGGAGCACTGCGTGCCTGCCTCCATCACTCTCTTTTTCTGGTCGCCAAACAAAAATTCTACCACAACCTCTTTCAAGTTGAAAGGCAACAGGCCTTTTCCCAAGCTGGGACACTGTTTCCCAGTGACAACTCATTGTTACAGTTAAAAATGTGGGCAAAAGATATGCAAGCTTACATGCCTGTTAAACCTCAGCTGCCCTCCCCCTGCAGGTCGTGGATTTAAAAACTTCTCTTACCTTCATCTTAGCTCCAGGTAAACTCACGAGCTACTGCAGAAAACATGCCGAACGCTGGGGCACTGAGACGGCTACATACAGTCACGGATGCGACTCTGCCACGGTCCTCAGTCACATTCACCCAAATGATACATTGTGGGATGATGCGGCACACAACCGCCAGCTACCACGCTACTTCCACCCAAATGCAAGGATGCTCATTCCAATGAAGTCACAAACTCTGCTTAGTAGCCTGCTGATGTGTGTTACATGTGCATGCTTCTCTCAGAAAAAGAGAATCTCAAAGCATCTGGCTAACAATCATAGGAAGAAACTTTGTTTTGTAAACCCCCTACGCAAAGTATCACGGGGGCCACGCATCAAGGCCAGTGCTGATCTGGGTGCCTCATTAAAAATAAAAACCAAAAATGACATAAATATAATTAAAAGGGATGAATGATTGACAGGAATGATAAACAACCTTCAAGATCAAAAGCAAATCGAATCCCGTTATTACTCTACCAAAAATATAAAAATGTAATTATACTGTTTTCACACATCATTATTTGCCATTTTGGGAAATTAGGATGGACACATTAATTAATGTAGAAAATGATATTCAATTAAAACAAGTGCAGTGTATCCTTCAAGGTTTTGCACTAGAGTTCTTGCCAATGTCCCCTACTGAGGGGATTACACCAAGCAGTCTCATGTGTTCATTCGATGGCTAAGGTATTTTGTATGTCAGGGACATATTCTTCCTCGTGAAGATTCAGAAACCAAATGACAGACACTCTAACATGGATGGACACATGATGGGCAACCTTTTTCCCAGAGTGCTTAAAACACTCTTTTCTACCTTTAAAAATAAATCAGCCGATGTATTTAACATATAGACATGGCTCTCGCTTCCCTTTTGCTTTTTTCCCCCTTCCAAAGAAATTGTTGTCAGGAAAAAGCTGGTTGCTATGGAAGCTTTATTGTCGACCACTTCAGTATGAGAAGGTTGGAAAACATTCAACCATTTCAAGTCACCTGATTTACTAAACATTCCCAAGTTCATTATAATAAGAATGAGGGAGAAGAGACAGACAAGGTAGTTTCAAAAAAAAACAATGCAGCTCTTTGCCCATAAGTGGACTGCATATCCTAGTAACCAGAACCTCTATAACCACGGCTAATTTGGACAAACTTTTCTTCCAACGCCATGCTTACAAATGATGGCATTTTAGAAAAATAGCAGATTCTTATGTCTCTAAAATAACACACAGTTCTTGTCACTGTTGTGTACTTAGTGTAAAGTTAATGTTCTGCAATTCAATTCAGTTATGCAGCTAGGTCGCCAGCAAGTTAATTTGCCACAAAGACACGTTTCATAAACACCAGGGCAAATACAGCACTGCAATACACAGAAAGTGGCTTTATAAACTGGCCTGAAAAATGGAATGGCTTCCAGTACCATGTGGACATTCAATCTCTGAGAACTCATGTGGACTGTTGTGTGGTTGGTCTGATCTCATCTGTAACACCATTAGCAGAAATGAACTGTAACCAATTGTTAAGTGGCTACTAATTGTCCATGACAATGATGGAAAACACTGACTCAACCTTAGAAGAGTTAATTTCGTCTGAGTGGTAGAGACACAATCTGAAGCCATCATAATTATATCACAGGTTGACCTTATTAGTCAGCCATTCTGGAGTTCTAACTGCAAAACAGAGATTGAGAAATAAGTGGTAAGGGGAGATTACATAGACAATTTGGCCCATGTTAACAGAATTGACTGGCTGATTCAGTTGAAAAAAGGGCCTGGACAAGGCAAGTAAAAAAAAACTGCTCCCTGATGAATCAAAATTGCTGAACTGTTTTATAGTTGTAGATTGTTAGTTTATCAAGTTTGTTTAAAGCTTTGCTTGACATATAGGAACAGTTTCACTATGACACTCAATTTGATGACTTGAAGGTAGTGATTTGCTACAATTATGGAGATGGGATATGCATAGGGCTATTGATTTGATTAGGTAATCTTACTCTTCTTCCTCCTCTTTTCCACCCTTCTCTACATCCCTAGTTGGCATGCCATAGATTTACTTACATAAATAAATTAAAATTTTATTAGTTTAAATTTCACAATACCCTTTGTGAAGACAGAAATATCGAGGTGTAGCTAAAATAATGTTGGGTGTTAGGACTTTCAAGACTAAGCCCCAATCCTGGGAATAGTCCACTGGAATTTTCACATTAATTCCCAACACCAAACTGTGGCCCAATAAACACCATCTCAAGAGGGAACAGACCAAATGACCCACAAATGATTGACAGCAGCATGAACTTCTTCTTCTGTAGAATTCAACTTAACAGCAGATGCAAAAAAGCTAGAGGAGACAATTACAAGTAACTGCATCACTTTGCATCTATCAGCATGCTAAATCCCTGACAGTAAGAAATTAAGACTGATGCCAATCAAGACGCACAGCCCCCTATTATTACACAGGGGAATGGACGGAATTGCACTGGACAGCATCTGAAATGCCAGGAAAGGCATCTCCCAACAGACAAGTGCAAACAAAAGTTGAGCTGCAAATTTAGAGGTGATAAAGTAAGATATCTGCCTCCTATGTCTGGATGGATTCTCTCAGCTGTGGACTGAGTGTTCGTTTACCAGTCTAGAATGCTGATGGGGTTCAGGTCACGCTATCCCAAACTGTGTGGCATCGTGGCATTTGTGAAAACAGCACAGGCAAGAGGGCCACTCTCACCTTCTTCCCTGAAGCAATTCACAAAACCTGGAAAGAATTTTCTGGCCTTGTCTATACCCAGAGAAGAGGAACACCCTTATCTCTGAAGAAACAGGGACACAGAGAAGAATTTGAACAAACAAGCCTTGTTAAGTCTCCTTAGTTCAAAACCATGAGATCATACCCTTCTTTCCTCCAATCATACTTCTGCATGACTGTTAAAAACACAGTTCTCCCTGTTTCTTCAGCTCTTCATTTCCTTATGAAGGTGCCCATGTAACATTAAATAAATCTATCTGCTTTTCTTTTCTTAATCTTTTGTTATGAGGGTCTCTGCTATGAACCTTCCAATGGGTGAAAATGTTGTCTCCCCTACAATGCCTGGAATAAGGGGACCAAGGCCTGAGATCAAGGATAAAGTGGTGTCCGCCAACAACCTCTTGTGTTTTGATCACCATCATTATTCTAATAAAGGAAGCTGAAAGTTGTATTACATTTCTAAAACCTGTTTAAAAGTTGAGGGGGAAAAGCAAACATTGCGTGATGTTAAGAATAAGTAACACCTATGAATAAGGTAAGGTGGCAGTGGTAGACTGTGCCCTTCCATTGTCATACTGGAGCCCTTCAGAGGCCTGTACAGGGATTATTTCATTCTCTCAGAAGAAGGATCTATCTCTGATTTTGCTATTTGGCCTTGGATTAGAAGTTACGGATTAAATTCTAGATGTATGTCTAGTTGAAATGATCATCCCAATGGTTATGGTTTTATTACTTTCTAGGATATTGATCAGTATTATATATAATTGAGAAATTTTATTCTGCTTTTCTAAATGCCTGTAAATACCTGGTTCTGCAAATGGGCTTTAAGCCAACGTTACCATCTTACTGGTTTCCTCATGAATGAGTTACATCTGTGACAATCGTTCATTCTGTATTTGATTGAGAGTCATGTTTTTAACTTGGAGACGATTTTGACAGTGGTTACGTTTATTTTTAGTCATTCAGGGCAATTTTATTGCTTGCCTTTCCCCATTTTTCTGTGGGTTAAATTTTTCTACTAGTTTCATTTCACAAAATGAGTTCAGAAACTACTAGGCTGGTAGGGGAAAAAAAATTCGGGTTTGCCTCCATCTTCGATGTAACCTTTCCTTGTATTGCTGTCGATCAGCAGGGAACATGCTCGTTTGACTGCAGAAGGCTGCAATGTAGTATTTCCTCACAAGTCTAGTTTACCCTGTCTTTAAAAAATGAGGAAAGGCATTGAAAGAAAAGGCAAAGCACATGAACTTTCTGAAGGGATGTGCCGTGTACTCAAGGCCTCATCTCTTTCAGGTCCTAGGCATGGAGGTCAGTATTTTCTCAAGCCCAAAACAGGCTGATTAACGTCTATAAAAGAGGCCACGTTTCTCACAAAAAATTTCATCCCTTTGCTGAACGGTTCCCCAGGGAGAACAGCCTTACCTCCCATCCTGGGAGACCAGCGATTTCACTTAATGTCTTCTACTCAGTTAACTCAACGCTCACTTATTAAAATGATGAAACCTGAATTTGGTGTTTGTCGGGGACTGGGAGGAGCAGCTGCACCCTAACATGTTATGTTAGGAAGCTGGTTAGACAAAAAAGGAGAATCAAACATTCATACCATAGGCTTACCGCTTTATGTCTTTTTTTCTTGAAATCATCCTATTCAAAAGGAATTTCAGAAGGTAACTCATAATTGATATTTAAGTCTACACATGATCTTGAACACATTAACTACGGATTATAAAAGAATGATATTCAATACAATGATTACATGTTTTTAAAAAACAGAAGAGTAAGTCTGTACATTTTCTTCTAATTTAACCATCAGTTGTTTATTTCCAGCCTGTATTTTTATTAGAAAGTTGTTTACATATGCACATATGATTTTTAACTTAGGTATCAATTTTCACCTAAACATTGATGACAGTATGACCTAACCCTCTTAAAACTCTTGTGGAATTCCATTAGATCACTTCTGTCCCAGCCCAGCACTAGAGAATAGAAAATAATAAGTAATTATTAGCCTTTTTCCTTATTATTACAATCTTAAATGGCTATGAAATATTCTATTATGTAGATATATCATAGTATCTTTACCTATTCTCTTATTGCTGGATATTTAGGCTGCCTCTAATTTTTCAAGATTATATATAAAGCTATAATTTCAATATGTACATTTCCAAATTACAATTCAATCTTTCAATGTTCTCTCAAGTGAGTCTGTTAAAATGCCTGAGTATTCTAACCTATAAAATCCTTTTCCAACTATTAAACAGTAAAAAATAGAAATTCATTTGATTTTTTATTAATTGGGAGAAGGGAAAGAAGTAAATAAAAGCAGCATATCCAGATTCAGACATGATGTGCTTCATATTTTCTGAAGGTCAAAAATAAGAAGTCCTTCAATCTGGGAGGAAAAAACACCATTTATTCTTTTAAATACAAACATATACAAGAATCCTCTCTTTTCCTAAGTCTTCCACAACTACTTTTTCTATCCCTTGTCTCCCTTTGTAGCGTTCAAGGTGCTCCCTAGGCCTACTTTTTTTTTTTTTTTTTTTTTTCCAAATTTCATTTTAGATTCAGGGATTACATGTGCAGGTTTGTTACCTGGGTATACTGTGTGATGCTGAGGTTTGGAGTGTGAAATGATCCCATCACCCAGGTACTGAGCACAGTACCCAGTAGCTAGGTTTTGATGCCTGTCCCCTTCCCTTCCTCCCAACTCTTTGGAGTTCCTGGTGTCTGTGGTTCCCATCTTTATGTCCATAAATACCCAGTGTTCAGCTCCCACTTTTAAGTGACAACATGTGGTATTTGGTTTTGTTTCTCCATGAGTTCACTTAGGGTAATGGCCTCCAATTCATCCATGTTGCTACAAAGGATATGATTTCATGCTTTTTTTTATGGCAACGAAGTATTCCATGGTACACCACATTTTCTTTATCCAAGCCGGCACTGATGGGCACCTGGGTTGACTCCATGTCTTTGCTATTGTGAACAGTGCTGTGATGAACATATGGGGGCATGTATCTTTTTGGTAGGGTGATTTCTTCTCCTTTGGATATGCCTCTCACGGCTTCTGCCTTCTCTCTACCTCGTTACTCCTTAAGCAACTGCTATCTGGCTTCTGCTTCCACCAGCCACTGAAACCTCTTTCAAAGACCATATACTGACACTCCTGTCTTCACGCTCTTCATTCATCTAGCCACCGTGGCTCATATTCTCCTCAGTCTGTCCCTCCCCTTCTTGGGTTCCTCATCCTGCTCTTCTTAATGTCGAGATGCCTGCAGCAGTTACACTTATCTCTGACCATTATCTCTGCTTTTATCTCCTTTCTTAAAAGTCTTCAATGTCTCTAGACTGGTGTGTAAAGTCCTCTATCTTCAGTTACTACACCCTTTTCACCTTCAAAATCCTATGTGCACCTCAAACTCAGCAAGTGTTAACTGAATTAGTCATCTTTGCTGCCATCGGCTGCCAACCTCCACTGTGGCCTACTGTGTGTTTCAAAGATGGCTCCGGAAATTATTCCCATCCCACATGCTCTTTTGCAATGTGACCCTGCCATCCCCAATGACAGTGGGAGTACAATCCTCTCCTCTTGAATGTGGGCTGGCTCTCAGGACTCTTGTCACCAACAGGATGTGGCAGAAGTGGCACAGTTCAACTTTCGAGGCTAGGCTGAAAAGGACTGTACAGCTTTCTCCTGGTTCTACTGGAAGGCTCCCCCCTACAGAAGCTCGCCTCTCTCAAGGACTGTACAGCTTTCTCCTGGTTCTACTGGAAGGCTCCCCCCTACAGAAGCTTGCCTCTCTCAAGGATTATACAGCTTTCTCCTGGTTCTACTGGAAGGCTCCCCCCTACAGAAGCTCGCCTCTCTCAAACCCAGCAGCCGTGCCAATGGCAGCCTAACGCACGGGAGAGGCTCGCATGTGCTTCAGTCACCAGCTCCAGATGAGCCCAGTTTTCCAGTAACACCTCCCACGTGTCAGATGTGCTAGCGAGGACACCTCCAGATGACTCCAGTCCTCAGCCAGCTGAGTCACCTGCCATTTGAATCCTTCTAGCTGAGGCTCCCAGACATTGTCATACAGAGACAGGCCATCCACCATCTCTGTGCCCTGTCCAAACTCCTGACCCACACAGTTCATAAGGAAGAGGTTCTATGCCACTAAGTTTGGGATGATGTGTTACACAGCAGTACCCACCACACCCAACAAAACCACCAGTGCTTCCTGGCTCCCTCTGCCTAAGACATGTGTTTCTGCACATCCATTGACACAGCCAAGAAGCATCATCATTTGAGAAATCAACGTGAGCAGGGGTATGCACGCCAGCTCTGCTAGGCTCTTCCTCCTCTAGTCCATTCTGTCGATTACTGAATTCATCTTCTTCAACTATAGGTCTAACCATGCCATGCCCTGCTATAAACCCTTTACTAGATCTCTAATGTCTAGGGAACAATGTCCAACCCCTTAGCCCAGCATGCAAAGTCCTCTAAAATTCAGCCTAATGTCACATTCTCTGCCTTATCTCTCATTTTCCACTGATGATGTTCCCATCTGGTTGGATTGGTCACCGCCCTCTAAAGATGTCCAAAGTGTTTCTATGCATATGCCTCACTCATGCTGTTCACTCTGCCTCTCATGTCTTTTCCTCTCATGGTCATGGGTACAAACTCGTGCCTCCTTTAACGCACAGCCTTGCCTCACCTGAATGTCCTCAGCACTTCACTCTAGCCTCCTTTCTGGCACGCCTCACCTTTGCTCACATGTGAGCATATGCTTCTGCCTCTCACCTCCTCTACTGAACCACAACGTTCATTAAAGGCTCAAATCACACCTTAACACCTGTGTTCCCAATGCCTAACACACTGCCTTCTACCTAAAGGCATTCAATGATTCTGTCATGGTGGAGAATGTATCAGAAGAACAGACTTAATTGGCAGGACAAAAGTTAATCATCTTCTACTCCAACATTTAAGAAACATGTATAGTATGCGAGGCCCCGGGAAGTAGACTGGCCCTCCTTCTCCTTTGGAAGTTCTGATAAAGCCTAACTACTTCACCGCAGGTAAAAAGAGAAGTCTGAGGTAAAATTTTGACTTTAGGTGCCTGGAGAAGAGGCTATAGAAGGACATTTGCTAGTACTATCCAGCATGCAGGGGGTTCAAAGGCGTGTGTTATGAGACGATGTTTCTGTGGGTATGTGTTGTTGTGATAGGCTGATTATTCCTACTGACTGAATAATATGAAGTCAAATCCTGTCATAAATGTGATGCATCTCATTCCAGGCCTTGCTTTAATGCACTGGCATTTTGAGAAGAAAATGATAGACAGCTGCAGCTCGCTGCTGTGCGATAACAGTGCCATGTTCTACGTCAGTCGACGTGCCGTCAGGGCATAATTTAAATGGAGAAGCCCGTTGCTACTTCCCTTCACCTGGGCAATTTCAGTTAGAACTCTTTCAGGCACTCAAAAGACACAGGTTTTTGCTCCTTGAAAAAGACCTGGGAGTCCTAGGACTCTTTAGGTTTACTCTTGTCGAGTGTCAACTGCTTACAACTCCAATGCTTTATCATCCACACCCCATCCCAATATATACGAAACACATCTCTCATCACCTATCAATCTTTTTTCATTGTTCATTCAGTTTAGGAGCTGGTATATGAAGAGCATTCCTGGGGTCATCCATAAACCCTGGGAAGATAACGGAATTCAAACTCAGCAAACATTCTCAACACCAATGCCATCTTTAGAGATGTAAGACAGCACTGATGTCACAGTGCTTTGTATTTTGGGAGGAGTGGTCCTCCCAAACACCATCTAGAGACTGGAACTAGACAATTCTGTAGCCTCCTATGGCCCCAAGTCTCTCAAACCCACCTCACAGCGACAGGGTGGCACACAAGCCAGTGAATGTCTCCAAGCAAATCAGAGAGACCTAATACTTCCTTCAAACCCAATCCTCAAGGATCAATTTTGCCCTCAGTGGTTGCTCCCCAATCTCCTCCTGTCCCTTTAAGAAAGCAAGAAAACACCTCTCCCTGGAATTTGTAGAAATATATTTTTACATGAAATTTTATTTTGGTCTAACCATGCAGGAAGCTATTACCCATCCATTATCTTTATGTGCGTGATTAGGAATAATAGCTGATTTGTGAAGTTATCTATTACGGGAAATAATCAAGATTAATGAGCCCTGTGGCACTTGCTGAATGCCTCGAGAGATTTATTGCTCAGGCTGTGCATCTCTCTTGTTGTGTTGTTGGTGCTGTCAGGAGTTTTTTTTTTTTTTTTAAACAAATGCAAATGGAGACATGGATTCACTGTGGAAGAGGAAAAACGCTCTTTCAGTGTTATCAAATATTTTGGACTGCTCAGCCCCACCTCTCTCAATGATGCTATTTTACTTTACATAATGATGTTGGAATGTTGGCGTCTAATCTCCACTCCCTATCAGACCCGGGTAGGGAGCGTGCAGCTCACACCCTCTGCAGTGCAACGAGCAGACACAAAGACGCAGCTCACTTTGGACTCCTGTCCAAAGTCAAGACACAGGCCAGGCGGAGGGAAAAATACGGTTGTTGTTGCTGCGAATGCCAGGGGAGTTTAAATCACCTGCTCAACTGGGGAGATTCCGCTCTCTCCTCAGTGGAGCTGCCCTGTAGCTATAAGGCTCTTCCAGATGGCACTGCATTATCCTGAATAATCCTGTTCATTGAAAAACAGTGGGTACCTATAGATTTGAGCCCGTGTATTATAACACCGTGAAAGAAGAATCCAGGAGATTGTCAAATATATTTTGATTGCAAATTGTTATTTGGCAATAATAACAATAGCTAACATTTATGAAGTTCTCCTAAGCACTTTCATGTGTATTAATTCATTAAATCCATCACAATGACCTTGTTATTGGTACTGTCGCTTTCCCCAGTTTACAGATGAGCCGTTGAGGCACAGAGAGTTGACAGAAAAGGTCTGGATTGTTGTGAAGGTCTGGATTAATCCAGGACAGTGCTATCCTCGATGCATTTCTGGAAATTGAGCGGTGACCCAGGATTCAAATGGTGGTACGGTCTATTTTATTAACTGTGTGGTTAATATGACATTATAAAACTGCTTCTGACACAAGGCAGATGGGGACGTGGGGACAAAAAACTCCCAATGACTGGATCCCATCTTGGGGAAGCAGATGCAGGCCCTGAACCAGACCGCCTGCTTTTGAATTCCCAATATGTAACTTTAGGCAGTTTCTGTCAACTCTATGTGCCTCAACGGCCCATCTGTAAACTGGGGAAAGCAACAGTACCAATAACAAGGTCACTTTGATGGATTTAATGGATTATTATACATAAAAGTGCTTAGGAGAACTTCGTAAATGTTAGCTATTGTTGTTATTGCCAAATAACAATTTGCCAATCAAAATGTATCTGACAATCTCCTGGACTCTTCATTCACAGTGTTCTAATACATGGGCTCAAATCTATAGGTACCCAATGTTTTTCAATGAACAGGATTATGGTATAAAAGGTGAACATCAAACTAGGAGTTAAAAGGCCTGGCTTCTAGACCAAGGCCAGCCACTGAACAATGATGTGCTGCTGACCACAGCACTTTATTACTTTGGGTCTAGTTTTCTTGTCTATAAAGAACTGGAAAATGATTTCCAATGTCTTCAATGACAGTATCTACTAAACCTTAAGGTTATACTTCTCCTTTTTGTTAACTTAGGGGGAAGAACAACATGATGATTAAATATAAAATCACTGCCATATTCTCAACATTTTACGTAAATGAAAGAAAAGCCAAACGAGCAAATTTGAATACTGAGAATATCATTGTATTATCAACTAATAAAGCCACAGAGTATATGTAGAAATTTTCAGAAACCAAAGCCTTTGAAAATTACAGTAATAGCACAACATCCCAAAAGGATACTTTTAATGTGTTAGCGCCTAGAATTTCCATAAGGATATTAAGAGGATCATTGGGTTTATTTAAAAGCGTATATACTGATGACCTTAGCAGTTTGATGATAATGACCTCTTCGTTGCGGGGTCTGTATTCTCTAGACAGTAATTTTCACATTCTCTGGGCAGACCTTAGAAAATAACACTGTGGGGTTTTTTTTTTTTTTCTCTTTCCTAGAGATTTTTACTAATTATCAGGTAGAATCTTAGCTTTCTATATCAATAGTAAATTGACTAGTTTTTTTAAAGCAGTATTTTCATTTTCAACTTAAAAACAGAAATGAGTCTTTGGGAATTATACCAATTGTGAATTTAAGTGCATGACTATCATTTTTCTCACTCAACTCCACCCTTGACTCTGCCCGTTAATATACCGTCCATCTTTCTTGAAGCCCAAGTGAAATTCTAAGACATCATCTTCAGCCTCTCCAAATGACATTCACCACTCAGCACCCCAAAGCCTGTTTAACTCTAATGTAGCATTTTGTACACCACACTTAATTGTGCTCTGACACATGCCTTCTTTCAACCCAGTAAGGACCTAAGCATAGCATCTACCTCTAATCCACATTTGTTCAAAAACACAGCCAATCTCGTGTCCATGCATTCCTCTGGCTGCCCAACAAGACCCTAAACACAAGAGCTGCATCTTCACTTGCGTTTTGTTCCCACCACCATATCTGGCATACACTATCAACAAAGTTGTTACTCCACCTAAGCTGTGGAATTGAATTATTTTACTTCTTGGGGTTACATCCAACCAGAAAACAAGATACTAAATTCTTCTGGAGGAAAATGAATCTTCCAAGCGACAGTTTCCTTTCCTTGCCAAAACATTACTTGCTCAGACCACTGGCAACCAGTATGGACCAGATCTTCACAGTGGGCTGGTAATGGCTGTGAACTTTCAATAGTGGGGTCTGGGCCCCTGGATTGAGGGAGCAGTAAATCATGTCTGATATAGTCCACGCTGTGGTTGCTGAGACTGGCAACGGGAAGCACAGAGTGAAGATGTGGTCAGTACATGTCAGCCTTGGTTTGAAGGCCCTCTCTGTGCACTTTCTGATCTAATTCTCCCTTATCACTAAATGAAAATGGCATCATCATCCCCTTTCTAATGATGAAGACATTGGGGTTTGGAGAGGTCTGCTGGCTTGCCCAAGTCAGTGGTGGAACCCAGAGTCCAATTCAAGCTGTTAGACTTCCGAGTCCTTGCTCTCAACCACTCAACTCTGTGAGATGGGGCAGAGAGTAACTACATGCATCACCCATTGCAGGAAAAGGGGAAATATGGAATATGCAAAGGAGAAAACAGGTCAAAGCAGAGGGCTGAACTGAGGTTCTAGACAGGGTGCCTAACATTACATTAGTAAAAACTTTCATAGAAGACCCAAGCTATTTTCCATCCTTGATAGGCTGGTTATCTGGGGCCTTGACACCCCTCCATGACAGAAATAGATACCACCATCATCATGCTACTCCTAGGCCAGTCGGCTGTGGCCTCTTCCTGTCCCTGTTATTTAAACTCAATTACATTTACATTTAAGGGTTCCTTCCTAGAAGCCCCTTTCACAGAGCAGTCAAGAAGCTGAAATACACATTTGTTTCCTATTATTAGGAATTCACCAGTTGGCACAGTCCCCAATCATGAGCATCTGTCAAAGCGATAATGGTCCTTTCACTCCTTTCCCCAGTTCATTTTTATTTTCCCAACAGAGGTGTCAGCTGTCAACAGATTCCGTGGTATGAACAGAAGGGTCACCCTGACCCCCCACCTCACTGCCAGTCAGGATAAGATAACAATCACAACCGAAGGATGCACTGTGTCCTGGGATGGGACCCAGGGTTACGATCCATCCTCATGGCTGACTCCTTCATGAAGGGAGAGGAGGAACACTATTCTTATATGAATGGAATTTTTTATCTGACATCTATTTACTCAGCTTAGCGATATCAGGAAAAAGTAACTTCACCTCATTCCATTTACAGCTAGTCATTACACACCAAGGGGCTGTTTCACACACACTATCTGAAGGACAACAAACTCTGACCATTTTGCTCAAAGGCAGCTTCTTTCTCCATCTACAAGAAGTATCTTGAAGTCAATAGATTGTTTTCTACCATGGATGAAGCAAGCAGGCCATAAAGCATGGCTTATTCACAGACAGCATGGACTTCATGCCAAGAGCTCAAAGAACGTGGTTTTCATCTTAAATTTGGAAATGTGAAACACTGACTCCAGAGATCTGTAATCTGAAAATCATAGCATTTTTAGAACTGGAAGGCATCTCAGAGCTCATCTAAGTCATCTCCTCATTTTCCAGATCAGAGAATTGAGAGCCACAGAAGAGGAGTGATTCACATAGTTACTCTCTACTCAGAGCAAAGGAGGATCTGGAGCCATTTTTATGTCTCCTAAGGACTCAGTTTCTACCCTGCAGGGCCACCTAGCACAGTGCCTCGCCCAGGCCAGCCATCAGTACGTTTCTGTCGAACAAACAGCTGAGTGATCTGGAAATACAGAAAAACTAGCGGGAAGAGAGTTTGGAGATAGATATCGGCACCTGGGCAGGTCATACAGCTCATCCTTATCACTGCAACAAAGCAAAGTTCACCCATTGGCTGCAACTGAGTGGACTCTCTTTAGGGTCCTCTGCTGGAAGGAGCTAGAAGCAGGACACCATTTTTTTTTTTCCTATGTTTTCTTGGAGTTGTAACAGATTTGGATTCTGAGAGAGCCCCTGGAGGTAGAGCAGAGATGGGCCTGTGTGAGGATGGACAGGGGGTGTCACCTTCCTCACTCCTGCCCTCCACAGGACTCTGGGTCCAAATAGAAGCAAGGGATGCAGCCCCAGCCCCAGGCCATGGGAACACAGGCCACTCTGTGATAAACTGGCCAAAGTGACAGGCAAATCTGCAAGACTCTCCAGGGAACGAAAACTAGGCCAGGGTGATGTGTTATCAGGCCCAGAATAAAACTTGTTTTATTTGATTCTCCATGAGTTAAAAATGCATGGAAGACAGCACCAATATAATGGGGACATCAGAGGCCAGGGAAAATACATCCCTAAGTGATGAATGTGTCCTGAAAGCCTTTCTTTCTTAAGGTAAAGAATATCAAGGAAGCCCAGCTGATACATACTACAAACGCTTTGCCAATACTTATTTACCAGAGTGGGCAAAAGAATGTGTCAAGTATGCCAGAGAAAAAACAAATCAGTCAAAATCTCCTCGTATAAATTTTCATCTATTTCTAAATCCATCTCCCATGAGAACCCTTCCAGAGGTTCTAACACGTGAATTTAATGAAATCTCCTATTTTTTATTTTCTTCTATCTCAACTCTTCCAGGTTCTGGCTGATATCTGATCCCTCAGTGCGAAAACAGCAAAGCAGGCTCAAGTCGAATTTCCATCTTTCCTGGGAAAAATGTTCTATTGTGAACATGAATGCTCTTTCCCTAACATTTTGTTTAGTCAGTTTTTCAAACTTGAATTGTCCCAGGTATGACTTAGAGAACTTGGATGCTAGTTAAACTTGGGTTTTCAAGAAGCATCCTTTCAATTATGAGACTAAGATTTAGACACCAACTCCTGAAGGCTTCTTTTTTCCTTCCCCTAGGCTGGTCTTTTTGCCAACCTGGGTAATAGAAAATCCCTTTGTAAAAGCTTCTTCAAAAAAATCTTACATTTTTAGCTGATGCTATTAACTTGAGAACATGTCCCATTTTATAAAAGTTCTTATCTGTTAGAACCAATGTACAAGTCTTCACTTCACTAATGAATTTATTATAAGACTGGAATTGCCCCCATCCCCAAATAAGCACTAAAGAATAATTTTTTCTAAGTTTGATTTCTATGAAATGGATGCTAAAGCAACATCTGAGAAATTCAACCAGCACCTGTTTTTCAAAGGAACACCAGACTAATTCATCTCACTGGGCCCACTCAGAAAGTAAAACCAGAAGCAGGCAGAGACAGACAGCCCTAGCCTGCCTCTAGAAACTGGCAGCTGGCTCAACTTAATTCTAATGACAACAGACGTGGATCAACTTGTGGTTTATACAATTTTCTTTTCATTAAGTGACTATCAGGACTTTGACTGAAATTAAAGACTGTCCCAGCAAAGCCTGTCCAGCGTCCTCTTCCACCTCCGGAATAGGGGCTTATCACAGAAGTCTTAAATTAACCACCCACATAAGGTTCTCTCTACAATACACAATGAAAAGGCCCTTCAATATCCAAATCAGTGTCATGCACCAATTATCTTCTCACAGAATGAGTGTCTGATAGAGAGGAAGGTAATGGTTAATGCAGACAGAAACTTTCACGTCTAACACTGCCTCTGCCTGAAATTTACAAAGTCTACTTAGTTTTATAGATGTCCAGGTAGCCATCAGTGAATCCATTTTCTGAGTAATCACAGGTAAACTGCAAATTGTATGTTCCTAGTCTTAATAGAGGAATTAATAATAGCCACATCCCACTAAATATATGTACTTGCTCACTTGCTCATTCCATGAATGTTTACTAAGCACCTAGGATGGTCCAGGAACTAGGCGCTAAGAAATCATCCATTCATGACTGTAAAAGACTTGTAAAAATACAGCTCATTTAAACAAAGAAAAAGCAACGGGAACTAACATTAATTGGGTCTCTACTTGGATCTTTTACATGACCTCACTTAATTCTCACAATAAACCTATGTTATTTCCATTTTTTAAAATGAAGAAATTGAGGTTGTGAGAGGTTAAATGATTTGCTCAAGGTGACCCTCAGTAGCAAAATCAGCATTTGAACTAGCATCTGTCAAGTGCAAAGCTCTTTCCTCTCTACTTTACTGACTCGCATAAATATGGCTAAAACATTTATAAACCGGACAGCAATTCACAACAGTTTATAATCTGGATGGTTCAGTTTCATTTTCTTCTTAGCGCTATAAGTAGTAAAAATGGTCAGCAGCTAACAAATCCCAAAGTCATCTTGCTTTTTTATTACTAAATGCTATTGCTGTTTGCACTGTACTGTGGTAACTCTGATCATATGTGATGATACTGCCAGCTGATGGCAGAAGCTGACCCAAGAGGGAAAGGTGAGTGACAACTTCTCTTTCCATCTTGAATTGCTAGATTCCATGGCCTAAAAAAGGGGGAGGGGCTGTATTAGTTCATTCTCACACTGCTATGAAGAAATACCCAAGACTGAGTAATTTATAAAGAGGTTTAATTGACTTACAGTTCTGCATGACTGCAGAGGCCTGAGGAAACTTAGAATCATGGCGGAAGGCACCTCTTCATAGGGAGGCATGAGTGAGAATGAGTGCCAAGTGAAGGGGGAAGCCCCTTATAAAACCATCACATCTCCTGAGAACTCACTATCACAACAACAGCATGGGGAAAATCCCCGAACTCCCATAATTCAATCATCTTCACCTAGTCCCACCCTTGACACCCGGGTATTATTACAATTCAAGGCAAGATTTGGGTGGGGACACACAGCCAAACCATACCATGGGCCATCTGCATTTTCCGCACGTTTTTGTTGAGGTGACAGCTGTACTTCAACCTAAAAGCTGGGTATCTGCTAAAACCAAGGTCTACAGATGGGAACATAAAGCTATTTTTGAATAAGAGTTCATTTAGGTGAGAGGACTTTAGTTCAGGTAAGCACGAAAAACATATGAAATGTATACATTTTTGAGATACTCCTCTCTTGTCACTCTCAGTAAGTTTTAGAACGTTTTTAGTTTTACTTCCAGAGCAATAAATGTAAGGAGTCCCCTTAAAACTCCAGAGAGGGTAGAGAGTAAAACAGAGGAGTAAGTAGTTTTATACTTTCAGTACATGAAGGAGATATACCCCATCACATCCCAACTGTACACACAGACTCCAAATCGCAATAGAAAATGTGAGCAGCTCAAGTGATTTAATCAATTGTAAAACAAATCTCTTTGGGTCCAACAGCATTTGCTTAATTCTTTAATCACATCATGTTATGCTGAAGAAGGGAGCAGCATGATTCTCTAAAGCAAAGCAATGGATGTGCCCAATAGCACCATCACTTCCAGACAGTATCCACTGGGCAGCCAAAGGTTTAGAGTCTTTTCTTGCACAGGTCAAGAATACGTAATAGGTAAGAGAATACAGACTGGCAGCCTCCGATTCTTTTATATTTTCTGCAAGCCGTGCAGGAAGAGAAAGAACCGCCCACTCTTTTGTAATCTGACATAATTATTCATTCACCCATTAAGCTTTTAAATAAGTCCAGTGTTACATCTCTACCTAGCTTTTCTGAGTAGTTAGTTTGTAGAGAGTATAGATAGATTTTGGAAGATAGGGGATTTGGAAATGAACAAGGTTCTGGATGAATGAAACCAGTGACTCTAGAAATGGGTCAAGCATTAAAATGAGGCCAAGGAAAAATACATTTAGGGACTATTTCGACTTGGGACTGTGTTATTCTCTGTGGGCACCTGTTATTATAGGTAGAACTCGTTCAGCTCTGGAAAAACAGTGAATTCATTCCCTTCCCTTGGTAATCATTTTCTCTGAGCAAAGCATAAGTTTATGAAAGATGAAATCTGTAGCACCCAAGAGAGAAATGTTGTTGAACTCGATTTCCCATTGCATACATTCCCCCCCACCACCCCACCACTTCCTTTAGGACAATACAAGGAAGAACAATTACACAGCATCTGGAAGAGGATTTTTTTTTTTTAAATAAATAGACTAATGTCTTAAAGAAGTTCTCAAGTATCTGTATCTATTAGACTATGGAATTGTCCTCCAAGGGAAAGCATTCAAAACGAAATGGATAAAACACAAACGGAGGGAATTATCTCAAACCAGAAGCAAATGGTCTGCTCTAGCCTACCTACAGAGGTCACTTCCCAGCTCTCATTTCTATTTTGCATTCCCTTTGGTATGCTTTTCTCAAGGATTACTTTGGGCTTTAGCTGCAGAACTCCTAATATGCTTTTACAGGTGTTACTGTATGTCTAAATCATGACGTAGCAGTTTGAAAGACTACTGTCTTTGTCCTACATATTTTTCTTCTACTCACATAATTTCTCAAGCTGTGGGACTAGAGTCCATAAAAGTGAAATTAATTTTATGTTTATGTGCACTGTATGGTTTTGATTATGGGTGAATTGTTCATAATTCATCTGTCAAGAGGCTCACCCCTGTACTTCAATGTATCTCACTTACAGGGCAATGAAATGTTTCACACGATGATAAACGCTAACTTTGAACCTAATTGCTTTCTGGTTTGAACTTCGAATTTTGCTGATAAAACTAATAATAGGTATTTTTACAAGGCTCAGAGGATTTGCATCATTTTCCAGAAGACAAAAGCATACACATTCAAGTATGGAATGTGTATTTGGAAGACAGAAGTTTCGAATGCCAACAAATTGACCTCATTACTTCTGGTATTTTGATCACGCTTAGGGCATCAAGTCTCTGGTTATAAAAGCCTTACAATACCTTCAGTACTGGACTCATCAGAACTGACCCACTTGGGATTATTTCAGATGTTTCCAGAGTCGTGTTTCCTTACTTTCCCTGTAGTTGGCTTTAAGAGAGAAACAACTGGCAATGGTGGTCATTATAAAAGCACCCAAACTCAAAGCCTTTTGCTGGGGTTTGTTCTGGTGTTGGCACACACTCCCCCCAATGTGCACACTTTGTTCTTAAACCCCTCTGTACACTGAAAATCTGGTATTTATAATGATAACCCTCGGCACTGTGTGAACTACTATCACCACGGAGACATTAACTTGTCTCAGAGTTAATGGTTTTCAAAACGGCAAAGGACTTGGGAAATCACCATTTTATAGGGGAGGAAACTGAAGCCCAGAAAAATAAAGTGACTTGCCTAAGGTTACTAAGCAGTCAATGACAGAGCAAGAATTCAAAGCCAGGTATTATCTACAAGTCCAATACTTCTTTCATAACCTCTCTAGTTTACTATGACCTGCTTTTTTCAAAAGCTACATGTTATCAATAACCAAGTTAGATCTGCAAGACAAGCTCCCCTACAGTCAATCCCCTGTAAGCCTAAAATTATACTACTGACTACCAAAGCCTTGATTTGCAGAGCTCAAACCAGGTGATTTAAATTTTCCTAAGGCTTAGAAAGTTAAAAACAGACCTAAGTCCATAGATCCACTCAATGCTTCTTTGACTATAAAGTTTTACCTAATGAATCCACATTATTTTAGTATGCACCAAAGGAAAGGCTAAACACACAATTTCACCTAGAGCCAGCATTCTTTTAAAAAGGCAATGCTAGGTGCTACCTGTTACATTGGTAACAAGAGAGATTTGAGTGAGCAATCAGTACTTAATTCTGAGCTGTAAAGCATTCTTAGAAGCTTTCACCTAAAAAACATTCGAGAATTGACAAGTAGCCCTGGATCTGGATCTGTCCACAGATATTAAAGCAAGCCGTGCGCATTTAAAGCCCTCAGGCCACATTTACCCAGCTCTTGCTGTATAACATATCAAGCCCACATCCTTGCAATGCTAATGTACCCCCATAGCAACTGCCTTTGCTTTTTACTCTGTCCCTTGTTGCTTGCTGCTGAATTTGGGCTCTTTG
This sequence comes from Pongo pygmaeus, assembly GCF_028885625.2. Classification (NCBI taxonomy): domain Eukaryota; kingdom Metazoa; phylum Chordata; class Mammalia; order Primates; family Hominidae; genus Pongo; species Pongo pygmaeus. The sequence continues at coordinate 11,195,970 of NC_072381.2, read as the reverse complement.
ACTATTATTTACAATTCTAAGACAAAGTTCCATATAGTATCCTCCTTATCCTCCAATAATCTTCCTCGAGGAGGAGTAAAGTTGGCCTGATTTAAGCTTGGCATCTGTCCACCAGGCCAGTGCTGTTAACAAGCTTCCCCCACGTACGACCATCAATATCCCATCTGCTATTTTAACTTCTGCTTGTTCATGTCTACCTGGACTCTAAAAAACAAACAACAAAAAAACCCACAATGGATCTGACTTATTTTTCCTTCTGAATAATTCAAGAGAGACTTAAACTAATGTTCTTAATTGGTATTTTCCCACACTAAAAAAGTACACTGATATATCATTTTTCAATAAACTTCTAACAAAAACAGGAAGAAAAAGGAAAGCTTTTTGTTTCACTCATTATGAGATACTGATGTTGGTAGTTTATTAAACATTTCAATTAATTGACATTAATCAGATTACTAGTATTTTGCCCTAATAGTGATGGTTTTTTCTTGCCTACAACGTTTTCAACCATCATTCCATAGCACCTGCTTGCCTGGATCCTTTAGGAATCACTCCTCCTTCCTAAGAACCCTGATGGCTGCTCACCCCCATTTCATTCTCAATGTCACCTGCTTGGCTGCAAACACTTTATCCGCCAAAGACAAGTCTCTAAGTGAATGCTAAACCAACATTCACTGTAGACCCTGGACATTTAAGTCCATACATATGTTCACAGCAATAATCCACTTAATTTACACAGCAGCCTTCTTTTGAGTTTCTTAGAGCTCTTTGCAGATAGAATAAAACACCTTCAACATACCAGTTTTGGGAATCCAATTACCATCTCACAAACTTTATCACATCGTACATATATCTATATATCAGGACTGCTCTCCATACCTTACTGAATAAATAAGGTTGTAAAATAGAATATAATCTTTTTACTGGGCAGTTCTCACATTAACCTTCATTTTCTTTTTTTCTGTTTTAGAAGAGACGGGGGCGGGGAGAGAAGAGGAATGCTGAAAGGGCATTATGCTTTTGCTATTTAGTAAAAGAAGTATCAACATGTCTTCTGATGACTCCTGAACATCCCTTACAAATGAAGGAGCCACAGAGTGGGGCAACTCCATGCCTTTATCACTCAGCCAGCCAAGGAAGAGGAAGCCAATCAAGCCACACTTGACAAGGGACAAGACCATTCACTTTCAGGGCCAAGGGGATTAGGACAGAGCAGCATTTTCCCATAGTGACAAGAGGAAACAAGAGAATCGAAAGCATCTTTCAATTCCATTCTGAGTCAAACAAGTTGTTCTTGCAGCCCAACTGGGAACCTACATGCAAACCAGTTCTATGAGAAAATATGTCCCCAAATTCCAGTAAGTGGTTGAAAGCGAACTTTTGACTAATTTGTTATTTAGAGACCAAATTCATTTACTTTAGATATTTCAACATAAGAATAACACATAGTTCCTATGGCTGGGCAAGACCAGGGAGTACATACAAAGGAAACGGATATTCTCCTAGGTAGAGGTTGGAATAGAGCTGTGTCCATGTGCTCAGAGTTGCAACACATGATTTACACCTTTTGTGACACTCAGAACGGTCACTATGCTCTCAGCTGCACTGGATGTATTTTTTGCACCATACCTACACTGTCTCTGCTCACACAAGTGCTGCCAATAATACCAGTCCCCAGTCGCAGACAGGAATGAAGGGCATCTTTCAGCAAATTTCAAAGAATAGCAGGTAATTTATCCCATAGTGAATATTAATTAGGCAAACCAAAAAACGGCAATCAGGCATGGGCTAGAAATCTTTCCCTTCAACTCCATGCTACTTCTAAGGCAGTACTAAGATATTTGGAAAATGGAAGGGTTCAATTCAGTGATGAAATTTTTCTTTAGGATAAGCTGACATATTTTCTAAGAATAGACCTAGGCTGGAAGCGACAGTCACTAAGTAACTTCCAATCTTTGGCTGTTTTTAAAAAATCCCTTAAGCAGCAGAACAGTCATTCCCAATCTTTACGAATATATTTTTTAAAAAATGTTTTAGCACCCTCATGGGATAATAGTTGAGCTTTTGGTATCAGATGACTTGAGAAAAATACAAAAGGATATAAATTCAAAGCTAGTTTGAATTTGGTAATGTGTTTTGAAATAGACATTTTGCTAATCAAAAAAGCAACCAAATAGGTTGAACAGATGTTGTAACACACACATACTCATATACACTTTAGCCTGTAGACAGAACTTGATGTGTCCAAGGACTTAAAACTTCTGACAACAACTACAGCCCCTCGAGGGCTGTGGCACAGAGGCTAGAAATCACTTACCTAAGGTAGGTTTTCAAATTCCAAGCTTCCAAGTTCTATGGCCATTACAAGAATATTCCCAATTATTTTACATTTGATAACAGTATGAAAACTATTTAAAAATGTATAACCAAAATCATCAACATAAAGAAACTGTGAATTAAACCCTCACTCTGCTTCACAGCACTAGGTAAAACACGAAGGACATTTGTGGGTTTCCCAGCCACCACCCTGCAGCTATCACCTTACGTTCTCAGCACCCCAGGGAGACCTGGCCCCTTCTCCTCAGTCAGCATTAGTAAGATCAGCACTCTGTGAGGCCCAAGGCCATTCTGATGCCATGGTCACCGTTAACCAGTGTACCACAGTTGAGTGAAATATAAAAACCATTCCACTTGAAACCAGAGTCCACACATAGAGTCTTTAGGCACAGTGCCTGACATATAGTAGGTGCCAGCAAATTTGGCTATTTTTATAACTATCACAAGCCAGTAATTCATTAAGCCTGGATATGAACAAAATTCCAGACCCTCATACCACTGTATGTTGCTGTGACTATTGCTAAAGATCCCGGCGTGTTTCAATCCCTGCTGCTACTGCCATTCCTCTACTTTAAATAAACGTGTCCATATTCCTAGAAATTGTTAACTGAAAAGATGAAACCATTAGGGTAAGGGGTGTTGCAGCTGGAGGGCTTAAGTGCCACCAAAATATAATAAAAAGCCTTCCTAGAGAAAAACGCTACGTAATTTGAAAGCGAATTGTCAAAGCTTAAGGGATAGTTTCTTCTACAGTGAGGGCAGTACAGGAGGCCCACTGAGTCACTAGCCAGTGTTACACTCTGCTCTGTCCAGATTTGTGAATGTTTCATAATTCAAGTATTATTGCTAAGATTTGACATGTTAATATTTTGGTATAATTATATTAGCATTATTTATGTTTATCATAATTGTATTTCTAAAATATGTAACTTGTATTAGTAGTATGTTGTATAATAACAGTATGATTTGTGTAATAACTTATATAATGTAATAGGATATTAATATAGTTATTAGTATAGTATTAACATTTTAATATCGTTATTAAAAATGTTTTCTATGTTTTAAAAAACAATTTTATTGTATTTCAGGGATATCTGCTTCCCATCCTCAGTTAGCATACCTCTGTTGTATAATGTAAAAGAAAGGGAAATCAGGATTCACCTAAATGAGTATCAATCAAATGGATATTCCACAACTCAAGTGATACCTGTGAACCCGAGGTGTTAGTAAACTTAAGGGTCACCATCTACAGACTCCATAGGGATGGGAGATACTATTGTGCTCCTATAGTTGGGGCTGCCTCTCTATATCCTTTGCTTTAAAATTCAGAAGGAGTGAAGATCAGCTCAGGCAATAATGCTGGTTTGTCCCAGAGCCCAGAATCTGCTATGTTAGCCAGAGTCTCTCACGCTCAAAGAGGCTGTCAAAGAACGGGGTGTGGCTACTGTGGCCTCCCAGGGGCCAGTGGTCACACTCCAGCCTCACAAAGTGAGCACAGACTGTAGAGGCTCCACTATGGTCATGGTCTTAGCAACATGCAGGAAACACAGTCCAACCATTCATTGTCATCTGGGTAAAATACAATTAAACATCAAAGACTTGAGTCTTACATAGTGACATCAAAATCTTTCCCTCAAGGCAAAGAAACAACTTGTCACATGCACTTAAAAGAGGTTCTATAAGTTAACATTAGAGAGATGCAGAGAAGGAACAAAACCCTAGGAGAGAAAAATACATAATTCTCTCAAATTAGTGTCTTCCATGGGCTGAAAACATCTATTAAATGGGGACTTTGATCCTAAAGAAAAAATGACAAAAGAATGTTGCTCGACCTCACCTCTATCAACTTTCCTCTGTTTCACCTGGAACATGTAACTCAGCTGTCCACATCTTGGACCACTTGACCATGCTGTGTAATCCTAAGGACATAACCCAAAAGGCAATCTCCAAACTCATGGTGTCGCCACCAATTCAACATTTCTATTTTAATGTGGGATCAACCTGTCATGGTTACGATGCTGATTATGACTTCCGTCCATTCAGTTTTCCTTCTATACATGTCCAAACATGTCAGCAACATGACCCCATTGACTCAGGACTTGACAGAGGTGAGATATGAAAGGATTCAGATCCGTTTTGTTCCTGCATGGGGTCCCAGGTAAGAAGAACTGAGATTATAATAAGTGGGTTGGTGAAGCAGCAGAAACAAAATCCTGTACTTGTTTCCAAAGCCTCTGGGAAATAACACTGGTTTTATTATTTTCATTTCTCAGAACTACTTCCAGCAGCAAGACAGTTAAGAGACACATTGGATGAGGCAACAGCGGGGAAGAAAGGGAGCTGATCTTGAATTGGCTGTGTACTGACAGATTGTATGAATGAAAGCAATAAAAATAAGCCCCAAAATCTGGGTTTTGAGTGGAAAAATCTCTTGTGAAAGGCAGTTTATTTCAACTGTGATGTTATCTTTGTGTCGAAGATAAATCAGGAAATGTGTAGCCTGAGTCACCTGGGTTTGAATCCCAGTTTTCCCTCTTCCTAGATGTTTGACTCTGGCAGGGAAGTAGCCTCCTCTGAACCTTAGTTTTATCATCTGTAAAATGGAGGTAATGAAACCAACCTCATATAGTTGTTGTGAAGAGTAAACCAAGATAAGACATGTTGGATGCCTGCTGCAATAAAACTTCATGCCCCTGAGCTTGTTCCCAAGAACCAGCGCATGTCCAAGCTGGAGGCTTGCTACAAAACACAGGCCAAGTGGAACTCAAGGAAGCACGACAATTCAAAGGGATCAGGAGCTCTCAAGTCGTTCATTAAGGTAGAAAACTAATTTAAATTTCAGCAGAATGAGCCTCGATAAATAAAACATAAATAAGATTAAAATAAATAGGTTCACTGCTGTATTTATCTGGCCATTTGATATTACTGTATCTTTACTCTCTACCACCTTTAAATAGCCAAATTTCTCAAAATAGTCATTTATACTATCCCCTTCTTTTCTCACCTTCCATTTCATAGCTGGCTAGTTCCAATCCAACCTATAATCTCATCACTTTACTGGAGTATCTCCCACTAAGGTTACCAAGTATCTCTATGTTGATAAATTCAAAAACTTTTGTTCTTTAGTTTCCCTCTTATTAGACTCCTTAGCAGCAAGTCATGCTATGTACCCTTCCCCGAACATTCACCTCCTCTGTCTTCCTTCACACAGTATCATGCTTTCTCCCATGCCACTGTTCTTCCTCTGTCTCCTTCACAAGTTCATCGTCTCTTCAGGCTGCAAAGTATTGTTGGTCCCAGACACTGGGACTCAGATGTTCTCACTTTATACCCCTCCCCCAAGATCATTTCATCTTTGCTCAATATTTTCATGACTCAAGATGTTCACCTGAACTACATGCAGATGAACCTCAACTCCACACCTCCAGCCGGAAATCTCTCACCAGGCCCAGTCCTGTATGCACAAGTGCCTGGTTCAAAATCACCTCAAATGCCATCATCACTTTTTAAAATCCAAGTGTGACAATGCCTGTCCTCTGCTTAATTCCCTTAGATGGCTTCCCTTGTTCTTAGGATCAGGGCAGAAATCCTCCTCATGTGTACAGGTCACTGGATCATGCGTGCCCGCGTCCTCTCCAGCCTCACCCCACCGCTTGTGCTCTCTGCATTCCCACCACCTGAGCCTTCACTTAGTTCAAGCAAATCCTCTGTCTCCTACCCTGAGTCCTTTGCATGTGTTGTTCCCTCTACCTGAAATTCTCTTCCCTCCTCTTTTGCCTGCTAAACCCACTGTATACTAAGAAAAAAGGGTCATCACCAATGGACCTCTTTTATTTTTTTACTTTTTGAATGAATTTAAAGAATGATTTAGAGAATAAAACAAGAGTACAAACATTATTGGAAACATTAGTGATAACTTAAATAGCAAACCCAAATTTTTACTCCAATTTTCCTAGCTTTGAAGCTTCAGATACTCAAAATAGGTAACTTCCCTTGAATGCAACTAACTGCCCTTCGACTGTCCTGAATGAAGCTGGAATATATCCACCTTACAAATGCTAACTCTAGGTTTGAACATAGCTCTAATAGGTTCTAGCTCATCATTACTTCTGGTTCTTTTTGTAGCTGCATCATCAAAACACAGTATCTTAACATGTGACGGCTCATAGTTTTGCTGATGAAAGGACAGCCATGTTCCTGGCTTAAGAATTACGAAACACTTTCATTTCTGGATTTGGTGCAATCAATTAGAGTGACAAGCCAATGATTCTTTTCATTTCTACATCATATATTCCTTCTAACCACCTCTGTATACATGCTTGCATTTGTCCACTTATAAAAACCATATGAAGTACATTTTCCGTACACAAACATCTTAAAAGATGAAATAATTTGTCACATGTCCTTCTAGCAAAAACAGAATGCTCCAGGTTTTTGCTGCAAAATGTTGTATGATGAAGTACTCCCTACTGAATGACTACCGTATGAATATGAATACCGTATTTCCTTTTCATCCTTTCAAATGCATTACTGACTCACATGATTCCTGAGTTGAGGAAAATTCATCTGGGATATCTTCGTCTGAAGAATCTGAGATTTCACTTACACTATCAATTTCACCATCATCATTAGAGTCTAGAGAGCTTCTGTCTTTCGGCATTTATCTTCTGAATCATGTAGTAATCACGATCCTTTTCTTTGCTATCATGGGAGAAAATTATCAATTCTCAACTCTGTTCAACCAGAGATTTTTTTTTAATTTAGATAAAAACATTTCTTGACTTATTTTATACCTGCTTGAAATATACAAAAAACTGTGGGTCATGCAGTAAGAAAACTTGAGGATAATATAATAACACTTCACTATTGCATCAGCCTTATATTTGATTCCATCACTCACTGCTTTTCTAACGTTTATTTTAGTATCGTTGGGAATAACTGATAAGCATGGATGAACAAATTCCTCAGATGATGAAATAGGAAAATGTTTCAAGATACAGAAAAGACCACTAAGATGTCACAACATGTCTTAGGTGTACAAAAGGTCCAACAGAGCTATGTGGTAATGCTAAGACAGAAAGAGTTGTTTTTCGCCTTAAAAGAAATAATGAGGCCAGGCGCGGTGGCTCACGCCTGTAATCCCAGCACTTTGGGAGGCTGAGGCGGGTGGATCACGAGGTCAGGAGATCGAGACCATCCTGGCTAACACGGTGAAACCCCATCTCTACTTAAAATACAAAAAATTAGCTGGGCATGGTGGCAGGCACCTGTAGTCCCAGCTACTCGGGAGGCTGAGGCAGGAGAATGGCGTGAACCCGGGAGGCAGAACTTGCAGTGAGCCAAGATCGCGCCACTGCACTCCAGCCTGGGGGACAGAGCGAGACTCCATCTCAAAAAAAAAAAAAAAAAAAGAAATAATGTTCTAATAATGTTCTGTTTGTTCCTTCAAAGACCTCTACGAAAGATTAAACTTACGCAACAGCAATCCTTTAAAGCACTTAAGGCATCTCATAAAAGAAACTCCAAAATTAAAATGGGGACCAACGGACCCTGATGGTATACTGAGGGTTGCAGGCAGCTCCTCACCTTTAAGATATTGGCATCGTTGCCATCCTTTTCAGGGAAGATTTTCTGGATCTCCCTGATTAGGTCAAACTTGCCTATCACGCCATTTTGTAACATCATTTTCTTCTCTCTCATAGCACTAACACAGTTGCAGTTTGACATTTATTGGTCTGATTAGTGTGAGTATTTGGTCAATGTCTGCTCTCTCAATAAACTTTAAATAAGCGTAGAGACTGTGTTTCCTCAGCATCTGGAATCAGACATGGCACACAGTAGGTTCTCAATAGAGACCTGGGGAAACGAGTCTAAATTCGGTTCTATCTGCACACTATGTGAAATAACTGTCATAATGGGTAAGAAGTGCCCACTATTGCTCAGAATTTTTTCCTAAGAGATTGTTAACATATTTTCATCCTCCCCCCATCCCCTACTGTGTGATCCTTGACAACAGTGAAGGAAATATTTACTAAGTACCTACTGGGATCAGGTGGTCTATGTTCAATGTTCTGTTTTAATTCTCAAAATCTTGCCAACTGAATATTCCCATTTTCACTTTACAGATGGGAAAGTGGGATTTAGAAGGTTAAATAACTTGCCCAAGGCCTCAGAACCAATAAATAGGACAAGAGATTTAAATTCATGCCTGATCTGACTCTAACCTGTGTTCTTTCAACTTCATCCACTGAAACACACAAGGGAAGTATGCTCTATTTCTTTTACAACTATCCAGAACACAGAGTTTCTTGCTCGGGAACCGGTGGGCACTAAGAGGTGTTGTCTAAAGAGCTATGATCCAATTTAAATCAATATTTAGATTTGGTTTGTCTTGCATGGGTTTTGTTTTTTTCTAAAAGGCTTGTACTGTCCTTGCCTTGTGTGTGGAATTTTATTTAAAGTAGAATATACGCTACACGGGCACTTAGAAGCGTTCTCATTTTCCTTGGACAACAGGAAGTCAGCTCCAATGGATTAATAAGAGCAGTGTGCTTCAGATATTACACATTTGCAAGCAAGTTTTAGTTAGCAAATTCAGAAATAAAGTTCCCCAATGGAGGTCCTGCCTTTTACCAGCACTTCAAAAATATATTTCCACTGGCTATCAGAATGCCTGTTGCCATAAAATATCATGACTTAACGTAAGCCCAGTGTTTTTAATCTGCCAAATATGTACACATTTATGTACTCTTATAAGAGGTTATAATGGCTTCCTTCTTAGAACTCATTTCACTTCATACATTTCTATTACAAGCTGAGGTTCCTCCTTTCCAAATCCAACAGCAAAATCATGAGATGATATCATTAAAAGACATAAAAAAGCTAGAGTGACATTAAAGGACTAATAACTGGATGATGGAGGGAATTGAGAGTGAAGTCAAAGTTGCGAATTCAGGTCCCTCATCATAATTTCTACCTGTAGGCAAGAGTTCTATCATACCACATGACAGTAACTACAGAGCCAAGCACAGTGTCACCCTGACTGTGCCGTTTACAACCCACAGCACCTACACCAGCGGTCCTCAGGGGAAAGGGAGGAGATGCAGCAGGAGCTGGGGTTCTTGCTTCGATATACACATGCAAGTCTCTTAGCTACCCCCACATCCTGGCACCTAGGAAACCATGCTGTAATTGGGAAATGGTAATTGGTAAGTCCCACAGATGAGTCCCCAACAAGCAGCAACCACTCCTCCTCCTTATCCCCTACAGACACACCTTGATCCACACAGTGTAACCCACATGCGCACCCCAGCTGACATAGTATCATCCTTTGGGCAACTACATATGTGAACGGTTAAAGAGCCTGAGGCTGACAAGCGGGATGCTCATGGGGGTCTGGGGAAGTCTTAGGGTGGGAGGGCTTGAGTGTTTCACTACTGTGGTTAAGAGTTAACAGCCCACTGCCTCAGCTCGAATACTGACTCTGCCCTTGAGTGACCCAAGGCCCTCAGGTGAATCATTTATGCTCTCCGAGTCTCCAGGTCCTCGCCTATAAAACGAAGGTGATAACATGTACTGTTTAAAGCTGTTGTGAAAGGTCACAGGGTTAATCAATGTACAGTGATTGGCAGCACACCCACCATAGCAAGTATGAGCTATTGCTGTTACAATTTTCAGAGAAAGAAAAAAAAAGGTGTGGTTCCAGAAAAGATAGGAAATTTAAGAAAAAAAAAATAGTAGTTATCAAACAACTGATGAATGTCAAGGCACACAATAAAGCCAGCTCATTCTTCTGCTCAAATCCCTTCAAAGCTTTACTCCCAGTGCCATGGAAAACCTAAGTGCTGACAGGGCCCTGTGTGGCCGGGATCCCACTTCCTGTGGCCTCATCTCCTTTTTTCCTCCTCCTCACACCCTCTCAGCAGCCACAATAGCCTTTGGGTTCCTCCGACACGCCAGGTGCACTCCTGCTGTACGGGGCACTTCCAGTACAACTGCCTTCTGCCTGGACTGATCTACCCTGCACAAGCATGTGGCCAAATCCCTCAGCGGCTTCCTGGTTTTCTTTCAATTGCTCCTTCTGGAGAAAGCCTACCCTGATACCCTATTTAAAACTGCAACCTTCCCTGGGCCCTCCAAATCTGGAGCTCCTAGTTCTCCTTGCCCTGCTCTATTCCTACCCCCCACCCTGACCACAGTACCTTCTAAGTAAGCTGTTTTATTTATAGCATCTGCATTCCTCACTAGAGTGCACACTCAGCAATGGCGGGGGGTGGGGTGTGTCTGTCTTTTCACTGATGCTCCATAAACATGTTTTGAAGGAATAAAATCTGAACTTCATATTTTAAAGTTTTTCCCTATTGGTTCAAAGAGGAAAACCACATCCTTGTGGGTTCTCCCCCCCCTCATTTTGACATGGATAAATCACAATGACTAGAGCTCCTTATGATTCCAATGATCCAAGAAACCTCTAACCATCACACTAGATGGTTCGCTGGATAGCAAACTAATTTGTGTACCGCATTTATTTCTACACTTCTCTTTCCAAAAAGAATCTGAGGTCATTTTGGTAGTAAGGAATTTCCCTTTAGCAGTTCAAGAATTTACCATCAGATCTACTGAAAGAAACCTGAGGAAACAAGATGATAATCTCACATTTTTGAAAATGCATCACTGTAAGACAAATACTTGCAAACACAACACCATACAATAATTTCTAGGACAGATATTGATGTTTTGATCATGGCAATTGTTGTCAAACTCATAGCCACCAGAAAATCCCAAGATACACTGACCACCTCTCCAAAGAGGAGACCTTGTTTAACAGAAGGTGAGCTCCTTAAGTTATGAAAGGAAACTCACCCTTAAGATACATAAATTGCTTAACTGCTTGAACTGCTTGATTCCTTTGATAGCAAGGAACTTCACTTTGATAGTAAGCACTTCACACTGATAGAGATGTGCATTACAGGATTACCAGGGATAGTCTAGGTGACAAATGACACACACATCTTGAGAAAGAAACATTCCTGAAATGGAGACTGGGCCTGCAAAGCTTTTGCAGTATTTTTCTACCTGGTCTAATTTTAGATGATTCCCTGACTACCGGAGGGTTTGTACTATGCCAGGTTTATCCCAGCTCAAGCAACAGATTTTTCTCTCTGACTGCAGGTCACATTATCTCATGAATGAACTGTTATTTAGGTCAGTAAAGAGTCTCTGCCTAATTGAATGTGCCTTTTATTCCTGGTGCTCATGCTCTATATATCAAGATTTTAAATCATATTTGGGGGGTGGGGAAGAGATTGGTATGAGGAAGCAAAAGGGGATTGAGACATTTATATACTGTATTTGAAGCAGAACAGGTCAAAATACCTGAATAATTTTAAATATTTCATTCTTAAATGATGGGTTCACTATGGTTTAATTGATACCACTTGCTTAGCTATTACTTCTTCCAGTGTTAAACACTTTTTCTCCCTTAACAAGAAATGCTGTTTGATTTTAAACTTGAAGGTTACTGTTCTAGAAAAAAGAAAAGCAATGTATTGTTTCTTTCATCATAATAGGCAAACAAACAAAAATAATTCCTTGGTTGAATAACCACAGACCACTCTAAAGGGAGTGCTGGTGGGACTGGCCTGCTGAAAACAGTCAACTAATCTAAATGTGGAACATAGTTAAAGAGAAACCAAATCCACAAATCAGAAAAAGCATCAAACACTGTGAAATGATTTGGAAAACCTAGCCTAGATCTAAGAATCGGGTTAAATCTGTCAATGAAATGAGAGGATCCTGTTAATTGTGCATTTACACTTTGAGAAGACTCAATCTTTTGCCCGAAACAAAAAGCATAAACTCCAGAAGGACGGGATCAAGTCTCTCCCCAGCAGATGCTGGGAATCATGCCTGACACACAGCAGGCCCTTAAAGTATCTGCTGAAGGCACTTAGGAATTAGTTTCCTGTAGTTCAACTGAGTGAATGCAACTCCACCGATAAACAGCACACTCTAGGAGCTACAAAACATACTACCCATGCAGAACGCAAAAGGCATGAATCCACTCCCCTCTGGAAGCAAAAACCAAAGATGCTCAGGGTCACCTTTAAGAGAGTCCGACTTAATAGGGCAGAGACAGACCTAGGCACAAGTGTCCCTAAAGAATTATTTAGGTGATTTTAATGTGTAGACCAAAACAAAAACCACCGATCTATCAATACAATACTGAGTTCTTAAACCTAAACATTTTTACACGATGTCTTATCTACGTTAATAATACAAGCAAAAAAAGGGTTTATTTAAAGACAGCTGCCACATTTGTGTAACACTTCAAAAGGATCTGATATTTAAATTTCACATTTAAAATCTGTAACTCCATTCTAAGACATTTTATTGAGTATGAATAAACCTTTTATTTATGATGCTTTAACTTAAAATGTGACCCCAAATTACTTTGAAATAAGAAATGCTATGCACAGCGCTTAGCACACAGCAATGCTTTCAAATAAAAATTGGTAATTAAAATTCTCTAGTTTCAATATTGACATGTATATGTTCCCATGTGGAGATTTTATAGATAAGTCATGAATGTTTGGTAGTAGTCGCCTGACCATCTTAAGTCAACATCTTTCAATGATTTCAAATCACTTTAGATATCAAATGGGGAATAAATATTTCATAGGTAGCCCCCTTCTGTATGTGCCATGTTCCTAAATACCGGCACACCTTGAAGATACAGCAGGTTTGGTTCTAGACCATCAAAATAAAGCTAGTATTTCAATGAAGCAAGTCACATGAATTTTTTGGTTTCCCAAGGCATACAGAAATCATGTTTACACGACACTGCAGTAAACCTATTAAGTGTGCAACAGCATTATATCTTTTAAAAAGTACGTATCTTAATGTTAAAATACGTCATTGCTAAAAATTGCTAACTATCATTTGAGTCTTCGGCTGGTTGCAATCGTTTTGCTGGTGGAGGGTCCTGCCTCGATGCTGATGGCTACTGACTGATCAGGGAGGGGGCTGCTGAAGGATGTGGCAATTTCTTAAAACAGGACAACCATGAAGTTTGCTGCTTTGATTGACTCAGGGAAAATTTTTCTGCAGCATCCCACGCTGTTTGATAGCATGTTGCCCATGTTAGAACTTCTTTTAAAATTGGAGTCAATCCTCACAAACCCTGCCACTACTTTATTAACAAAGGTTATGGAATATTATGAATCCTTTGTCATTTCAACAATGTACACAACATCTTCACCAGGTGTCCATCTCCAGAAACCGATTTCTTTGCTCATCCATAAGAAGCAACTGCTCATCTGTTCAAGTATGATCATGACACTGCAGCAATTCAGTCCCATCTCCAGGCTCTACCTCTAATTTGAATTCTTTTCTATCTCCACCATACCTGTAGGGACTTCCTCCAATGAGTCTTGAACCCCTTAAAGTTATCCATGAGGACTGAAATCCACTTCTTCCAAATTCCTGTTAATATTGATACTGTGACCTTCTCCCATGAATCATGAATGTTCTTAATGATCTCTAATATGGTAAATCCTTTCCAGAAGGTTTTCAATTTACTTTGCACAGATCCATCAGAGGAATCACAATCTATAGCAGCCATAGCCTTACAAAATATGTTTCTTAAATAAGACTTCAATGTGGAACTTACTTCTTCTCCATGGGCTGCAAAATGAATGCTTCATTAGCAGGCATGAAAACAACATTAATCTCTTTGTACATCTCAACGAAAGCTGTTGGATGACAAGGTACGTTGTCAATGATCACTAATATCTGGAAAGGAATCTTTTTTTTTTTTTTTTTTTTTTTTTTCCCTGAGCAGTAGGCCTCAACAGTGGGCATAAAAAATTCAGTAAACTGGCCAGGCATGGTGACTCACGCCTATAATCCCAGCACTTTGGGAGGCCGAAGAGGACAGATCACCTGAGGTCAGGAGTTCAAGACCAGCCTGGCCAACATGGTAAAATCCCATCGCTACTAAAAATACAAAATTACCCGGGCGTGGTGGCGGGTGCCTATAGTTCCAGCTACTCAGGAGGCTGAGGCAGGAGAATTGTTTAAGCCCAGGCCACAAAGGTTGCAGTGAGCCGAGATCATGCCACTGCACTCCAGCCTGGGTGACAGAGCAAGACTCTGCCTCAATTAAAACGAAAAAAAAATTCAGTAAACCATGCTGTAAACAGATGCGCTGTCATCCAGGCTTTGTTGTTCCATTTACAGAGCACTGGAAGGGTAGGTTTAGTAAAATTCTTGAGGGCCCAAGGATTTTTGGAGTAGTAAATGAGTAATGGCTTAACTGAAAGTCACCAGTTGTATTAGCCCCTTCCTTATAAGATAATCAATCTGTCCTTTGAAGCCAGGCATTGACTTCTCCTCTTTGGCTATGAAACTTCTAGATGGCATCTTCCAATAGAAGGCTGTTTCATTTACCTTGAAAAATCTGTTGTTTAGTATTGCCACCTTCATCAATGATCTTGCTAGGTCTTCTGGATAACTTGCTGCAGCTTCTCCATTAGCACTTGCTGCTTCACCTTGTACTTCTATGCTATGGAGATGGCTTCTTTCCTTCAACCTCATCAACCAACCTCTGTTAGCTTCAAGCTGCTCTTTTGCAGCTTCCTCACCTCTCTCATCCTTCACAGAATTGAAGAGTTAGGGCCTTGCTCTGGATTAAGCTTTGGCTTAAGGAACTGTTGTGGCTGGTTTTTCTATCCAGACCACTTCAATTTTCTCCATATCAGCAATAAGGCTATTTCACTTTATCACTTGTATGTTCACGGGAACAGCACTTTCAATCTCCTTCAAGAACTTTTCCTTTGCATTTGCCACTTGGATAGAATGCTTGGTCCAGCAGACCCAGCTTTCAGTCTTTCTCAGATTTTGACATGCCTTTCTCACTGAGAAAGCTTTTGATTCTTCAGTCTTTCACTTGAACAGTTAAAGGCCATTGCAGGGTTATTAACTGACCTGATTTCAATTAGGAAATTGAAATTTAGGGTATAGAAAAGCTCAAGTGGAGGGAGAAAGACAGAGATGGCAGAACTTCACACACAACTTTTATTAAGCTCACTGTCTTCTATGGGTACTGTTCCTGACACCCTGAAACAATTACAATAGTAACACCAAAGATCATGGATCACAGATCACTGTAACAGTTATAATAAGGTTTGAAATATTGTGAAAATTACCAAAGTGTGAAACAGAGATGCAAACTGAGCACATGTTATTGGGAAAATGCTATTGGGAAATGGCACTGACAGTTTCAGACAGACACAGGGTCACCACAAACCTTCAATTTGTTAAAAAGGAAAAAAAGGGCAGTATCTGAAAAGCACACTCAAGTGAAGTGCAATTAAACAAGATGTACCTGTATTCTATCTCCAAGCACATCAAAGGCTGATGATACTGTACTTCCAAGAGCAGCCAGGGAGAGTTAAAGGCAGGAGCACTGAGGGTATGCAACGCAGGAACATCTTTAACATCAAGAAACTCCACCATATAAAATATTGCACATACCCTAATTACACTTTTCCTGTAATTAATGATTTCACTGTAATGAGAGAATCTGGCATACTTGTACCTTACTCTTCAGAAGTACAAAATGCCCCTGAATCCTGAAGGCACCACTGACTATGCCGGGAACGGTGCACGCAGAGTTGTCCTATCCAGGAAGAGTTTTGAGTGGGGTTCACCCATTTCCTAGGGGGCTGTATTGAATGGCAAAGTGTATTCTATGTTCTTTCAGGTATGAGAATGCAGTAAAACTGCTGCTGGTACCTCTGAGATCATGGGGCTGTTCAGCGACTTGGTGAGACAAACTAGACTTTAATTCTTCAAATACTCTGATCTCCATTCACAAGGAAGTCAACAGCACCAACTCTCTTACTAGACTTCTCTTCCTCTTGTATTCTGAGCACAAGCCTCTGATTTCAAAGATGTGTTTCTGATACACTTTTAAATAAAAAGAATCCAAGAAAAAGAACTATGACCAATTCAACGGCTTTTGAGCATCTATTCTATGCTAAGCTTAAGCATGTGAAAGTTGAAACCTATCCTAATCAGATAAACTCCAGCAATTTAAATGCAAAGGCTCTATAACCTCCTTTAGGTGCACTGTTAGGAGTTGAAAACGTGCACATTCCAGGGATTTCAGATATTCAACAAAATGAGTTTGGGGGCGTCCTTCACCAGCTAAGTTTCCTTAAGTGAAAGCACTACCCTTCACTCTTCCAGTGCCTGAGGCTGCGCTTCCCTCCGGCTGATACAAATCACTGCATTTTCCATACTCTGTCCTGAAGGCTGCTATCTCGGAGTCTGCAAGGCTATGGGCTATTGCAATAGCACAACTCTTTCTTTGGACTCCAAGCCTTCTCCTTCAAGGTTTAATATCTTTGAGGCACAGAAACAAGAGCAGTCACATGGGATACGTTTTCACCATCTCACAAGAATTCTCCTTCAATCAGCCTTAGCCTTAAAAAGGACCATGCTAGGTAAACAAAACACTTTCCTCATGGTGAGAAAAGGGCCCATTTTCCCTGAGAACCTGTTTAGTAAATGGTTTTAAGTTTGCTCCCCACCTTAGTAAAATGGCTCAAACCCTCCCAAATTACCAGGCCAAATGATCAGGTACAGTATAAAGACAAATATACTCAAGCATAGGCTTTCCACCCTAGAACAGACATGCAAGTCTAGTCAAATCAAGTCAAAAAGCCAGGGATTAAGGAATAGAAAGTGTATTTCAGCTGACTGACTAAAACGGCATCATGTGGCGAGCCATGGTGAAATGAGTCAGAAAGCCTGCATTCTAGCCATGATTCTGTTTACTAGTGGAGGGCACTGAAGTAGTAGTTGGTTAACCCTGTCTGTTCCTTGACTCATACATAAAATGGAAGGACAGACACAATGGCTCATGGCTGTAATCCTGGCACTTTGTGAGGCCAAGGCAGAAGCACTGCTTGAGCCCAGGAGTTTGAGACCAGCCTACACAAGATGGCGAAACCCCCCGTCTCAACAAAAAAATTAAAAATTAGCCGGGCATGGTGATAAGTGCTTGTTATCCCACCTACTCGGAAGACTGAGGCAGAAGGATCGTTTGAGGCCAGGAACTCCAGGTGGCAGTCAGCTATGAATGTGCCACTGCACTCCAGCATGGGCAACAAAGTGACACACTAACTCTAAAAAAACAAAACAAAACAAAACCACCTGGGCACGGTGGGTCATGTCTGTAATCCCAGCACTTTGGGAGGCCAAGGGGGGGTGGATCGCCTGAGGTCAGAAGTTTGAGACCAGGCTGGCCTACACGGCGAAACCCCTTCTTCTACTAAAAATATAAAAATTAGCCAGGTGTGGTGGTGCATGCCTGTAATCCCAGCTACTTGGGAGGCTGAGACAGGAGAATCGCTTGAACCTGGGAGGTGGAGGTTGCAGTGAGTTGAGATCGCACCACCGCACTCCAGCCCGGGTGACAGAGCAAGACTCCATCTCAAACAAACAAACAAAAAAAACAAAAAAAACCCAACAACAGTACCTCACCTAATTTGCTTTTAAGGTTGTTGAAAAATAATACTTTATACTTTAACATAGTAAGTTAAAATAAAGCTCTTAAAGCCAGTAGAAGTGAAGTGGGAAGCAAATATAGTGCAACTCCTTAAAATCAGTCTTCTCCATTAGAAGCACACACCAGGGCAGTGACAGCTGTATACAGTCAGCCTACAGGAGAACAATTCACAGACAGTACTTACAATGTTACTACATGGCTGAGCTCAAGCTAAACTGGTTTAGTATTTTATGCCTACTTGTTTGCATTAAATATTACAACTTGACTGGAACATGCCAGATCCTCCACTGGATCCAGAAGAGCAGGTTTTAATATTAGATTCCCTTTTTTTTTCCCCCTCTTCAGATAATCTATTCCTATTTGGTTGGGAGTAAAGTATTTCCATTTTGCTTAGCCTCTTTTTTCTTTTCAGGCAATCTAAAAGCTAGACTAAAAAAAAATTAAGAGGAAGAAGAAAAAGCTTCCATTTAACATGTCTTGCTAACAGTAGAAAGTAGAACTTCTCTTACTAAATATAATTGTTCTTTGTGGTAGACCGCTAGCAAATGTCAGAATCTTGTTGGATGCAGTGTCTTAAAATGAATCCTTTTCTGGTAATATGGGTTAAAGGGATGATGCTGGGGTTTGGAGAAACTGGCTGTTAACCAAAAACATTTTGTGACTCCTGTATTCCCGAAGTCAGAATCTGACAATCACCATCTCCACGTTATATCCTTACGCTTAAAAAGCCAGCTTCAAGTACTTCATCGGGGGGATAAAAAGAGAAAACATACTACGTCAATGGCTTTGAGTGTATAATCGGTGTTTGTATCCACAAAGGCCAAACATTCTCTTTGCATCAACACTTATTCAAATGTTATCCTCCCCCAGAAGGCCCTGGCTGAGGCTCCTTTGTGAGAGTTCCATGGTGAGTAGTTGTTTATATCAGGCTCTGAACTTGTTTTCCTTTTTCTCCTGTTTTCTCTATAGATTAACATTTAGCAAAATGAAAATCTCCTCCAGGTGTTTACCTGGCTGTATTTCAAGGCATTTTTAAAATCACTGTTTCCTCTGGCAAGGGTCATGCTAGTAGAGCAAAAGCATGTGTTAGTTGGGCGGGACCACCCCCCATCCCATACATCCCCTACCCCTCTAGAGGCCCAGGCATCGCTCTCACAGCCAGGCGCACCTCGTATGACCCACACTGGCTCATTAGCTTCTGTGGCATCTCATGGAAGTCGGGTCTGGGACTTCTTGTTTTTTCAGGGGTTGTATCTGCTGCCTCTGGAGGTTGATTTTTCATCAGGGCAGACTGTTTCTCTGTTACACAGATGGTACCAGGGCCTCCAGGCATGGCTGCTTACTAATTGCCACAGCACAGCCTCCCCTCCAGCCTACCAATCTGGAATTCATTTGAGAGCAGGTGACTGGACACCTCACGCAGCGGTTCTTACTCACCTCTCCCCCAGAAGCATGTGGTTAGAAGGTTGAACATGGCGTGGGATTTTCTTCCTGTGGGCCTTGCCCTTCCCTGCACAGACTTCCCCCAGTACTATGACTTCTTTTTCTGGCATAAGTTTGCAGAGTTATTGCTAATGGACACATTTTCAGACTTTGATTAGAATGCCTGTTCAATCAGATTTGCTTCTAACATTGGCTCTTAGTATCTTCTTCACCTCTTCTAAGATAAGTGGTCTACTACCTTCATGAAAATGCATCCTCCGATCCTGCTTCATCTTAAATGTTTCACAAGGCTCCTTTCTACCAAGAAATAAATCAGTATGCTTTGAAATATTTCATTCCTACTCTTAAAATTTATAATCCTTGACTTCCTTCTTACACAATTCAAATACCTTCCCTTTCTGCACAAGAATTCCTTTAAGATCCACCCACATCCATCTTTCTTGCTCTTTGCCTCAGTGCATTTTATGGAAAGTATGCTTATAATTGCATCTTACAATTCTTTTTATCTTATAGTGAAACTATCAGTGTTGAAAAGCTCATGCAAGTGTAATAAATTATTACCTGATTGATTATCAACTACAGAGCAAGCTATTAGGCACCTATTCCTAGCTATGCATCTTAGAAAAGGCAGACGTGACTTATAAAAACATTGAACCACTCATTTCCTACAGGAACAACAAAGCCTCATTTAAAGAATAACCCCACAAATATGATTGAGTGTGAGAGGGCATATTCTATATGCAGAATGAATTATTTGAACGATTATGAATACATTTTAAAGAGCTTTATAGAATTGTGGAATATAGGGTCCCATATTGCACAAGCTCTTCTACCTATAACAAAAATCTCCAGTTTCCATCAGAGGGTTTATCTATACATGGGCTCAGCATTCCCATTTTCAAAGGACAAACATGCTGAAACCAATTGTTTAAAACAAACAAATGCACTTTCTAAATGCACTTCTTGGATTTAGGCCATTGTCACAAAATCACTACTCTTCTCTGTGGCTCCCCTAGCTGCTTTTAAAGCTTTGTTTTCAAATACAAAAGCAGATTTAAGCATTGCTTGTAGTGAGTGCTGTAGATAGGATTTAAATAATACAGCAGTTGGGACTGAAAAGGAACCTTTAGAAGTGGCTAGATGGGGGATACTCCAGATGGGGAGAGGGAAAGGAAGACTCACATGTAAGAGCTTTCAAGATGGCGGCCACAGCACACGCACTGGGCCTACAGAATAGTCTGCCATGCCTTCCAGACGCTATCAAGAGTTTCGGGGAGCAATCGGGATAAAAATGAGGCCACATTTAGCAAAGAACGTCTTTCCACTTCAGAAACCACTGCACAGAATATCAGGTTTAGAACAAATCTTAAAAACCATCTAAGCCAAGCACATCTATCCCAGTCACTCACAAGTGCATGAAGCATGAGGGCACAGGGATGAGGAAAGATTATGAAAGGAGAAATGCACCTGTGAGTGCCTATGGCACCTGTGTCTCCATTAAAACTGTTCCCAGGAAAATGATACTCGGTCAGCCAAATAGTTCCCTTTATTATTCTTTCTCTCAGTTTTTCTGACTCAGAAACACAAACAGGAATCTGATCCTGTTCATAAAAAGCAGATTATGAGGAAACTGTAGTACTAGATACAGAATAATGGGTATCAGTGTGGACTTGTAAAGGCATTCTACAAAGGTATAGTCTACCTATCTGCTTTGTGTTAATGTGTATTTGTCCTTCACCTAGTGAAGTACACCAGGAGAATATACATGTGAAGTCTCAGTTAATATCTGTCCCATCAACTTGTTTTCCAATTATTCTGGACAACTGAAATTTGCAAGAATAATATATTAACACATGAAACACAGGTTATGAGCATTACAGTAACATCTGTAATTCAATCAATTTTCAAAATCTACAACAGCTCAAAACTTTCTCTAAAAGAATACACTAGAAGCCGGGTGCGATGGCTCAAGCCTGTAATCCCAGCACTCTGGGGGGTCGAGGCAGGTGGATCATGAGGTCAGGAGTTCCAGACCAGCCTGGCCAACACAGTGAAACCCCATCTCTACTAAAAATACAATAAGTAGCTGGGATTGGTGGCGGCCACCTGTAATCCCAGCTACTCAGAAGGCTGAGGCAGGAGCATCGCTTGAACCCAGGAGGCGGATGTTGCAGTGAGCCAAGATTGTACCACTGCACTCGAGCCTTGGTGACAGAGCGAGACTCCAAAAAAAAAAAAAAAAAAAAAAAAACCCCACTAGAAAAGAAAGTCTTTTTCTTCCCTTAACAATCTTAACTTTCCTGTCGTGACTTTCATTTGACCTTCATGTTTCACATCAGTCAGTGCCAATCCACAGACTACAGGTCCACCAGAGTGTCCTGTAGGCCACTATGAAATGAGATAAAGACAAGGTCAATTCTTCATAAATTGACATTAAGTTAAAAGACAGTCCTATTAACACACACACACACACACACAAACACACATACACAGTTGTCTTCTTCTTTAAAAAATTATGATGAAAGCTGATGATAGATTTTTAAAAATATCCTTGCCAAAATAAAATCTTAGCACCTTACATATGTTCCTCTAAGTCTGGGAACCATTGCCGTAAGTATCAACCACCTCTTCCTCGTGAGACCACAGTAACTATGGGATGATACAATAAGGGAAAGATGAAAGATCAAAGCTTTGGTGAAGGAAAGATAATGGAATAAAAGACACGGCTGTGTATCCTATAACTACCACTATACAAACAGGCATCAGCTTTGCAGTAATAATCGTAGAGCATTTATTCTGCACTTCCTATATGCCAGGCTTTTTACTCTTTTATGAACAACATCTCACTTGTCACAGCTTGAGGCTGTAAGTTGAATTACTTGTTGCTTACTAAAGATATTGGAAATTATACATCAAAATTCATTTTGGCTATGTTTAGATAGTATCAAAATGGGGTATTTTCCAATATTAGCAAATATAGTTTTATTACTGGTAATAATATCATTAATAAAAACTATAAACAGAACTGACAAAAGTACATTCAAGAAATATCAGGCCGGGCGCAGTGGCTCACACCTGTAATCCCAGCACTTTGGGAGGCCGAGGCGGGTGCATCACGAGGTCAGGAGATCGAGACCATCCTGGCTAACACGGTGAAACCCCGTCTCTACTAAAAATACAAAAAATTAGCCAGGCGTGGTGGTGGGCGCCTGCAGTCCCAGCTACTCGGGAGGCTGAGGCAGGAGAATGGTGTGAACCCGGAAGGCGGAGCTTGCAGTGAGCGGAGATCACGCCACCGCACTCCAGCTTGGGCGACAGAGCAAGACTCTGTCTCAAAAAAAAAAAAAAAAAAAAAAAGAAATATCAGAGTATGCCTACAAATGCCCAAATAAATTCAGTCTTTTTTTAAAAAAAATGTGTTTCTTGGAACAATAACAACAAATTTGTTGATGCAAAAAATTCTTTTAGCCTAAAAATGGAAGAGTTAAAGAGAAAAAGTATTTCCTCCTAATCCATCCACAACACATACTTGAAATTGATTATGACTGTGTTTGAATGCATTTTGATTCCTTAGCTATGCCTCTCAGGTGAAAGGACCAATGGCAAGAGGAAGCAGAGGATTCATGCACTAGAAAATACTGAGAGAGATCAGAGTATTCTGTCTACTTCACTGAAGATATGGTCTATTGAGGGAAAACTAACAGTTGATCCAAGGAACAAAAGAATGCTGTTATATGCCATTTTGTTGGGAAAGTGACTGTAATAATAATAAAACAAATGTCCAGAGAATATGTCACATAATTACAGTGTTTATGGTTGATAATTCAAAGGCATAGATGAATTGGATTCTTCTGAAGGTCTCCTTTACCCTGTGAGTACAACTTACTTTCCTATAACCTTGGTTTTCTAGAAAATAAATTTTAAATTTTAAAGTAATGAACTAATACTACAAGATTAAAGAAGAAAACATTAAAAAAAAAAACTCAGGCTGTAATCAAGAGGTAAGTTAAATAGAATAACATGACATTTCACTCTAAGGACAAGAAGCTCTGAAAAGTTAGTAGGGACCAGTTGTGTGATATTGTGAGAAAATAACATTTTGACCTGAGAAGCCCTCTACTACATGATTTACTGGTTCCAGCACCTGAATGCACTTCCTTCCTCTTTCCAGGATATGGTATCATCCTGTACATTCCACCATAATAATGGGGCCATCTATTTGCAGAGTTACTGCTTGGATCAATCAAGATAATGAACAAAAAAGAGCTTTCGTTGTAAAGGATATCATCATACAAGGTTACCGTCAGAGAAATGTGTTAAGGATCCACAGAAGTGCCAACTAAACACAAAACCATTGAAGGATGTAAAGAAAAGTATAGTTTACCTAACTGCAGTTAGCTTTTCATCTTTCAATATGGAACTGCTTGGTACTGAACAGGACAAAAGTTCATCTGATAACCCACAGGACATCACTCAAGGACCGTGCAACAGTGATCATCTAAGGAAACAAGCATCAGCATCTGAGCCCAAACAACCTACAGGTCAGCAACAGGATAAAGAAGCTTCAATCTCGGGTGTCTGCATCAAGCAAGGTTTAATCACAGTAACTAAAAAAATGTACTATCTGAACTAACTTTGGCAATGTCTTTGAAAAAAGGTAATGATCTCTACTGGTTGTCTTCTCAGACTTCCCCTAAATGTTTTACAGACACAATGTAGCAAAAGAAAGTATTAAGAACAGCAGCCTAGAATGGTGGCTCATGCCTGTACTCCTCACACTTTGGGAGGCCGAGATGAGCAGATCGCTTGAGCCCAGGAATTCAAGACCAGCCTAGACAACATGGCTAACACTATACCCAGCTAATTAGGCATTTTAGGGCCCACGACAAAACTGTAAAATACCTAATTAGCCAGGCGTGGTGTTGTGCACCTGTAGCCCCAGCCACCTGGGAGGCTAAGGTGGGAGGATTGCTTGAGCCGGGTAGGTGGAGGTTGCAGTGAGCCAAGATAGTGCCACTGCACTCCAGCCTGGGCCACAGAGACCCTGTCTCAAAAAAACAAACAAACAAACAAAAAACAAAAAAAACCAAAGTATTAACATTACATACACACAAAAAAACCTGCCAAAGTCTAGGAAGCGGTTAAGATCATTAGACTGTATGGTTAATCCTACACAGTGAGCAATATTAAGGTATTTTATATGAAGCTCAAACATTTCATCTTCAGTGAAGCCTTCCTTGACCATCTACCACCAGTCAAATCAAGTTCCATGTGCATACATTTTAAACTAGCTTGTAATTGTATCTTTGTGTGATTATCTGATTAACATCTGTCTCCCTCTCAAACTGGAGTTCCATGGAGGCAGTCACCATATCTGTTATGAAACC
Source organism: Pongo pygmaeus (assembly GCF_028885625.2). Lineage (NCBI taxonomy): Eukaryota > Metazoa > Chordata > Mammalia > Primates > Hominidae > Pongo > Pongo pygmaeus. The sequence continues at coordinate 11,171,226 of NC_072381.2, read as the reverse complement.
TTAGCACAGTGTGGTGCCTGGCACTTAGGTGTTCAACATACTCTCAATGAATGAATCCAATGCAATACTTGATTGGGCAGGCATCAGGCTGAGTTTTATAAACGTGGGCTGTTTAGGTTGTTGTTACAGTTTATGTAAGTCAGACGAGCAAAGAGAGGCAAACTCAAAGGAATATAGGCTAAGGATACTGCCAGATTTAAAATATTTTCCATAAATAATACATAGGTGGATAATCGAAAGAGAACTCTATGTTTCAGTTGTTTTCAATATTTAACATGTAAGGAAGCATTTCAAGTGAAATGCAGTAAAAGATGTTTTCAAGATAGCATCCGTATCACTGTCTGGCTCCAATACAACTTTTCTTCCAAGAAAGAACTAAAAAGCTAACCTTTTCAAGAAAGGTTATCTTTCTAAGAAAACCTAGAAACCAAAGACTATAGAGACTGAGCTCACAATCCTTACCCCTCCCAGACCTGGCCCTTCCCACAGGGAAGAAGCGTCCCCATGCTTTCAAGAAGGCAACATTAGATCTGTCAGCTTTCATGCATCTTGATCTAGCTAATAAAAATAGAACTGGTCTTGGAAAATAGGCGAGGTTCTCTCAGGGTTCAGAGTTTTATTATTATCGCTCCTTTCCTCACAGTGGAAGCTTTATGGAGGAGGATTCAGGAGGAAAGCAGGGAGGCAGGCAAACAAGAGGCCCATTGGGTGAGTGAGTGAAGGGTAAGGGAGGAGAGGGCCTGTGCTCAAGCATAGTCTGCAGAGCTCTGCATGCCAGGCAGGGAAGGGCAGCCCCTGGGTATTGTGAGAAGAGGCACAACCCCATCAGACAGGCCTTAAGATCTGTCTGGCAATGCGGGGTGGAAGGGATTGGTGACAGAGGGAAGACAGGAGGCTGCACGATCATCTGGAGACAGAGTGGTGATGTTGGAATGGAAAGGCAAGGACTGATGGGAGATCACGGAAACAGGCCCTACAGAACTAAGTGCTCAACCCAATACGAAAGGAGTAAGAATGCACAGAAAGTGTCTGCATGTAGCTGTGAATCCAAGATGACTGGCTCCCCACCAGCAGCAGGAGCTGCTACAGTCCAGCAGAACCAAATTAGAATCGACACTCCACGTTTAAGCCAGGCCAGGTTCCAATAATATGAATGTCTTCCGCTTGCCATGACTTCTGCCTCTTAGCAGTGTCACTCATCTCACACATGTCCCAGAAGTATCTGAAACCCAAGCCCAAATAATGTCCAGACAATGTAGTTTAATGATTTTTAAATGTTGCATTTTCTTTCACCATTTAAAAGAGATCGTGCAAGCAGGATGTTTTTAAGCCCATTACACTGGATTTCTCTCTGAACACTTCAGGGACAAAGAGTTCAGGACACAAATACTGTTCTCTTCTTAGAACACCACATTTTCTGTGGCTCATTAACTCTTCTCAGTGCCATTCAGTTCCCTGCCCTTAGCAGGAGGCCAGTTTGTCAAGAAACCCAGAGGGAGCAAGAAAGCTGGAGCTGCCCAGCTGAGCCGCAGATCCTGATGAAACTATTTGTAATAAACACTGCCTGCCCCAGAAGGCCCTCTGAGCACCTGACAGGCCACAGGTGGCATGTGGAACCAGTAGGTGGCATATGGAAACAGCAGCAAGTGTTTATGGTGCCCCTGAGAACGCACGTGGGCAACGGGGTCCCCGAAGGACACTGCCAGTCCTCCACAGTGGTAATGTTCTGAGGATGCATGAATGACACTGTGTTCTCCTCCTCCCAACTGTGAAGGTGTGTTTTGTAAGCACTGTCACATTTAGCACTCCCCACCCCACAATACCCACAGTGCACATACAACCCATTTAAAGAAAAACAAAAAAATGACCACTCTAAGGAGGCAGGCAAGTCATTATGAGTAACCATATCTCTATGGCCCTTTCTAGTCCAAATTCCCTAAGTATGTACTGGAAGCATGAGGTAGTACAGAAAAGGGGAGATGCAGAAACAAAATAACATTTTGAGAAAAAATAATTTAGTATTTTTTTTTTTTTTTTTTTTTTTTTTTACTAAAGAAAGGGATAGGAACAAATAATTTGGGAGAAAAAGGGAACGGGAATGAAGATCAGAGGTCCCGGTTCACACTATTTTCACAGACTACGTCCTTGACCTCTCCCCCATCTATTTTCGACATAAAATGATTAGACGCAAACAGGGCATCTAAACTAGCACAATCCTGTTGACATTAGAATACACGAGTAAAATGACTATGGGATTCACCACACTGGACCACACTGTAATCATCTCAATAATTAAAATATTACTAAAAGTCAATTTGCTGAGATTCTCACTTGAGGCTTAACTTAGGAAGTTGTAAGGAGAAAAAAAGACAGGCAGTTTTAAAAAAAAGAAGATGGCATACTAACGAGTGCAGCTATCGAAAATATCTGGAAAGCTAAGCTGATTTTTTTAAGCAAGGAAAAAGACTTTTTTTTTTAACAGAACAGTTTGTTCAAGGTTACATAAGAACATGCAGAAAACAAGTGATTTCCTTCTTGCCAATTTCTCATGGTAATAGGTTACACCCAAGATCTCACTCAATTCTGTATATATTCTGAAGCTCCTCTGGCTTCTAATACATGAATGCAGCATCCAGAGACAAAGACGGAGCTGTAAAACACCTAATTTCTGTTTCCCTGACAATTCCAATGATGTTGTGCTCCCTGTCACTCATTTAAATTAGGTATTCTGCACTCAGAGTATTTACATGTAACGCACTTATGTGCACACACACTTTGGAGTTTTTAACCAACTAATTCATACACCCACATTTGTAATTACAGTCAGTGAATAAGAACCAGATTGGCTGAAACGGAAAATGACAGTGCTCTGTAATGTATCAAGTTTATAAGTTTGGATTGCCCCTCAAGAAAAGAGGAAGACTGCGTTCTTAGATCCTACCTTAGGTGTTTTATGAATGCGTTTTCACAGCTTAGTGGATCTTACCCAGCGTAATAGTGCTGTCAAACAAGGGTGGATCTAACTCTTCCCAGATGTCAATATATTCCTTACATGGGAAGTAGAGGTAGGATAAAACAGAAAACCAGGATTGGTGGCACGGAAACATTTAGTGTCACAAATAACCACCCTGGAATTAAAAGTTAAACTACAATACCCTAGGTTCAGTAACCCAACAATCTGATTATCAAGTATATGCCTAGTTCATCTCTCACTATTTTTATATACGTAATACTGAGAAAGCTAAAAATGCATATTCTGTTCACTGCCAGTTTTTAAAGCAGAGGCAAGAGCCTAAATGCAAAGGGGGAAAAAAAGATCAACTTTTCTATTGTCAAGAGTGTTAATAACCTGCAGCTATAAAACTCTCCCTCTTTCCTTTGACAGTGTTGTAGAGATTAATAACCTCCACAGTTCAAACTATACTTTCTTGACATTTTCTAGTGACTGAGAAAAGCTACATTGCAGGCAGAGTATCGCTAACTGGAATACAGCCTTGGGGAGTGTTGAGGGGAGGAGGTGTGGGCCAAACAATGAACCTGAGAAGAGAACAAACTGGCAGGGAACAATTCTTACATTTGGAGAGAGGGCTTCAGGGGCTTGTTTAAATTATGAATGAGTGAATCTTTAATATCATATTTAGTTCATTTTTCCATAATTTTGAAAGTTGACATCTAGAAGAGAAAAAAATTCTTCAGGTTTGTCCCAAAGTATTTCACTCTAGAAGTGCATGTGGCAACAGTAACATGCTGGGTGAATTAGACAAAAAAAATTTTGTCTAAATATAGGCAATATAAGAATGAAAATGTCTATATCCAAGAAAAATTTAGCCTGAAATCAGTATTCAGGAAAGGTACTGAGGTCTTCAGTGGTGAAAGAACTACTGAATAAACAAGATCTCATCACTACTTTAAATCTTCTAAAAATAAATTTTTTGCTTCAAAAAGGAGTTGAAATTTTGCCTATTGAATCTACACAGAAAAGAGCAGCTTTAATACCTCTGAGGCTTCTTTAGGAATCAAAGACGATGCTATAACGTAGGGATTTTCACACAGTACTTCTCAAAATCTGTTCTGCAGAACAGCAGTATCAGAAGATTCCATGGTCAGAGACTCTAGACATCGCTCTCTTCCATACCCACAATGCACAACAGCCATATTAAAGATTTTGGCAGTCCTGAATTAAAGATACCTGTTTATTTTGCTTGAACCCGAGTTCACTAAGCTTGCGTTCTTTTTGTCATAGAGACCTTTTCATCCACAGAACACCCTCCTAGTGTCCTCCAGGGACTCTACTTTGGAAAACACTCATCTCAAAACTGAACTCATGGGTTGGCTGTGAGTAAAACACTAAAATTATACTCAGAAATTTAGTGGAAAAATATTTACAGGTCTTTAATATCTTTGTATAGGACTGTATTCCCTTCTAAGTAGCAAGGACTCAGTGGAAATGGAAACTTAGAGATTGTTTTTATCTGTTTTCATGTAGGAAAACATCATTTTTCTCTAAAATGCTTAAATAGGAAGAGTTTAAAGGATGTGCAAAACAACCTCCCCCGCCCCTCCAAAATTCTTTTCTGGTGAAGAAATACCCCAGCGCTCAGACCTAGGAAAATGTGAGCGAAATAAACAATGGGTATGACAATATAATAATTCCGAACAATCCTTCCTCTACAAACCCAATTTGTTTTCTATCACGTCTCTGGAAATTTTCTTCTCCCCAGTGACTCAATCAAATGTTAGCTTAGTGGAGGCAGTTTCGATGAAATTTAAAATTTTAGAAAATAAAGCAACAAGCCAAGGGCTTAACCTTTATGTTAATGGGGTGTTGAGAAACAGTGAAATGAGATTAAAGACATGGGATTTACAAAAACTCTTTGGGAGGTATGAGAATCCTCATTCCCGTATGGGTCCTGAGGGTTCTGCGGGCCCTTATTAGCGTCCGTCTGAAATGAGTTAGGAAAAGAAAGGGTAAATGAGGAGAACCTTGGAGTCTATGAAAAAGCTCGTACTTCAGGGACCACAGAAGCCATGAAAATTAGCACTGAGCCCACATGCCCAGGACATAAAAGAAATCAGGACAGTCTTAATGAGAATCAGGCAGTGCGCCTAATGAGAACCTTAATATACTTTATCTTCCCTTTATATTTCATTTCGGTGTCATCAGAGGCAGTGAACCAACAAGTATTTATTGAGGGCATACTCTGTGCCCAACTCTGGGCCAAGTCCTCTAGGGAGATCCAAATTGCATCCAGCAGCAGTTGGCAATCCGTGATTTTCTGACCGGCACATCGACACGGGCATCACAATCACCTGGGAACTCGTTAGAGATGCAAATTCCCAGCCCCACCTTGGACCCGCTGAATCGGAACATCTGGGGATAGGCCCAGCGTTCGGTGTTGTTAGACAAGCCGTGCCATGATTTAGAGAACCACCGGCATGCAGCCTGGTTGGGGAGGCAGGAAAACACTAAACAGCAGCAAATAAAATGGAGCTGGAAGGTGTAGACAGCTCAAGTCAGCTGGTCTCCCTGTATGTTCAAACTCTTCATGAGCCAGTCGTTGCCTTTAAAAAGAAACCCTGAGCATTTTAAATTTTGTTTCCTTTCTTTCACCTCTACCCGTAGAGGCTTCAGTGAAAAGAGCAGAGAACATGAGTGAACTCCCATTATTTTAACAATGAAATAAGCACACATTCTAATGGGTATTGTGAGTGTCCTGGCCAGATTAAGTGCCACAGAAAGATCTATTTTTGTTCTTTAAATAGGCTATAAACAGATATGGCACCTTAAGGGGGTCTCTGTGTTATATTTGTTATATTGCGTTCAGCAGTAGGCCCCATTCTCTTTTTTAACACATGGAATGATGTACAGCTCTGGGGAAAGAAGCGGAGGTCATACATTTGCATTTTATTGCTCTACTTATAGCCCTTTTACTACTCTTTACCTGAGAGTCAATTCCAGCCTCCCTTTGCCAAAGAATATTTCATCACACATAGTGTTCAAATGTTTTAATAGTAATAATTGCAGTTAACATTTATTGAGCATTTCATTAGGTGCTAGGTATTTTATAGGAATCATCTCATTGAATTCTCACACAAACTTAGAGGGTAGCTACAGTTATTCATCCCATTTTACAGGTAAGGACATTGAATATTGGAAGATAAAGTCTCATAGTGACATGTTAAGGTATAAAGTTAATGGCTGGGGGCAGTGGCTCACTCCTGTAATCCTAGTGCTTTGGGAGCTTGAAGTGGGAGGACTGCTTGAGGCCGGGAGTTCTAGACCAGCATGAGCAACTTAATGAGACCCGTCTCTACAGAAAAACATAAAAAAAACTAACCCAGCTCTTAGCCTGAGCTCAGGAGCTTGAGGCTGCAGTGAGCCATTATCATGCCAATGCGCTCCAGCCTGGGCAACAGAGTGAGATCCAACCTCCAAAATAAAAATAAAGACTCAGCCTTAGGTAATCCTGACTGCAGAACCCAAGTTCTTTGTCACAGCATCATATCCTCTTGAATTATTTAGGGTACTGGAAGGCACTGGAACATTATCTTCACCAAACTTAATATTAGCCTTACTTATTTTTGGCTATTCTATTAAATGGAATAAATAGGCGAGTAGAGGCCTGGAAGGCACTTGAACAACCTGGAATTTCAGGTAACAATGTGCTGCACAGTAAGAATAAACTACGAATATGCAATTCAAATACATGGACATATTTTGTCAATATCCCTTTTGGTATTGTGGTATCATGTTTTAGATAAGATTCTCAACAGCAGAGTCTCATCCTTGGATATTATAAAACTACAAGAGCTCTATGTGTATAGAAGTGAGATCCTTATTAGAACCACAATAAGATATTATTACAATATTACATCCTAGGGTATTGTAATAAAGGCTATTATCATGTACTTGGCTAATAGGGTCCATACTGTTATAATGTATTAAAACCAGACTGAGTAATAAAAATGACAATATTACCATCATAATCTCTAATACTTGGTGGGGGGAAACATTTTTCAAATGAGGTCTCAAAGCACCTGCCCAGAATTATTGCAAATTTATATACGAAGAAACTGTGCTACAGAGATTCACACAAATTGATACACACATATAGAAGTCTTTTGCAAGATGTAAAAAAAAATTTAAAGCTCACCCCAAATAGGTTGACAGCAAAAAGACTCAGTGATGCCAAAAGGGAGAATAAAATAACCTGTTCATTTAACAGTAATTTATTGACTTCCTGTTTTGTGCTAAGAACCGATCCAGGCTATGCAGATACATCAGTAAGCTCAAGAGACCAAGCCCCTACTGTTTCGGGGCTCCCATCCCAGGAGACAACACGGAAAAGCAACACAAAAGCAAATAAATATGGAACATTTTGTTAAACGGTAAAAAATGCCATGAAGGGGATAAAGTAAGGTAAGAGGATAGAAAGTGATGGGACACTGTTTTTTTGAGATGGTGGTCAGGCACCGCCTTTGGATGAGGTGACTAAGTAGATTCTTAGAAGAAGTGAGGATGCAAAGGCCGTGCCCACAACTGAGGGAAGAGGGTTCAGGGCAGAAGGAAGAGCGAGCACGACAACCTGAAGAGGGAGTGCGCTGGCAGCGTTACAGGACAGCGAAGAAGCCCATGTAGGTGGAGCAGAGCAAATGAAAGATGCTGGAACCGCGAGTGGCAGGTGGTCTGTGGCTGTGGGATATTTTCAGGACGCTGGCTTGCTTTCTAGGTACGCGAGGAAGCCACTGGGGGATGTGAGCACAATCTCAAGTCTAGGTGAGAGATGATGGCTGGGTGACCAGTCCAGATAGGAAATGTGTGCTCGGTCTGGGGCGTGAGAAAGCAGTGGCCACAGCAGGAGCGACTGCAGGTGGAACGTGGAACCCACAAGGTTGTTGATGGCCTGGATGTGGAGAATGTGGGAGAAGCAAAGCCTCTGGGGGTCTGCCTGGAGCAGCTGGCTACCATTTAGTGAGAGAGAGAAAGGAAGGAGGGGGGGATGAGAAGCCTGATTTGGGACATGGAAGTCTGCAATGCAACCATGTAGGCATCCAAGTAGAGAGAGTCCAGCCAGGAGCGGGATATTCAAGTCTGGTGTTCAGGGCAAGGTTGAGGCTAGAAACACACAACTGGACTGCATCAGAGATCATGGAAACCAACTGTTCCATCCTTATTATGGGAAAATGAATGTAAGTAATTCCAGACCAATTATTATTTTCTCATGTGTTTTTTCTTCACCCAGCTTTCCTGAAATGCAATGTTGCAGTGAATGGGGAGGGTGAGTCAGAAGACATGAGTTCTACTAGCCCTGGCCCTGCCTAAGACCCTCCGGGCTTAGTTATTACTTTCTGTGTCCTACCCTTCTCATTACAAAAGCAAACTTAACTGACCGTGATCCTGGGACAGACAGTAACAAGTGCTGCCGAGGATGCAGCGAGTTGGAACCTCATACGCTGCTGGTGGGAAGGTAAAATGGTGCAGCCACTTTAGACAAACAGGTTGACATTTCCTCAAAAATTACTGCATGACCAAGCAACTTCACTCCCAGGCATATACACAGGAGGATTAAAAATAAGTTTTCACACAAAAACTTGTACTTGAATGTTCATAGCAGCATTATTCCTAACAGCCAAACCATCTTAAATGTCCATCAACTGAGGAATAAATTGTGGCACCTATACATAATGAAATATTGGGCCATAAAAATGAGGTCCTGAGATACACTGTAACATGGATAAACCTCCGAAAACATCATAAGTTAAACAAAAGCCAGACACAAGAGGCCACATATTATATGATTACATTTCTGTGAAATGTACACGTAACAGGCAAATCCAGTTAACACAGAACGGAGATCAATGGTTGCCTGGGGCTAAGGGAAACTAGGGTCGGGGAGGTGACCCTTAAGGGGTACGGGGTTTCTTTTTGGGTGATGAAATTGTCCTGAAAAAAGATAGTGATGATGGTTGCACAACTTTGTGCATCTGATAAAAACCACTGAATTGAACATTTTAGAAGGGTGACTGGCTTTCATGGTATGTGAAAGACAGCCACAGTCAGGCACAGCTTCTCAGATAAAAAGAAAAGATACACCAGGTTAAAGTCTTAACGTTGTCAGAATAAACATCAATGTGAGTCTATGCTGTTAGAAGAAACATCAATGTGAGTCTTCAAAGTCAAGAGAGACTGTTCAATCATCTGTATGCAGGGATAACCAAGATGTCCACCAATTGTATTCTCATTTCCATCCTTACTCTGACCTCTGCTTCCAAAGAACTCTAACCTTTGACTGCCCGGTTTAAAGTTATTCAACATAAAACAGTGCTGCCAGGCTTTAAAAAGCTCTGGATCAAATATACTGTCTACTGTTGAATAATAACAAATTTCAAAGGGAAGGAGATAAACGTAAGTTTCTTTCTATCACAAGAGAAAACCAACCTCTTAGTAATCTTCTGACAAATCAACACAGTGCTAAGCACCCAGCTTTCCTTTTCATGTTATTACCAAAATTTTGATCACGCAAAAATAGTTCAACACAAATGTTCTAGTCTATCCATCTAAGTCTACCCATGGCTAACTATGTACCCATAATTATGCCAATGGGTAGATCATAATATATCATTTTAGTACAATTCACATACATGACAATGGAACTAATCACAGTTATCTAGAAACATGTATGCACCAAATATATGAAAATCCCAATAATCTTGACAATTCTTTCGTATACATAGTAACGGGTCTGTGTATATCTAACTATATCACTTACAGATTGTAAACTCTCTATGGTATATTTAATTCCACAGGGATTAATGTTATGTCCTGATGGAAGGGTTAGAGATCCCACTGGATTCACAGCATGAAAATGGACCCATCTCTTTATATAACTGTCACAGGAAAATGGTCTGAAAACACAATGAGAAAAGTTCATGTAACTAGACTCATCAGAAATTACCAATGAGTTGAGAACTAAGAATTATAAATCATATTGTTAATATGAAGTCTTACCACCCTGATACCATCTATAGCTGCACTTTATTTTTTCATCCTCATTACAAAAGATGGCGTGAGAACTTTCCCTGGTATGACTTTCTGAGTGAACCTGCTCAGAGTTCAAAAGAGAAATCCTGAGGCATGTGTGTTTACACACCAACACCATTATTCATAGCTAGTGGGTTTCCATACTGTACTACCATTTCCCTAAGTCTTGCCTTAGGTAGTGTCTCCATCTCTCTCTCGGGATCTTACTCTACATCTTGATACCACCACTGTTTGTCATGGACTGACTGTGTCCCCCGAAATGCGTATGTTAAAGTCCTAACTCCCAACATGATGGTGTTAGGAAGTGGGGCCTTTGGGAAGTAGATTGAGTTTAGTCACAAGGGCAGAGCCTCCATGATGGAATTAGTGCTCTTTTAAGAAGACAAAAGGACACTACAACTTTTTTGAACCATGTGAGGGTACAGCTAGAAGGCAGCCCTCTGCAAGCCAGGAAGAGAGCCCTCACCAAGAACCAAATGTGTCAGCACCTTGATGTTGGACTTTGTAGTCTCCAAAACCTTCAGAAATAAACATTAATTGTTTAAGTCATGCAGTCTACGGCATTTAGTTATAGCAGCCCAACCAAAGTAAGATATTCATGGCAGGAGGCCATAGAACAGCAGCTGGCCAGAGAACAACCTATCGCAGAGATGGAGCTAAACAGAGGCTTAATGCAGCCCTGAATAATGGAAAAATATTGAAAATATTGAATATTTTTGATAATTTGAAAAAATATTCAAAATATTGAATGGAAAAACATCTGAAAGGTAGAAGGTGAAATCAGTTGGAAGAGAAAAACTCACAAAATCAAAGGGAAATAAAAAATCATTTTCATGAATGGGGATATAACTTTGAGGATGCAGAGTTTTCCCAGCACCTAGGATGGTAATGGGCGCGTAAGCAGGCATTTAAAAGCATTTGCTGAACCAAGGAACAACAACAAAAACCATTACATAGGGAAAACAGAGAGACCAACCAGACCAGAACAACAAGGAACTGCTAGGAAGTGAGTCGCTACACAGAAGATACATTAAATAGGTTTCTCCTGGTGGCTCAGAGTTCTAGGCTCCATAATTAAAATTCCATACAAATTATACCTTTAAAAGTTCCATAAACTATTGTTACTTTTATTATATGATGCAGTTTATCAGCTGTAAAGATGTTATTACAGCAGATTAAGAACTTATTAAGCACTAAACATAAGACAGTGTGTTTTCAAAACAGAGACCCTATTTTGTTTCTTCTCCAAAACACTGTCTACATCTTGTTAATGCTTGTTTTGAATTATCTCCATATTACTGGAGGCAATTCACAGAGAACACAGTTAAGACGGCAGTCAGATACACAAATGAAATGCCACCCTTTCCTTCTGCTTTGGACCGCCCTGAGAATTCTCGAACTCCCTCCTGTCCTACCTTCCCTTACCATCAATCATGTGGTCCCATGATCAGTGGCACGAACATTTTAAAGTTTTTCAAAATTTACTATTTTCCTACGAGACACCGAACTCCCTGAAAATAGGAAGTCTCAATTAAAAAATCAATTTGTCATAGTCCATATAAAGATAATCAATACATTTTGCTCCTCTCAGTTCTTGGGATGGTTTTTGTAAATAATATTAACTTGACGAAAACAAACAGGAAGATCCCATCCCCAACACATACCACATTCCAGTGTTACCTGGAATTAAAATACATACCAACATGCATCTTTAGGTTACTCTGGCCCATGGTTTCCTCCAGTGGCAATGGAATTTACAAAAATGTAAGATGTAACAGATATATAATTATCTTTTTTCCTAAATGAAACTAGCCTTAAAAACTGGTACATAATGTTCCTGGTTCAATGACCAAAATTATGAAGTACACTTAACCTATCTTTCATTGAGTGGCTTTAAATGGAACCTTAAACTGTGACTCAAGAACTTGTCTTCAATAACATGCATTAGAAGCGTGTAAAGCTCACAAAAGGAATAAAATGTGTACATGGGCAAATATGGAACAAGCAGTGTCTTGTGAAGTAAATAATTAACTCTGAACTCGTTTTAAGGTACTTTGAGTACACACTGTGACCGTGACTACATAGCTCACCATCCTAATAGTATAATTCACACAACCAGCATAAGAAGTAGGCTGGAGGAATAGTCCAAAAAGTACTGTGTTATTTAATAGCTTTGATGGGCTACATTTGGGATGAGCTTACATCCCAAATCCTGCCATGGGAGCTGCCCCATGAGAACTGGCTCAGTTCATCTCAGCACCAGCAAAGTGCATTCTCCACTTTTCTTCCTATCTCATTTGATGTGTTTGACCCACTCTGTGCCATAAGGAGCATGAAAGGTTGTGGGCAGAAAGCTCACTGCATCACGGTTTCTGCTCTCAGTGTCCTCCAGGCTAATGGGAGAGCTGACACAGGACTCGGCTGATGTCGCCGTTACACGGTCAATGCCACGAGAGTGGTGTGGATGCAAGCGCATGTGCACACATGTCCAGGATACTGTGGAAGCTCAGGTGCACTTGGCTTAGGATGGTGGATGGTTGGGGAGATGAAACAAGAAGACTGCTGGCTTTCTACAGGAGGCCCTGCCCCACCTCGATCTCAAAGAATCTGTAAAACTTTCCATTTTTAACTCCAAAAGCATGTTTAGTAAGTTTCACTGATGCCAGAAGGGTTTTAATAAAAATGAATCCAATCAATATAACTTAAAATAATTATCCCAGTTTTAAGCCCACCTATGGGGTTCCAGAAATTTAAATAGTTTTATGTGAGATATTTATACTAATGTTAGAGCACCATTTAAAATAATAATCCTTGACTTTTATCCTACTTTCTTTTGTAATATATGTATGATTTATAAATATATATGTGTAATGTGTATGAAATCAGTGCTGAAATGGATATTCAAATTTTCCTTCTAGAATTCATTTTTATAGTGGTGTACTGCATAGTAGTTGATTATTAATAGAAATCCTGTCAGAATTCCTACTGTCCCAGTACCATAACTACTACTCTTTTGATGTATTTTGGTAGAAGAGTAATCACTTTCTAATAGGATTAACTTCACACTTTGCCTAAGTCGACAGCCAACCTGTATCAATAACTTAATAAGCACTACCATTTGAAATATCAGTCAATTTCACACACCACATACCTCTACCAGTACAACTTGGTGACTTAATGCAGCGCAAACCACTTTAGATGCATTCTTAGAAGCATTTTTTTCTCTTAAGAATATAGGGCAGAGGCTAGGGAAGAGAACTCCACAAAGGGAAGCCAGGCTACAGATGGAAAAAAAGGAAGTCATTTCTCAAACGAGGCTACAATGTTCACCCCTGGAACACTGACCTCAGCTCCTCTTTGCTAGTGTGGCTGGGTCCTCTCTGAGGCAGCCACCTCCACGGAACAATGGGACACAAAGAATTTCCCATGCGAGCTTCAGCTCCTCTGCCTGTTATCACCAGCATCAACGACAGGTTTATAACTTAACATGGCTACCTACTAGAGTTCCAGGGAGTAAAGAGCATTTTTACAAAGTCTTATAGAAGCTACATACTAAAATCACTGTTTTTTTTTCCCATAAACCTTGGCTTCCCAAAAACAAATCTCAAGCTTTTCACTTTGCCACTGCTCATTAATTCAACCCATAACCCAATTCTATCTTGCTCTCCACCTTTACACATATTTTAAAAATTAAATTTAAAATCGTAGGACCATCAGCTAGAAGTACATCATGACACTGAAGTATCATGGTAAATCCATTTCAAAGTGGAGACTAAAGTGTTGGTAAGAAACTCAACAGCCCAAGCTAGGCCACGAGGAACCCTCACCTCGTACAATACTGAGTCTAATAAATGGGTGAATAAACAACTCTCACTGTTCTTTTAGTAAATTACAGAAACCTTAGTGGGGTTTGTTACACTCTTAATAAATTGTTGACATGGGGCTGTGGCCAACTTGAGCATTCAGCACGTGCCCATTACCAAGCAGATAGACTCCACTATCTACCATGGTTGACTCAAAGCCCAGGCTACTGAGACTGAGGAACAGCTCACCAGGAAACATCCAGATAAAAATCAAAGATCACAAGTTGAGAAACAGCTTCCCCCTACCTCCATCCCAATCAGCTGAGATCCAGTGGTCGACATGGTTTGGCTGTCTCCTCACACAAATCTCACCTTGAATTGTAATGACCCCCACATGTCATGGGAGGGACCTAGTGTGAAGTAACTGAATCATGGGGGTGGGTTTTTCCCACGCTGTTCTCACGACAGTAAGTCTCACCAGATCTGATGGTTTTATAAAGGGGAGCTCCCCTGCACATGCTCTTTTGCTTGTGCCATGTAAGATGTCCCTTTGCTCTTCCTTCATCTTCTGCCATGACTGTGAGGTCTCCCCAGCCATGTGGAACTGTGAGTCCGTTAAACCTCTTTCCTTTATAAATTACTCAGTCTCAGGTATGTCTTTATTAGCAGTGTGAGAATGGACTAATACAGTGGGTGAAGAGAGAAGCTCTCTAAAAAGGGAAGGATGAGAAGGACAAGGTGAGAGCCAAAGAGTGAGAAGGCCAAGACGCCCACAGTCAGGAGGCCGGAAGAAAGGGGGCATGGAGGGGTAATGAAGGATAATCAGAAAAAGCATCACATGTCACATAGGCCAACAGAGGAATTTTAAGGAGACAAATTGCTAAATACATCAAAGGCATGGAACACATACTTTAATGACATTAAAAAAACCACCAACACCCGGGCCATACTGATGTTTCCTCCCTCAGCCACCCATGAGGAACAAGGCTATCTGTAAACCCCCAGGGGGCTCTCAGCGTAAAACTAGCAATGGAATAGTAGATCCAGGGATATCATCTTCCCGTAGGAGATTGGTCTGAGGAGGCTAAAAGAGATCAAGACACCACCAGGTGGCAACCCAGAGCCAAGTATGATTCTCATTTATTTATCTAGGCTCTCTAACAACATTGGATCACAGGAATGTCCAATATGTCAATGAAATGTCTACTTTTATGTTTAGCAAAAGATAAGATTAGAGAAATAATTGGTCACCACAGAAAGGTAAATATTGAGACTGAAGGAGCCTGTTGCCATTGTATAGAACATATCCTTGATTAGTAACTGTACCTTTACTGTGTAAATGGTTGAAGAAAGTAATTAACGATTAATAGAAGCTGCCCTCAATTTAAAGCCTCGAAGCAAAGTAATTAAATTCAGTAGAAGCTGTAGCCTCTAAAC
The DNA here is from genome assembly GCF_028885625.2 of Pongo pygmaeus. NCBI lineage: Eukaryota > Metazoa > Chordata > Mammalia > Primates > Hominidae > Pongo > Pongo pygmaeus. Next base: position 11,155,944 of record NC_072381.2, on the reverse strand, counting down.
AAAGTTACATCATACAAATACAAAAGGAAACACAGATTTGAATACTAAATGCAAATTAGGAACAAGGTTTGTCTATAAGCTGAAGAGAAATGATCCTAAAATTATCCTTCCTAAGAAATTCTCTATTCAAGAGTCAGTTTATGGACCTGTTTTAATCTTGGCAAAGGTCTGACTTGAATCCTGGCTGATGTTTAAGTACAACCTGGCTTTCAGAGTATTTATGCATGCAGATCAGACAGCTTCCTACAGTTTGAATTAGCTGTACAAGTACCTCTCATATCAGTGCAGATATACTTGATATATACAGTGTCAACATTACTACCAGGGATGGAGATCACAAACATTGCTTTGCTTGTTGGTCTTGAAATAAAATTGCCAAGCAGAATTTGTGTAGCTCCAGAGGGTATATTAATGCAGGCAACACGGTTATCAGCAGTCTTTAGCTTGCCTCTCTAAGCTTCTAACAGAAACATTTAGGGAGAGGAAGCATTACATCTGGCTACAGCTGCACATTACATGGTCCATTGAGACTCAGATGCTGATGGCTGAATGGAATAACAAACAGCTGGGTATAAATGTAAAAATCAGGAAACCAATTTCAAACACACATATTTCAAAAATCCTCTGAAATTCCAGCATGGAAGGAGAAAGAGCAATTAGCCTTACAGAGTGAAAAAGTATCTCAGATTAAAATTCAAAAATATACCTAGGCACCCCGGGGCCATTAAATCTGGCTGAGCTCTCCTGTGACTCTTTCACAAAGGGCAGTGTGAGAACAAACAAAGGCAGCATCATCAGATCATTTTCTGGCTGTGGTCACGCTTCGGCTGAGTCATCTGAAGCATCTGAGCTGCCTATCCCAGCTTTCCAGAATGGGGAAAAGTTATTAACTTAACAGCACTGAATGGGAAGGTTTCCCCAAAAGCCTCATCTCAGGGTCCTCCACATTAAATCCGGACACCAGGGAAGGGTGTAGAGAGACATCTCCCAACAGGCCGCTACTACATTAGAAACAACAAATAAACTTGTATTAAATTTTAAATAGCTTTTCTATGTATAAAGATTTAGGTAAGAAGATGGCTTGGAGAAAGGTTAGAATTTTTTTTTTTTTCCTTAAGGTTTGAAAGTCTTAACCATTTTGGTGGAAAACTTTGGGTTAATCCCACGCAGAGACTTTTAAACATGGCCACACATTTGTATTTAAGAAAGGCAGTGATAAGGACCAGACAAGAGAAAGGGGACCACATAATTTATTATCCAAACTTGGACACTTTTAATTCAAAGGAGGATACTATTCATGACGATGCTAGGACACTAGATGGAAGCTGGGAGTATCCCAGCAAACCAGGTCAGCACCCACTTGAGTACCAAGGGCACAAAACAGAGCCTCAGGTTGGATCTAGAATGTCAATCAAGTGGCTGCAATCCCATCCTCTTAATTTCACTGATCCTCATCTACTTGTTCTCAAGATTCCCAATCCCGGGTAAATTACAGAGCTCTGCTACAAAGTTTATGGAGCAAAAGGACAGGCTCAATAAAAATCCAGATGCCACTGCTTACACAATTAATTCCATGGATCATACCAGATTCAACCTGACCTAATGGAGCAGTGCACCACCACCACTGCAGCTCTTTCGAATGGGAAAGAACTGCCACATCGCCAGTTTTGATGAATGCTGATTTTCCCCCATCACAAGCTAACTGGATGCTACAGTCCAAATGGCCAAGATTACAGAAGCCCCAGTGGTACTAAAGTATATGCACGTTTCCACCAATCACTGTTTCTTCCAGTGTTCTTAGCAATAAAGAACACATGAAATATTTTTAACGCATCTAGGAGGGATCTAGATGTAGCAAAAAAAAATAAAAATTAAAGATGAGGCCCTATTATAATATTTACCTCACCTGATCTACAGAGTAAGGAATGAAGGTCTTAGAAAGTTACATCGGTTAATTTCTTATATCTCAACAAGAAATTCCTTTATTAATCCACCATAGCCCCAAAACAATACAAAAGTACAGCTCTTTCTTCATTTTAAACTTGTGTTTCCTTCAAGAAAGTATAGGCAAAGTTAACAGGACAAAAGCCAGAGTCATCAAATATTTAAGCTTGTAATCTAAGAACTACTGTTATACTTCATAAAATTTTTGTAACACCTAGAACAGCCGGCAGCCACCTAGCACATTATATGAGACTTAGAGACTAAATATTTGTGTTAACAATGCTAAACTGCAACTCTTATTCACTGGCAGACATTTCAGACTTAAAAACGGGAACAGATAGTACAGAAATGTTTAGGTTGTTTCCAATTGACAAAAAAACAACTAATCAGTTCAGTCCAACAATAATGGGTTGCTTGTAACTCATAAGTCCTAAACTCCTCAGTTGTGCAACTTAATTTTAATTATTCGATCTGCTGTATAGACTGTACAACTGCAATGTATTTTCCGACTTACACTGTATTTACAACACTACAGTGGAATCAATTTGCCACTGTAGGGGCTCACAAGAAACCCTGAGAATTAGATAACCTTAAAAGCTAAATTTACTTTGGTTCTAGGCTAATTACCGTTCTTAAAATAAGTTTTGCTGATTGGCTAGAATCCATGCTATCAAAAGCCCAGGCAGTTAGTCAGATGCATCAACAAGTAACCTGTCAAAAAAGAGCCCTGAGGCCGGGCACAATGGCTCACGCCTGTAATCCCAGCACTTTGGGAGGCCGAGGTGGGCGGATTACCTGAGGTCGGGAGTTCGAGACCAGCCTGACCAACATGGAGAAACCCCGACTCTACTAAAAATACAAAATTAGCCGGGTGTGGTGGAGCATGCCTGTAATCCCAGCTACTTGGGAGGCTGAGGCAGGAGAATCGCTTTAATCTGGGAGGTGGAAGTTGTGGTGCGCCGAGATGGTGCCATTGCACTCCAGCCTGGGCAACAAGAGCAAAACTGTCTTTAAAAAAAAAAAAAAGTGCCCTGAACACTGAGACAGTATTTGTGATTCACAGAAAGAATTAATGAGATGTACAAATTGAGTTGCCCTCACACCTCACCATTGGGCAGTGATATTATTTGATGAGGAATTTCTATGCCTCAGAATTTTCACTGTAGAGGCTTTGCTTCAAAAGCTGTAACAATCATTTACACAAACAATGAAAAAACCCTTGTCGATGCACTGTATTACTCAGAAAGCTTTTCACTTGGACCCCAAAGTTATTTTAACTCCATGAATGTCAACAATACCTAATTGGTAATCTTTGTATTACAGTACAAAATAGTCTGTCCAAAACCCAACATACATTTGAATTTATCATTATGTTAGAAGGGGTAACACAACATACATACTGGGGAACATCTAATTCACTATATATACATTAACTATTCACAATTTAATTATGACCCAATAAACATTTCTTTGGTGACATATCGTCCTATCAGACACAGACACCAGAGAATCAGGAATGGTCTAGAGGTTTCCTGAGCAACCTTCATCAATTATTTATTCTGCTTCTATTTTGAATAAAGCCATCACAATAATTTTTCTTTAAATTGTCCAAGAGTTTGGACTCTACTGGGGCCTAGAAAGTGAGTTACAACATTGTGAGATACCATGTAGATTATAAATTTCATGCCTTAAAAACAAAACCACGATGCCATTATAAATTCCTCCTCTCATTAGTTTTCCATCCAAAACCAAGGAACATCTATTTCATTACATAGTTCCCTAGATTTTAAAATGCTACTCAACAATGAACGAAATACTAAGATATAACATGTCAGATTCTCTTATTTTTATTTTTTTAGGGACAGGCTGGCCTCAAACTCGTGGCCTCAAGCAATTCCCCCACCTCAGCTTCCTGAGTATCTGGGATTAAAGGTACTGAGTCACCCCATCCAGCTAGATCCTCTTTAAAAATTTCAAGGGGTTTAAGCCGAAATTAGAAATTGGGTCTCATCTTGTGTCTACAAGAGTAAAATTGACCAGGATGGTTTCCTGGTACCAAAGCCAGGTTCTAAGGACAAAGAAAGAGCCCATGATGTAGTGCATGCCCCCTTGAAGCAATTTTTTTTTTTTTGGCTAAGCCCTATGTGGAGCTGGGAGATGTAAAGACATATAACGTCCCAGGGATGCAATCGTACCTGCCCCAAGAAGGCATGCACCTCAACCAACTTTCTCAACTTTGCCTATCATGCTTCGATCTAAATCAAATTGTGTTTGTTTCACAGGGTGGAAATAGAGGACTTGTGTGAGGAGGTGCCATTGTGATTGAGTCAACAATGGAGCAAATGAAGCGCTAAAAGAGTAATAGCATTTTCCTCAAATTAGACGATCATCATTGGAAACCCAGCATTTTGACAAAGTGTTCAAACATCAGAGAATGGAGTTAGTATCATGTAGTTGAGAGCCATAGTATTGGGCCTTATAGTCTGATTTCTGAAAGCCTTATAATGAGGGTGGAGTGAATATACATTCCATTCTTTGGCTGTATTTTTGTTCCACAAAGCCTGCAATTTTCAGTCACTTGAAAATGTAATTATAGATAATGTTTGCATCAGTAGCAAGAATACAATAAGCACACAGGGCATGAAAACTCCACTCAAATCACATCCTCTTAGGTTATGGCGCTTGTGTCCTGCCAAGAGTAAAGGCATTTCGACAAGCTAATGTTCAGTATGAAATGGTTTGTGGGTTAGACCAACCCATGCATGAATTCTACTCTAACTTTTCTATTATCCCTTCCTTTACATTGGGTATCTAGAAGTAGACAGAAATTTACGATTTGCTGAAAACACAGAATCCCATCAAATGTTTATGCACTTGAGCACAAAGCTGTGCAGTGGCTGCAAGTGTAATGATCCTTGAAATGGACCAGGTACCACATGTCAGCTGGCCACAGCTGTCCATCATTGAAACTCCACTGATATCTTGCATAGAGGCTCATTTATTCTATTGCCTACTTATGAGGCCTACTTAAGGAGGAGGGAGTAAAAAAGGATGTTACTGTAGAAAGGATACTGCATAAGGTCATCAACTGAGGTGGACTGTGGGGACAAAATGCCACCTGAGAACCATTTTCTAATTCACAAGAAGGCATAGCGCCACCTGAGAAGGCCAAGCATTCATCTAAGTCATATGCAAAAATGTTAAAGTTGGAAGTTAATGGGGGAAAATGCCAGGTGTCTAATGAAATCCTCCAAAGAAACCTCTTCATAAAATACACTGTTATCATAAATGAAGAATAAGTGTCCACCTTAGCAGTCAATGTTAATTGCTTCTTTATCTCGGCAGTAAGTGAGAATCTGCCTCAGGCATTAAGAGATCTTGACACTGCTTGGGTGTCCCCAATCCACTGACACGTCTCTTACAATGCTCCTGCCTTGCAGCCTCAGAAATTGCTCTATGAAATACAATCAAGAAAAAACAATTTATGTGGAAGAGCACATAACAAGTAGAAGATTGCTGGGTCATAGCTAAGAACCTGTATTTCACACTCAAAACCCACATATTCAGCTGCCAATGTGCCCACCTATCCAGAAACTCAACCTGTTTACATAAAAGAATCCACAAGAGACTTGCAGGCAACCTCAGGCTTTGGAAACTAGAAACAGAGGTGCAACCTCAGGCTTTGGAAATGAGAAACAGAGCTGCAACCTCAGGCTTTGGAAAAACAAGAAACAGAGGTGCAACCTCAGGCTTTGGAAACAAGGAACAGAGGTGCAACCTCGGGCTTTGGAGACGAGGAACAGAGGTGCAACCTCGGGCTTTGGAGACGAGGAACAGAGGTGCAACCTCGGGCTTTGGAGACGAGGAACAGGTGCAACCTCGGGCTTTGGAGACGAGGAACAGAGGTGCAACCTCGGGCTTTGGAGACGAGAAACAGAGGTGCAACCTCGGGCTTTGGAGACGAGGAACAGAGGTGCAACCGCGGGCTTTGGAGACGAGGAACAGAGGTGCAACCTCGGGCTTTGGAGACGAGGAACAGAGGTGCAACCTCGGGCTTTGGAGACGAGGAACAGAGGTGCAACCTCGGGCTTTGGAGACGAGGAACAGAGGTGCAACCTCGGGCTTTGGAGACGAGGAACAGAGGTGCAACCTCGGGCTTTGGAGACGAGGAACAGAGGTGCAACCTCGGGCTTTGGAAATGAGAAACACAGGTGCAACCTCAGACTTTGGAAATGAGAAACAGAGGTACATTTTGGAGTTTTCAGTACCGCCACCTTTTAGAACCTCAACATCCTCATTTGTGAGATGGAAATGACACAAATTACTGAGGAAATTTTTTCTGAGAATTACTGATAAAATATAAACTCCTTAGCCTGATGGCTGGCCCATGGTATATCCTAAATCAAGAATAACTAATCTCACAAAATAGTTCGGAAAATGTAACCACAGGAAGGCAGCATCCCTTAAAGTGTTAGTAATCAGAAAAGAAACACACACCAAAAAGCGGCATATGATTGGCAAGGAATTAGTTTGGTTGACACTGGAAAACATTTTCTGGCTTCTGGGGTCTGCACGATTATTACTTGAGCAGGGATCTGGAAACAAATCTGGAACAAAAGTAGCACGTCCTTAGGAGACCTGAAAAATGAGACTGAGAGAGAGGCAACATAAAAGTATGGCCAATCACGTGGCTTCTGAGGTGACAAAAGTCCAATTTTGGTCACTTTTTACAACAGGCAGATTTAAAACCGTTGGCCCAACTGAAAGGCTGCCTATAAAGTTAATCAGACTTCTTTGACATTGATAAGAGAATAAGTGCTAATTACAAAGTACCAATTAATATGTACAGAAACATTTGTAGTATCTGTGTGGCTGGCCCTCTTCTCCAAAGATTTTGCCAGCTTTCAGCCACAGACCTAGTTTTCCCTTCCCAACAATCTCAGCAACAACAGTCATCTTTGATATTGCCAAAGGCCCCCCTGCCTCCAGCGAAGTTCCCTGGTTCACCCTAATGCAAAGTGTTTTGTGATGAGAGGCAAGAGTCTGCATTTTGGAGGTCACATTCACAGCCTGGAGAGCTTCTCCACAGTCAATATCACACCCTCAGCTACAGTAGGTGCCAAATATTCCCCTGGCCCGTCATGGAGGATATTCTTCAACAATGGATTCACACACCGAGGCTTTAGGCTTCCAAACAGAATATGTGCTGTCTGATCTAGGGCATCAAGTCACTTGCAGCACTGGGAGCAAACTGTCACATTCTGTGGAGACTCTGATCTCTTAGCACTCCAAAGACCCTATCAGCTACATCAGAATAAAGAAGTGCCTGTTTATTAACCACCAAAATAACTAGGACACACCCTGCAGCTGGACACCACATAGATGCTACAGATAACCCACACACCAAACCCCTTGTCTTAACCCTACACCACCACATAAGGCAAAAATCACCAATTCCTTGTCTAGGTCATTTCTCCAAGGACTCTCTCCATCTACATCCTCCAGGCATTCTGCGGCCTGAGCACCTAATGAGGCCACCCAAGGCTGCAAGGTCTACAGACCTCCCGGCTCCATATTCATACCATCAAAATCATGTCCTTGGCCAGGCGTAGTGGCTCACGCCTGTAATCCCAGCACTTTGGAAGGCCAAGGCGGACTCATCACTTGAGGTCAGGAGTTTGAGACTAGCCTGGCCAATATGGTGAAACCCCATCTCTACTAAAAGTTCAAAACAATTAGCCAGGTGGGGGCCTGTAATCTCAGCTACTCAGAAGACTGAGGCAGGAGAATCACTTGAACCCAGGAGGCGGAGGATGCAGTGAGCCAAGTTTGCACCACTGCACTCTAGCCTGGGCAACAGAGCAAGATTACATCTCCCAAAAAAAAAAAAAAAAAAAAAAAGGCCGGGTGCGGTGGCTCACACCTGTAATCCTAGCACTTTGGGAGGCCAAGGCAGGTGGATCATGAGGTCAGGAGTTTGAGACCAGCCTGGCCAACACGGTGAAACCCCGTCTTTGCTAAAAATAACAAAAAATTAGCCAGGCATGGTGGTGGGCGCTTGTAATCCCAGCTACTCGGGAGGCTGAGGCAAGAGAATCACTTGAACCCAGGAGGCAGAGGTTGCAGTGAGTTGGGATCACGCCATTGCACTTTAGCCTGGGTGACAGTGCGAGACTCCATCTCAAAAAAAAAAAAAAAAAAAAAAAAAAAGAATAGAAAAGAAAAATTCATTTCCTTAACGGCTGGGTTTCTGCAAGGGTTGTGATTCCCATTATGTCAGAACCAGCCTTCAAATTGTGTGGCTGATTCTCTTCCCATAAGAAAATCAAAATCTGGTGTATAGAAGGGCTTTTCAGAAGGATCATGTGGAGATACTGCCTTTGCTTCACCCCATCCCAGAATGGAAAGGTCTGACCACTAGTTCACAGAGGGAATGTGAACTTCATTCTACTTCTCAATCATCATGCAGAAAGGTGAGGGGAAGAAAAAAGAATCAGTCTTCATGATGTTGTCCTGGGGACTGCGCGTTTTCTGAAAGTTCACTTGGGAGCAATAATGCTTTATGGGCCTTTGCCTGAGACGTAAAAGAATGAAAGTTCCGAAGAAGAAAACATTCACTCTTCAGTTGTAATGAAGTTCCATTAGATTTGATTCTCCTGGGAAATGCAGGGGAACTTGTGGCCAGTTTTAAGTGCCAGGAAGCTATAAAATATTTAGGTTGTCATTTCTTTCCCAACATTAGTCTGACGGTAATACTGTGGGACAGGTAAGCAGCTTATTTTATTGTCCTTATTTTCTAGATGAGGAATCTTGACAAGTCAACTGAGACTTGAAGTAGGCATGGAACAGATTAGAAGGCAGGCCAGGCATTCTCGTAAGACAGTGGCAAAGGACGCCTAGCCTTGAAGGACGCCCTTCCACTCTGGTGCTGGGAGAGGCCCTGAAGCCATGTCCCTAGTGGTTCCATTCTACGACTTACAGCGCAAGTTGAACAATCCAAGAGGAAGTTACTTCCATGAAAAATTAAAACCCACACATAGCCAATGGAATTAAAATGGTCTTTGTAGTAAGAAAAATTATTTCCTCAATTTCTCCCGAGAGAAAGGTAAATTCTGCAGCAAGTACTCAACCGAGGGGAAGAAAAAAAAAAAGGACTTGCCTCCCAGTCTCCTCTCCAACACAGGAAAGCGGCCCTTATATAAGAGGACTCTAAGACACCAGAAGTAAAAACGCATTCCCAAGCGCTCTAGGTACCCAGAAGAGGAAGAAACACGGTCCATTTGATGCTGGTGGCAACTTTCGGACATCAAAGCGTAAAAGAAAAGGGGGAACAAGCAGACAGGAAAACAGGAGCTTGTGGTGAAAAGAAAGAAGAATCCCAAATGCACGAGGAGGCAATGTAAGGACGGCTTAATATTAAGAAACTGCTTTGAGACACAGCTGCCAGCAGCATTCAGCAGCATTCAGGCTTCTCGAACGATTCCCGTGTTATCTCTCAGTCCTGACACCAAGAAAAGATGGCTGGCTGGACAATGGGAGTCACGAGCAAAGATGTTACCAGCGTGGACTCAAGTGAGTAATTGCAGTTGGAGGCCTCCTGGTGACAATTTTGAGAAGGCAAACACAGCTGCAGCATAGCCAAATATAGCTGGCCCAGACAAAGACATCCATAAAGTTAATCATTCTGAAACACGCCACCCTTATGCTCAACCCGAAAACTCAACACTCCTCCTATAATGTAGGAAGTCAAAATACAGTTCAATGCGCAGAAACAAGCAGCTGCTCCAGTGGAATTTACAAGTGATGAGCTAGGTATTTGGATACTGCTCTCCTCCCGAGGCTCCAACCCTGAGAACTAAGTCCTGGACGGATGTGGCCCCTTCTGTTGAAACTTAGGAAGCCGCTCAGGAAAAGGATAAAACGGGCATTAGAGGAGATTTTTTAAAAATATATATATATATAAATCAGGAAAACATAAGGGCAGTAAGAAAACTTCAGAAAAAGCTGTACTGGTTATGACCATACTGAATCTAGGCCAGGGTACAGAGATTCAGGACTGAAGAGCAAAACAACGAAGTAAATCCACATTAGTCCTCTAACAAATGCTTTCTGTCTTCACACTTTTGGGTATCATCTTTCTATTATTCCCCTGAGAGTTTTCAAGGACCAAATGATTTCAACCCTGTTTTACTAGATACCCAATGTCTTCCCCCGAGTTCCAAAGAGAAAACACCTGGGTGTGTGTGTGGGAGGGGAGTGGGTAGGTATTTAAGTTGGTTTACACCAATTTACCCACTTCCAGGCTTGTGAATCTGCTGTAACGTTCACCTTTTTTAAGTGTTCAGTTTATGTGCTGGATTCCCATTAGACAATAAAAATTTCAAGGACCCCTTTTAACAGCAACAGGTGGCCGTGGGATCATGACATGGATCATATAAAATGGAAGCAGCAGCCAAGAGGCACAAGGTAGGGGGTGTGGTCCGCGGAGGACCATATGTGTCTGCATAACGACAACGTCCGTGGAGGCCCAACTGTCCAGATTTCTCTGTGAAGAGTCTGTTTTTCTTCCTACTCTAACTCTGAAAAGACCTCAGGAGTAGCAACATCTCGATTGCCACTGAGAAACAGAAGAAGCCCCCAGATCCAAGGACTCAGCAGTGAGGAGAAAAGAGGCCCTCAAAAGGGAAAGAGTCTGAGCTTTTCACCCAGTAACATGGCAGGACTGCCAGAGTGAGGCTGTCTTCACCCTTCATCAGAGTTAATCCAAAGTTCTGGGCAGAAGAGTTGAAATACAGTCCTGAGACTTTTTTTCTAGCAGTATCACTAATTTGCAGTACATCTTTGGTCACAATGTGAAACTTTTCTGAACATAAAGTCTTTCAGTTATAATGGTAATAATCCAAAAACACAAGTATCAAGACTTTTGTAACCAAAGACCATTTCATGGTAAATATTTTTAGAAAGCGAACACCTATGCTGTATTAGTCCATTTTCAAACTGCTATAAAGAACTGCCTGAGACTGGGTAATTTATAAAGAAAAGAGTTTTAGTCAACTCAGTTAAGCATGACTGGGGAGGCCTCAGGAAACTTACAATCACGGCAGAAAGGGAAGGGGAAGCAGGCACCTTCCTCACAAGGTGGCAAGAAGGGAAAGCGTTGAACGAAGTGGGAAGGGCCCCTTATAAAACCATTGGATCTCGTGAGAACTCACTACCACGAGAACAGCACATGGGAAACTGTCCCTATAATTCAATTACCTCCACCTGCTCTCTCCCTTGACATGTGGGGACTATGGTGACTACAGTTCAAGATAAGATCTGGGTGGGGACACAAAGCCTAACTATATCATATGTCCAATAAGATGACTTTCCAGATATACAGTCACATACATATATATGTATACACACACACATATGTGTATATATATATACACACACATATGTGTATATATATACACACACATATATGTATATATATACACACACATATATGTATATATATACACACACATATATGTATATATATTTATATACACACATACATATGTATATACCCCCACACATATTTTAGGCCTACTGACCACATTCAAGTAAATGACAAAATACTGTACTCTTTTAGCCTACAAGACCAACTGATTGTCTTTGTGCCAAATAAATGAGGTTCAACTTTCCTGCTACTAGGAGAAAGGAAGACATAATTTGGGGGAAAGGATATAAAATACCACCTTAAAATTTAATGAGTTTTACTCAAGCTGTGAACTTTAGAAAAAGCATAAAATCAAGACTTTCAGCATAAAAGCACAGAATTTTAGACCTAGTATGTAAATCGAAGTACTTAGGAGTACACTGTTATGGTACCAAAAATAATTTAAGCTGTCCAAAAGCTATGTCAAGGTATGAAATAAATCAGCTGACCTTAATTTCATTGTCCCTGAGTAGTGAGTCACCACCTTCATCTGTGAAAGTAGGAAATCTTCAGTCCTATTGGAGCTTGTAAATGTGAGATAAAGCAGCTGTGGCACTGGGGGAACTGGATTTCCATGATTATGACAGACAGCACCGCATACAGTCTCACTGAAGAGACAAACTTCTGGGACTTCTTCATTATTATTATTATTATTATTATTATTATTATTATTATTATTAGAAGAAGAAGACAGAGTCTTGCTCTGTTGCCCAGGCTAGAGTGTAATGCTGCCATCTCAGCTCACTGCAACCTCCATCTCCCAGGTTCAGGTGATTCTCCTCCCTCAGCCTCCCAAGTAAGTGGGACTAGATGCATGCGAAACCACGGCGAACTAATTTTTGTATTTTTAGTAGACACAGGGTTTTGCCATGTTGGCCAGGCTGGTCTCAAACTCCTGAAGGTGATCCGCCTGCCTCGGCCTCCCGAAGTGCTGGGATTACAGGCGTGAGCAACTGTGCCCGACTGATTTCTTTAATTATTGAGATTTAAAATCAAAATATTATATCTAACTCCTACCTTTAAAGCACTAGAGGAATCCTGGCAAACTGGTCAACTACCTAGGTGACTCCTGGGCTGCTGATCTGGAGGACGCACAGATTGTTTAAAAGAAGATCTCCTCAGAATAGATTTCTTCATTTAAAACCCAACCTTAAGTAAAAGGCCACATAGCCTGATAGAAAAATACAGAATAATAAAGCCGACCTGATAGTTTAAATACAGCCTAAACTTAATTTACATAAATCTTTAGGAGGAAAAAACATAGGTCTAATAATTTGCTGCTTAAGTTGGCTCTGAGGCATTCATTCAAATGGAGTAAATAAAATTTAACCAAAACCTGAATTTGTACTCATACGTCATTTTGAAAACCACAGGATAACACACTTACTAGCATTACATTTTAAATTATCAGCTGATTTTAAAACATCACTCTTAGTATCTGAACATAACATACAATCTGCAGTTCATAAGAGACTGTTCATAAAACTCCAGGTTGGCACGGCCAATGTGTAAATCTCAAATACGCTCACAAGGCATTTCAGCCACATAACTGGAATTGTATTTCTATAAAAACAGTTGGAGTAATCACTTTCTGTCATGATTTAGCACAAATGGGGAGAGTGAAGCTGTTCAAAATCTCCCTCAATGTCTCCCCCTTTCTTTTAAAAGTCCTTTAGGAGGAGTCTGAAGCTCTCACTAAATGAAAAAGACATTCCCAGGAGGAGGAGGTGGTTTCCATCCCTTCACATCTGGATTCAGAGCATGAGGATATTGGATGGAACAATTACACAGTGATGATGCTAAAGGGGAATAATTATTTTACCATTACCTGAGAGCATCACATTTGCTGCTCTAATTAGTTTTTGTTTCCCACATAGGTTTTTACCAGGAATGTGCAGCTCCATTTCTCTTAGGTTTAGCAAGAGCTGTTTCTTAAGGAAAAATAAAAATACATTTTCTGCACTGCTACACAAGTAGCACACCACTGATACTGGCTTCATTATATTACTCGGCACCTCCTTGGTGGAGGAAACAAACAGGATGCATGAGAACTTGTAGGTGCTAATGAACTGGAAATCATTAGTAGTTTCCAAACCCTCCCTTCTGTGGTTCTGTAAAACAAACATTACACTGACAAACATCTAACTCTTTGTGATGGCCTAACCCCAAAACACAAAGCAAAAATGTGACCCTCCCCTGAAGAAATAAAATCTCCCAAACGGTAATACTCTAAAGTGGAAAGAATGACCTATTAAGTTGGGGTAAAGTGCAGCATTGAACATAAGCAACATTGATGACTTATTAATTTTGCTCCTTGAATCATGTTGAAAATATTTTCCATTTAAATGCAAATTAGATATGGAATGCTTATAGTATTGCTTAACATTTATGAGAGCTTGTTTTCATTTTTGTTGGTTTTTACAAAAAATTCAACAATGACATCATATTCCCGTTATAATCTACATATAAGCCTCAACAATGATCGCTACCCTGATTTTTTGCCCAAGAGCTGGGTCATATTGGGCGCTGGTTGTATTACACTCAGCTGTATCAGATCATTTTGCATGCCAAACATAACCTGTCTTTTTATGCTAAGTAAACAAGTGTTTAACTTTTAATAAAAGTAAGGAAGGGGTAAAGAGAAATGAAGTTTGGGGATTTACGTAAAAAAGCTAAGGATATTGCAGTCTTTCACCAGAGGCCAAATATAGTGTTATTATAGCTGTTAGGGGAGAAAAAAAAAACAAACAAACACTGAGAAGTGGAAAACACTCTAAATGATCCCATGAAATCTTAATTACTAGGTTCATATCTAAAAATCCCATCACCTTTTTATCTTGTCTTTCAAGGGTCTTGTTTCCCCAGCTCACTGCATATCATCAACAGATGCCAAAGTTATCTCAACCCAGCAAATTACAATTAAACAGCAAGATTAAACAATTAAAATAATACCTCTGCCCAGATCAAAGATAATATCAGTGTTCTAAAAAGCCAATGTGGGATGAATTCTTCCTCTCGGAAAGCAGCTGATAATATGTGCTGTTAACGGAGCAATCTCAACTGAAAAAAATACTTCAAAAATTTTCCTTAAAGAACCATATGCAAAGTCTTTTCTTTAGACTTTTCTCATTTTAATTTCCTTTCATGACCATCAGAGTATCAGGTGATAAATACCAGTTATCTCCATATTATTTATAACTGCATTTTCTAAACAGACTTTAAATGCCCATGGAGGAGAAAAACAGAACCCCACTGCTTTTGATCTTTATCTTGCTGGAAACTTGTAAACCAAAAAGATTTTTAATTAAACTGTATTCTGCTTTTATGTTAATAAATATATGGAATAACCGAATTAGAATCAAATTAGAAAGTATAAAATGATGTTTCACATACATCAATCCTGATCAGGTGACATACTTATTTCTTATGCTCATTCTCACGTGGCACAGTTTTGATTTTGATAAAACGGTATGTCATATCCTTTAATTCAGTGTTCTTCTCTGCATCAACCCATGAACATTACATACCACCCCATGTGTTCACTTACTTGAAAGCCACAGCTTTGCCATTTACTGCCTATGTGGCAGGGGCAAGCAGGTCACCTCTTTAAGCATCATCTGTAAAATGTGGGCAATATCCACTCTGCAGATTAGAGACAGTGTGAATAAACTATCCTGGCGCGTGGCAGGCACTCAACTAACAACTCACGTTTGCTTATTTTGGGGGGAGGCAGTAATTACTTCTTGGACTAGTCACACTGCCCCTCTAACAGTTTCCTAATCTATAAAATGAGGTCTGATGAGATGGTCTCTAAAGCCCTTTTCAGTTTTAACAATGGTGTCCTTAGAACCACCCTTCAGTTTAATTATACACTGATAGATATTTTGCCAGTTATCCCAACTTGAAAGGACTTAACAAAAAGCTAGTTCACTGAGCTGATGAATTTACAGTCAACATAACTTTTCTCATTTTCAATAAGGTTACCTACCAAATGTAAAAAAAAAAAAAATATTTTTAATTTATTGGTAGACTCTTCTCAGTGTCTTATTCTAACACCTAATGTTTTTTAAGCTGTGTTTATCAGTCTAACTGTAATTTCTCATTTCTGAGACATCATTTATTAGCTTTGTTTAAAAATTCAAAACCATTTACAAACCCTAAATGCATGTATATGGTCATTAAAAAGGTGAATCAAAGGAGGAAACACTCTCCCCCATCTTAATCGAAAACCAACTGTCAGTTTAAAATCAAATTAAAAAAAAAATCAGTGCCTGTTTTCATTATGCTGTGTGGCTAATATTGTATATGATATTCTATAGTAACACAAAGACAATGAAACTTTAACAGCCACGATTATTTAAAATGTCCATTTCCATTTATAGTTTTGATACTGAATGTTTAAAACCCCAAAACTTTGAAGCATATGTTACAGCAATTCTACACCACTACAGAGCCTTAAATGATCTGGGCTCTTTAAACACTGGATAGCTCGTGGGGCCATCAAGCATAATAATTCAACTCAAAAGCTATTTGTTCATCTGCCTTGAGGACTCAAACGTATTACCTCTTGCAAACTTATCTAATACATTCTCGTGGGAAAACGCCATTGAAAATGTTCTACTGCTTTAGAAAAATCAACAGCAGAAAAGCCCCTATGCTTTATTTAAGTTCCTTTTAGGAACAGGCCAATATCTAGCCGACTGCAATTTAGTCCAAATGGCAATATACCACACATGACAACCAGTCCCGAAAACAATAAATCCGCATGGCTATCTTCTCAACTGTGTGAATACGGCAATAAAACTTACAACTTAGGCGGATTTCAGGCATTTTCAACTTGTCATATTCCCCCCCCAACACCTCTATCCCCAGATACAGTATCTAATGTGAGTTAATTATCAACGATATATAAAAGCATGCTCTAGTGTTCTCAGGGCTACGGAGACACACAATAGCTATTTAGGAAACAAATAATAAAACTATCATTTACAAATCCTCTTTTCTTCCCTTAGTTCAATTAAGCAACAGCTGACAAACGCTGAGATCAATTTGGATTTGATTCCAAAGGCTATCATTTGGAAATAACTAACATTTGGAAGAGACGTGAGGTAGAAGTCACGTTAGGATTTTCATAGGAGACTCCATGGCTAAGGCACAAGAGCTCAGTTCAGAGCAAATCGCTTGAACAGGCCACATTCATCCACCAAATGAAAAGGATAAACTGAATTTTCATAATTCATAATTTAATTGACAAGAAACTTCATCTTTCTGAGGCCATTAACACTTTAAATTCATAGCTCATTCAACAGCTTAGCTATATTATGGTCACTTAAGTAGCAGGTGACCATAAATTCAAAATCATGATTAGGCGAATTCTTCAGTTTAGCCTGGACGCTCTAGCCTCTAGAGGAGAAAACGCATAAAACTTTCATACTAGCTCATGTGCAAACATGTATTACGTGTCTATATAGGTATACATTTTAAGATGGGGGACAGGACAGAGGTCTGTTAAAACAAATATCGTGGAAATGTTACTAATCATGATTCATATCTCGGAGAAAACTACCAAAACAGAATATTGAAAAGATGAACCTGATCGTGTACAAGCAAATTAACTTTCTTAATATTGACTCAAAAGACAATTTGCATAACAGATTGTATCATCCCCCTCCTCCACCCCCCTCCTTTTTTTTGCGGGGGGTGGGGGGGGTCCTTGCAGCTCAAATAATTGGCCACTGCAGAGTTTCTCAAGAATCTCTTAACTCATAACACTTAACACGCTAGAAAAAGAATCTAGCATGGCAGGGGAAAGTTAGTTGCCAGGGAAATGGAACATAAAGCCTGGAATAACCTCAATACTGCAGAGTACCATAAGGTGCCAGAAAGAATAGGGATGTTAAGTCCTACAGTGGGTAGAACAGGAAACATTTTACATGCACTCTTACCATACCAATCCATTTTTTTTCCCACTGGATTAGATTAATTACAGCTTAGATCCGCTATTCAATTTCTCGCCTGATCAGAGAAAATTTAAAATGTCTAAAAAGGACATAGACCTTTTGGTCCCACTCTGGCAATCTTTTCTCTCTTTTTAGGTTTCCTTTTCCCAACATGCCTGAAATACAAATAGATCCTACTGACTCCCCCGAGCTAATAAAAACTTTCCTATCAAGCCAGCTAAAAATTAGACATACTTTCCTTTCTTCAGGAATCCCAGCTCTCTACTTCTTTCCAATAAACGCTCTACCTTAGTTTGACGACATGTAAAACAACCAGAATCACATTAATTATTAAATTACAGACTGCATATAAGACAAACCATGATTACGTAAAAATTACCTCTAATTTCTGCAATAAAGTACACCTGGCTAGTTTCACGCTTTATAATTATCCCCCCGCCCTTCCTTGTCTCCGCTTCCCCTCTCCCACCTCAGGAAAGGATCTTTGCAAATATTAAATCAGATGAGCGGGTAATTTGGTAAGAAGAGCTCCTTCCCCGGGCCACGAGAGCTCCGTCAGCCCCGCATTTCAAATGACACGAGCGTGCACATTCGCACGCGCGCACCCCGCCCGGACCCCGTGCCCGCTCGCCGGTCCCCGCCCGCTCCCCGTCACGCCGCGCCCCGCTCAGTCCTCACCCGGACCCCAGGACCCCGCCCGGTCCCCGCCCGCCCCACCGGACCCCGGGACTACCGCGCCCGGCTCGCCGGTCCCCACTTGGACTCATGGACCCCGCCCGGACCCCGGGACGCCGCGCCCCGCTCACCCTGCTCGCGGGTCCTCGTCCCGGTCCGTGGACCCCGCCCGTCCCCCACTCACCCCGCGGGGACCCGGGACGCCGCGCTCCGCCCGCTGGTCCTCACCCGGACTCGCGGACCCCGCCCGGTCCCCGGGACGCCGTGCCCCGCTCGTCCCTCCGGGAAGCCCCGCGCCCCGCACCGCCGGCGCTGCTCGTCCGCACCCGCTCCCTCCTCCCGCGTCCCGCGCCGGCCTCCGAAGGCCGAGGGAGGCGACGGTTCCGAAGCGGCCAAGTCGCGCCCGGGCGCCGCGGGCGACGCCCGTCCCTTTCGCGCCGCCGACTCTGCGGGGAGGACGCCCGCTCGCCTGGCCTCGGGACGCGGCGCCACTCACATTCTGTCAGGAACGAGCAGGCGGCCCTCGACCATCATGTCCGGGAGGAAATCCAGCTTGAAGGCAGAAGTCATGTTCGCGGGCGCGGGGGGCGGCTCTGCGCGCGTCCGAGCGGCCGCGGGCGGCGCGAGACGGGCAGGGACAGGTGCGCGCGGCCTCCCCCGGCGGCCGCCGAGCCGGCACTTGTCACATTCTCTCCTCGCGCTCCGCCAATCCCCTCCGAAATCCAGCGCCGGGGCGGCCGGCTGCCGAGCGCCAGGTGCGGCGGGCGGGGGCGGAGCTCGCGGGGCGCCCGCCGCCGCTTAACCCCTGCGGGCCCGCCGGCCCAGAGCGCGGCCCCGAACCCGGCTCCGCCCCGCGGGGACCCAGGGCGGGCCGCCGCCGCGCTCACCGCCCGGGCACGGCCAGACTTCTCAGGGTCCCCCGGGCCCCCGAAGGCAAACCCGCTCCCCGCCTGGCTCTGCTCCCCAGCCCGGCTCTGCTCCCCCGCCCGGGGGTCCCTGGCAAGAGGCCGCCGTGGCAGCTGGGAGTAGGTTTAGGGCCACCCGGGCGCCAAAGCCCGCTCCACTTCCAGACCCGAGCCGCGCTCCCAGAGCCCAGCCGCGGGAGGCGAGCAGCCCGAGGGTTCGCTTCGATGCTCCTCGGTGTGGTGTGCTTGCCCGGGCAGGAACTAACAGCGATCACCGAAAGGGTATAGGAGGTTTAGGCGAAGTAAAGATCAGATATATGACCCAAGTGACATTTAGGGACTTATCGCAGTGCCCTAAGGAAGACAAACCTGTCTCTGCACGATGGCACTGCCTTTTCTGTCATCTTGCAAACACTAAGAAGTATAAGCGGCTGAAAATAAAGTCATAAATCACGTTTTCTACATAAACGATAATCATGAATCTGCCATTTCCTAGTATTTAACACAATAATCAGAAACCAGCTGAGTGAATTCACGAGTGTTAGGTCTGTAATGTAAGGGCCATGAAGCTTAAATACCCACTTAAGATTTGTGACTGATTTACTAACAAGAATTGAGAAAAATGGCCAAACTCAGAAAAAACAGAGAAGCTGGCGAGTTTAATTTTTAAGTGATTTGCATAAGTTCTGGAAAACTAATTCGTTTCTAAGGTGACATTCTAATTGATCGTTCTCACTGTTGATTATTTGGGTGGCAAACTTTTCACAGTGTAGTCACAAGTATGTAAGACTTCATGGCATATTTCACATTCTGAATCAACATCATAAATTGCGTACCAAAAGTTTATAGTTTATCTCTTAGAGAAACCTTCACTTGATTTTGTAATGACATCTTAAACTTTTAGGGTAATGTCTCTGTCTATACAGCTATACATCCATATACCTATACAAACATACACGCACACACACATTATGGTTTTGTTTGAAATATGTAATTTTCAGTTTTTGTCTTTCTAAAAATCAGAACTGTGCTAGGAAGCTGGGCTTTCTCCTCACAAATTATGCCTGAGGATACCATCACACAAACCAGAGGGTTAAACAACCAAGTTACAAATAGTTAAATGTGTCAGACGTGATATAGAGAAAATATGATTTTAATTATTTCTCACCAGTTTCTTGTGTGACGACAGCTAACTATCTTTAGAGGTTATGAAGGCAAATGGACACTCACATATCAGTTTTAAATCCAGGTTTGATGCATTGAGCAATATAAAGTATCAGACCTGGGATATTCAATTAAGTCCACACATGCTCAATGGACTTGGTTGCCTTCTTCAGCTGAACAATATATCTGGCTTTTGACCTTCTATTTCCAAGATCATTAGATGTAGGGCTAAACTAACCTTAATTTTTTAAATACTACCTTACTGGAGGAACCAGGTCTGGGCTCCTAAGGAACTGAGGAATGGTTGCAATCGAGTGAATTCTTACACTCCCAAAGGGCCAAACTTGTCCTCAGACTACTAAGCTACATTTATTCCCCAGCTACTGTTCTGCCTTCAAAATTACAGGATTTTGATTGGTCTTTCAATTATCTTAATAATTAGGTGGATAAATGAAGACAAACCTTGGCAGTTCTTGGTTTTCCATATGTTATTTGCACAAATATCTAATGTATATAATGAGCTGACTATATAAAAATTATTTTAAGAAATGAGCAGAATTGGCCTCCAAAACAGAAGCAAAACACAACTGCATTAATCAAAATGAAAAATATTTTCTAAGCCATAGCAAAAAGGTCCATATAGATCTACATTCTATAAGGTAGAACATGTTTCATTAACATGTATGCTTCTGAAATACTTATTTTCTCTTTAATTGCATGTGAATTAGTTGGAAGAAGCTGTAAGGAAGCCCTCTTACTGACTTAAGCCTTCTCAGCAGTTTGTTAAATTCTAGCCTCAAATCCCTTGAGGCAATAGTGGCTTCAAAGCAGCTTTTAATCATACTATGAGGAGGGTGAAGTAGTATGTAAGTAGGTCACAAAGAGAGAATTCCAAGTGCATAGGTTACTGCCTTATTTAACTACCGTGTAACATAGTTTTCAAAGCACATTTGCTTTTGCAGTTTAAAGATATAAACAAAACCAGGGTCAAATATAAAAGAAAACTCACTCTACATGGGTGATGTGAACCGAGGAGAGCTTATGGGGTGCATGTGAGTTTAAATACTTTGACTGCCAAATACATAAATAATGTAGTGATTGCATAGGCACTTGATGTAGGTACCAGAGGGAAACAAAATACTCACACACATCACCCCCCACCATAGGTTATTCACAACAATCTTCCATTTGTAGCTTTCATTTCTAATATCGAGTTGGTTTCCATGATCACAGCACATACACAAAAGCCATTTGTAAAAATACAAATTTCAAAAGCTCTTGAGAAAACAAAACAAGAACACCCAACCAAATACCACCCGATGAAAAGCTTCAATTTCTCATTTCACTGCTTTGGAAGGAAGAAAAAAAATCTAAAAACAACTCAACAGGGCCCCTTTTTTAATTTTCATGCAGTAACGAGCCATCAGGTATCATGTTTTGGCAGTTGGAGTTATTTGGCAGACAGCTCTATGGGGCCGCTGTTGAACGCTCGGGTTCAATGAAGCTATTTTATAGCCAAGGATCTTATCGATAGCAGTGGAGGGGACGACGCCATCGGCTGGCCCCACCCGTGGATATGAACCGGTTGGTGACACCACCCTGTGTTGCCATCACTGGGGACCAGGCTGTCCTGAACAATGAAGTTTCCTCATAGTTTTAGCTGCATTGTAGAAAAACCTTAAGCTCTTCTTAGCCCCATCCCCCTACCTTCCCTAATTGTCTCCTTTTTTTAATCAACTTGCTATTCATTTCCCAAACAAAAGGCAATTCAAGAATTGGAAGCACTTCAAGGGAAAGTTTCTGAATGACCTCATTTTATATGAGGCCTTCCCAGGCAAGGGAAAGCACTGTGCAATTTCAGCTCCACTTCCCTCTTCGAACCTCATCTCATACAGAGTTTTGTCCACAGGTCATTTTCTGAGCACTGAATTATCACTGGCATTAAAAAAAACACACTCAATGGAAACAGTGCTAATAAATGCATTTGTACACAGAGTACAAACTGCTTGAATTGGAATACAAACCCTTTTCCTGCCACCTCACTCAATCAATGAACCAGAATACAGTCCACTGACTTGAGCTCTTTCAACATTTTTGCACAAAGTTGCTACTACAATTTAGGGACTGGTGCTCGACATATCGTGACCCATGTTTATAACCCAACAGTTAATTTTCTGCTCCTGCAGAAAACCCTGTATATCTTGTGACATTTCCATTTTTTATTATTCCTATACATAACTTCCCATGGTAGCATCACTTAAAAGGCAGTAGCTATCAGCCCTTCAACTACAGAACAAAGATGTACCAGGATTGTTCAGTCAACTCAAAAAGCCACCTTTACTGAAGGATTTCTTTTTCCTTCTCATTTCTGGCTCGTCATGACAAACCAGGATGCAAAACATCTTTCCCCTATCACATTTGCAAATTCAAATTTTATTAGCATAGCTGTTTTAGTTAACAGCAACAGCAAAGAAACAAA
Organism: Pongo pygmaeus; assembly: GCF_028885625.2. Classification (NCBI taxonomy): domain Eukaryota; kingdom Metazoa; phylum Chordata; class Mammalia; order Primates; family Hominidae; genus Pongo; species Pongo pygmaeus. The sequence continues at coordinate 11,133,351 of NC_072381.2, read as the reverse complement.
AGACAAGTCCAGTGTGCTCACAGCCATTTGGAGCAAGCAATACAGGCCCTGTGAGGGGATTTCCCATCATTGCCAGACAATACATTTGAAATCCACATGAATTTTAAGTACCTGAGAGAATATCTGACTTTGTGACCATGTGTTTGTTCTTGGCTTACTGCAGTTTCATTAGCAACTTGCAAAAATAAACATTTTTTAATGTGTTAACAAAAAACCCCAAACATATCCTTAAGTGATACATTGTAAGCCTATCTCTTCTTGGTTCCGTAATGACATCAGTTAAACAATAAATATTTATATCGCCAATTCTAAGTTTAAAATGATCACTTATTTTCCCTCCATCTTGATAACTTCTGGAATGGTGACATTATCACATTTCTAAGGCGATTTAAGTAAAAGTAAATGCCAATAAAGATGAAATCGTTTTTAAGCTCATTTTACATTTTTTCAGGGAATAGTAAGCAGTCGCCATTGCTTGAGAATAGCTTCTACTGGTTTCTATTTATTTTTATTTTTTGCAATCTTGTGTTTTTCTGAAGCTGTTTTTCATAGAGCCAAAATACATCATGATGAATTTATGTCCCTTGTGAAGAGGCCTTCAAGCTGAAGACAGTTCCTTGGATACATACCTTCTCACTCGCAAAGGAGGGACCCCACTAGCGTGGTCTGCAGCTTCCAATCCAAGGGAATGAAATGTTAGCACTGTGGATCTCTCACACCCAGAGCCCAACCATCTCATCACTTCCCTCTCTAACTTGCCCTTTCCTTTTTCTCCTTTCTCCATTGTACCAAGATTGCAGGCCTTTTTATTTCTTTCTTTCTCAGCTTTCTCTTTCTCCCTTTTCTCCTCCTCTCTCTCAAATGGGAGCCAGACAATGGCAGAAACTTCCTCTCCAGCTGCGTGTCTGAGGAGGTAGGTGGCTACCAAAGTGAAGAGAGGAGCCATGGATTGCTCATCTGCCAGAGAAATCACATTTGACTTGCCTTGACCAAGGCTGATTTCTGAACTAGGAACAGCTGTCTTCGCAGTGAGCCCTGGGATTCCTTTCCAGACATTACCAGGAAGAGGAGGGGGAGGATGGAAGACTGTCCACTATGAAGGGAGTCAATAGGATTTGAAAATTGGGAAGGAGACGTCTGGGGAAGGGGTGGGGAGAAGAAAAAGGCTTCCCTGTTTAGCACTGTGATTTGCACACGGCAGGCACTCAGAAAAAAAAAATCCTTTGAAGAAATGTCCCAGTGCCCTCTTGAAGATGCCGAGATTTGTTAAACTATACCAAGTGCCCTTATCTGGTGCCAGCCTGGCGGCAGGAACAAAATTTACACTTATCAGAATGAGGTTTTCATTCCTTCCCAGTCCGCCCCTCACTGCCCCCACTCCGACGACATGTTTTCCCCAATTGGTCAGAAGTTCTTATCTTACTGTCACATGGTGTTAAATTTTAGAAAAAGGAGAAATTACCGCTTGACAGACTACAACAGCTGAACAGCAACAGCTGGGAGGACACAGTTGCGGGCGTAACATTCGGTCCTAGAGAGGGCAGCAACAGGTGGGGTGAAAGGAAGAGAAATGGACGTGGTAAGCTTGAGGGTGGGGTTGTCTGAGACGGATCTTGGCAGGAATCAAATTCTCTAGTTCAGAGGGAATCTCTCCGGGCATGACAGCCCCATGTGCCTGAATGTCTGTCCTTTTTCTGAACAAATACATCTTGAAAAAAGAGTGAGGATTAAGAGAGCCAAAGCTTTGGTTTCTGTTAAAATAAAGCACATGAATCTACTTGACTCACTATGGTAACTGATCCCTCCCAAAGAGCTCATGGTCACTAGGATCAGAAGATATCTGATCCAGTACATGCAGATCAGAATCTTTAGGGCAAGCGCTACTTTCAGACTGAGTGAAGACATTTTGAGGCTTAAGAACCAGACCTATTGGATTCAGCATTTCATTCTGTCAAAGAGTTGATTGACACCAGGAATGAGTCATTTAATTTTCTGATTCATCAGCTAGACCTTTCTTCTTAAGTGTGGCCATTCCGTACTTCCTAATAGAGATGAATGGCTGAAAAATCAAAGCCTATCATGATCCTCAGATAAGTACAATGTGTTAACCTAATTATCACTACAGCAATTATATAACCAAGCTATTAAAGTGACATGTAGGTTGAAAATACATTAAGGTTTTGAGCACAGGAAATTTATTTTTTCCCTATAATATGGTTCAAATCTCCAGCCATTTTTAGCCAAGGATAGAGGTTTTTGAAAATCTCAAGTGACTTTTTATTTAACTTTGCTTTTGATGCTATTTCCCATGAAGTCCATTAGGGGAAATTTTTTTTTTTCTTTCTCGTAAAAGAACTACCCAAAACCTTCAGGAAAAAGTGGTATAGCTATCTAGTCAAGCTGAGTGGAGTGTGTTCTATCTTGTCCTACCGCTATCGCTGAGTACGAAGTGTCACGTGACCTAATCACTTCACTTCTCAATTTCCTCTTTACATGAATAGCTGCGTATTTGCCCTGTTTCATAGGAATAGGGCAGGTAAAAGAAGAGGAGAGATGTAAATGACATTAGGGTCTGAGGAAGAAAGGGGATGAAGCTAAGGATTGTATTTTGCGTTTTTTTTTTTTTAATAATAAAGATGAATTCAGGGTGTCCTAATGACACCTTCCCTCTCCCCCTCACCAACCTCCATCTGCCCATCCTTCAGGGCCTAGCTCAACTCCCCTGTCTCTGCATCTCGCCACTTGACGCCTCCTCATCCACTGTCTGCTCTTTGTTCCATGAGTGTTGTGAGTTGCTTGAGGCCCCAGACTAGGTCTTTCATTGAGCACTGCATATATGTTTGTTACTTGCTTGGTTTTCATTGCCATATGACCTATTTTGGCCCCCTAGATGCATAAAAATTCACATTTTAATTTCATAATGCTTTAAAATTGTCTATTGTTTCTTCCAACATCTGTTCCCATTATACAGATTCAAGCCCAAGAGAAGTGAGGCATGGGATGCTTTAATTCAAAGACCTCCTCACCTGTAAGGTGAACAAATGAGGGTACAGAAGAGAGAGTTGTTAGAATCTACATTGCTACTTTCAAAAATGTTTCCTTCCTTCCTTCCTAGATGCTTTCTGCGTTAGTGCTGTGCTCCATTTCTTCAGTCCTATGCCCTTCCCAAAATTGGCACTGCAAGGTAAGTTTAAAAGAGCTGTAATTTAGGAAGGGCTGAGCAGCTGAAACTATAAACAGTGACCAGAGATTTGACCTCAGATCCTACGTGACGGTTCCTTGCTGAATTGTACAACTTCCTCGCCAGTTAAAGCCAGGAGACACAAATCAACGTCTACAGTGGAACCACAGCACCAGAGAAAGAAATGTCTTTAAAATGTCAACTATTAAACAGTTATACTGTCAAGGTGGCTCATGGGAGGTGTTTGGCTGAACACAGGGTCATAGTTCCTCCCACTGTGTCTGTGGGCCTGTGACTTTACCTCTCTCAGGCTGTTTTTTATCTTTAAAATGGGAATAACAACTACCATCAACTCTTGGATATCAGGATTAAATTATACAAGATAAAAGTAACCAGTTAGTGTAGTGCCAGGTATACAGTAGATTGTTAATAAATTTCATTTTTATTCCTTATTTCAATACCCCCACCCCTATCTTTGTTAAAACCTACAACGGGCAGTTGGAAAGGAAGAGAGAAGGCCAGTCCTGATTCGATTGTTCTTTTAGCACTGAGGTTTTCACTGATACTTCTAAGGCCTGTAGCCAGATCCAGAGGGAAGAGGGAGGTTATCGTTTCTGGAGAGCAGGCACCGAACATCCTGAGGCTTGGAATGAGGTCTCCATTCCTTTTTATCAAATCGTTTTTCAAAAACAAGGTCAACATGAGTTTTCATTTACAGACATGATACCTTAAAGGCATCTCCGAATGAGCAGGTCAGCCTTCTCATCGAGCCTAGAGGAGAGCTGGACTCTCAGCCCAGGATGTTCACAAAGCAAGGCATGAGCAACATCGCAGGGCCTGCTGTCCTGGTGGGACTGAGATGGAGAGCCTTACAGGAAGGATGAAAAGCAACTCATCAATTTCTGCATAAAGGCACAACTGTGCCCAGGCTAGTCAGTTCACAGACCTGCTAGAAGCCCGTGATGCTGCCTGTAAGCTTCAACACAGTTTTCTACTGATTGCAGCTGCAGGCCTTCTGAAGAAGGGGATGAAAACAGCCACGCATATCGGAGGTATATCAGCATCATAACTTGAAACCTCAAGCTCTTCCTTTCCATGACAACAAAGTTTGTGGAACTAAATAGTCTTGCAGGGAAATTCTAGTTTTTATTTTTCTCTGAGGGCATGCTGCCAATCCTGCTCCCTAAACTCAAGTGATTCATCACGATCCTAAACAGCCAATCATGGGCAGGTCAACCTGGAATGGGCTAAAGTAGCATTCCTCATAATACATGCCCTCATAATACATGTCACTCAGGGCTGGTGTCACCCTCTCTCCACAGGTGCCATTTCCTGTTAACTTTGATGGTCTTGACATACAAGAAAATGTGCCGGATCAGTCACACACTCAGAAGAAAGCTGTGGGGGGAGATAAACACACCTGTACATGATAATTGCTGACAACATTCCATGAAGCAGAATGGTGTGTTTGGGAACAAAGTGTACTTCATCGAAAATCAGGGTTAACCAGCAACATCTCTGAGTTGAACGGAGGTTCCGACGCACGTGCGTGTGCGCGCGCGCACACACACACACACACACACACACACACACACGCACACACACAAAACTTCCATCTTAGTCCGATCTCTATGAATTGGTGCCATTTAATCAGAAAGGTGCTTGAGCTCTAGGACACTTCATTTCAATTCTGAATGGGCTACGACATTAAAACCTCGCACATCCTGTCCCTCCTTGGACACTCTCTTTCCAATGTCAGCCAAGTCAATTGCCACGAATTTTAATCCTCTCCACACCACTGCCTTGTCTTTCCTACCCAACAAAAGTCACTGTTAGTTCAGAAAAAGAATCCCATATCCAGAAACAATTAGAGAAGCAATCAATAGTTTTATGAATCAGGAATGCTCCCCACCCCAAATTCCCCAGGAATTATCAAAATATGCAAAGAAATTCAGTGAAGGCTAATAAAGGTGACCCAAGAAGGCATTATTGCCACTGAATGGACTTGTGCTCATTACTGTTCCAGAAAGTACAGATCAATGCCACAAAGAAGATGATGCCACAAAACAAACTGCATTCTGTTAACGACTGTTACAGAAATCTCCATACAAAGAAATCTAAGTGGGATATTTCTAATATCCTCAGTACCATGATGACAAAACCAAGGTATACTTTTTGTCTATGAATTCTGACACCTTAAATACAGAATGATCATCCCCACGTAACACTCTTCCTTGTGCATTTTACTTTCTTTCCATCAACCTGTGTGTTTCCATGGCTGTGCTCAATGAACTTTTTATCAGCCACGTTTTCACCTAATTAACCCCCCTGATTACAATAATTAGTATTGATTCACTCTTTGAATGACTCCTCGGTCTTCTAGCACAATCTGCACTTGCTACAAAGTTCTAGATATGAATACTAATCAAATGCTCACTTTCGTTTTTCAGCCCCGAAAGGAGATTTTTGCAACTGTATACCCTCCTATTTTAAAAAAAGCAAAACTGTCTCGTTTCATTTTAACAAATCAAGGAATATTCATACACAGGGGTTAGAGATCTCAGTCTGTGGTCTGCTGAACACATCTATGTGAATATTCCCAAAGCTCATGGCAGAGGGGCTTAGGGTGCAATATTTACTTTCTGTGGAAAGAAGTCATTTTCCCAGTTCGAATCTTTTGCTATTCATTTTTCTGCATGTCTGGGCTTAGAATTAAATTTTCCTCCGACGTTTGTTAAAGTCACTACCTTGAGGAATCATTACATGTAGAGGCTTATGGAAGGATACAGATTATGTATCCCGTTCCTGTTGTGGAAATAGATGTAGACAAGTTTGCCAGCTTCGGGCAACCTCACACCATCCCTATCAGGTGAAAGGAAAAGACATATGTATGTTGGATGCTGGAATGGGGGCAGCCTCCACATTCCGGGAGCTGGTAATAATCCAACCACCGGAAAAGCAAACAAAGTGAAAAGAGAGTTACCTCGTTTCTGTATCTAACTGTGACTACCCAGGAATCAGAGTGAATAGACCACAGATAAATAACTGGTAATTTAGTCAAAAATTCAACGTGGGGGTTTCCAAGTCGTTTCTTTAAGTGGGCCACGGACAAGCAGCTAGGGAGCACAGAAGGCTACTTTCCTCCCAACCCACACAAAATTGACTTGCAACCTTTGTTTTGGATTAAACGTTTCCCATGGAAGCAGAATCTGAGTGTGCTGGAAACAGTGTGCCGGCCTCAGATATAAAGCTGCACCAATTACCTTTTATGAGCTCGTCTTGAAAGCAGTTATTGGTATACCTGATGGAATGAGCAGTTCCGATCCCATTGCAAGTAAGACAACATCACAGGCATGCATTTAAAATTCACTCTATTCACAACCGATAACTTAAAATATTATTATGCTGCACATATGTTTTGAGTGTACCTACTCTGAAAATACTGTCCACAGAAAAATCTCTACTTTAGAAGGCAATTCTATTTATCCAGTAACATTTATTTTAATAATTCTGTATTAAAAATTTTTATAACATTTCAACTTAAATTGAAAGAAACTGAAATTCACGTTCAAATTCTAAAAAATAGCTCATGTTTCATAACTGTTTTCCTAAGTAATACATCTTGTTTCTTATTTACTGAGAACATCATTAATTTAAACCAAAATATAATCCAATAGGGAATATTTACAACTAAAGTTTTAAAAATTACCCTTCAAAATGATTTCCCCTCTGTTTTTTAAAATGAGGTACTTAAACTCTCTCTATAAATGTACTAGTATATTCTGATATATTGCTGTGGCACAAACAGCTAATTAAGCAACACATTAGAATGTTAGATAAGATATATTCTTCACAGAAGTCAACCTTAGTAAAATGATTTTCATGTAAATCAATTATAATTCACTACTCTAGGGCCAATTCTTTTATTTCTTATGTGGCAATATAAATGGTTTTATTATTTGAGAAGTTTGAAACAGATTTTTCCATTTTCTCTCTTGAAAGCTTCACTGTTCTCACCTTAGAAACCAATGCTTATCTTGTAAAATGAAAGATATTTGAAGACGCGAGAAATGTTTGCCCTGCATAGAAAGGCATTTTATGAGGACATAAGCATAAATCAAAAATCAATATATTCCACAGAGACCTTGAACTTCACAACTTAATAGGCTATATAATAATAGTTTGTGACCAAAATTGTGAGGGCAAAAGTTCTCACTTGTCCTTGAATTTCTAAACTGTTTTCTACATGGATGCCAAAGGGAGAAGCAGAGACTAAAAATTGTAATTTACGTAAACATCAAAAATATTCCTCTTAACTCTTTTTCATGCTATGTTTCATAAGTTCACCAAATGAGCAAATTAAAAATCCCCAAGCTTTAAACACCATAGAGGCAGGTCTGATCACAAGGCATTTGCCAGAATGATAATGGTATTACAAGCATTCTCAATCAATAAGTTTTCTTTCAGTAGTTAACAGAGAGGTAAGCAATAAATCTCTAACTTAATCCAACCAACATAGCGGCAGAATGCAAAAAGCTCTATGAACGGTAGATACTAAATTTTTTAAAAGCACTAAACCACAAACAAGCAGTTGCAAAAGCTCTTCATTCTGATAGTCTATACAAACAAGATTATAGGAGATAAAAAGGGTGTTGAAAAAGAAAAAAAATAAAGCCCCAGACATGCATTAAGCTAGTTTGACAGCTCCATTGTTCAACCAGTCCCATTGTCAGACCCAAAGATGTATTCAGTGCTACAATGTCTGCTAGCAAATAAACAAAAGACTACATTTTTCAAAGCAGGATGCCAATTCTATCATAATTCTCCCTCTGCTTCCCAAAAGGTCAGTGGTGCCTCCTTCCTGGTATGTGAGAGAACCCCCAACACAGAGGCAGGAAACAAATATTTGCTTTCAATACATGGGGACCCAGGACGCCATGCATGAAAGAGGTCTCCAAACGGGTACACATTTTGGCAAACAGGATAAAGTGATCCAAACCTGGTAACACAGGAGGACTATTTAGGTAGGCTAAGTCCAGATTAGAGCAGTATTTGGAACGCAAGTCTAATATGGAGTCTCCCCAGCTCCTTTTTCGGTGATTATTCCATGCAGAGTGCATAAAAATGAAAGAGGCTTAGACATTGCAAAGGAAAAGACGAACCAAGAGCCAGATTCAGAGCCCTTAAAATTATCCACTGGCCACTCACAAATAGCAGTGAGCAAATACATGATATGCTTTCAAAAGGCAACTAGTACAAATAGAACTCACGGCAGTCCTCCGCCTTTCTCTTGCTGGCTCTCTCTTTCTCCCAATCTCTGGGTCTCGATTTCATCTCTCTCTCTCTCTTTAGATTCTTTTTCCCCCCTTCTCTTCTAAGGTAAGGAAGCTACTTGATTCAGAGCATAATTATTGTCTCAGCTAGCTCTAGAAACTAGAAAAGCGTGCGTTAAAAACAAAGGACACAACAACATACCTTAAAAGCAGCTCTTCATTTCTCATAGTAACAGCAGATTTGGGACAGCGCATGCTTCTATACTGATAGTCTCAACAAAAGCCAGTTCAGAAGTACGCTCAAACATCAATGCCACAGTCGCTGCTTACTAACGCGCCCTCTCCTCCCTCTCTCTCTCTCTCTCTCTCTCTCTCTCCCTCTCTCTCTCTCTCTTCCCACTCTCTTCCCTAGTCAAATGCTGAATAGTAGAGCAAGGGGGCTCCTGCAGATTCACTAAGTAGAAATAATCCTCTCTGACAAGTTATGTTGTCTATGCATATTATTACACTAACACACTGTGCTGCCTATAGGGGTCTTGTCTGCATTCACTCAAGCCTGGCTGGTGTTAGTTCTCCTAATTACCATCTTTAAAAATTGGGGGGAAAAAAACCCCAACAACCAAGGAACTCATTTACCTTTTTCTTATACACTTAATAGCAAAACCAATTTCCCAGTTGCCTTTTGCTATCAAAACTACAAGCAAGCATCGCAGATGAGTAACCACAGATTGGGATGGGTCAGTGTGCTAAAAAGGATTTTTGCCTCTCTTATCTGGGACACTGCATTCACAGTTGGATTCATCTGCTCCTCTTGTCTTGTCCTCAGGAAGAGTGACAAGGTCAAGACCCTTAGCCCCACCCTGAGTCATAGATGCATAGGACAGAGATCGAGGATTTGGAAATATTTTAACTCTTTGCGCACCAGAGTTCTCATAAATCAGAGCGTCATTCACCTGGAGGAGGGTATCTAAAGGAGGCAGGCAATGCAAAGATTGTTTGGTGGCACTGGAGTCCTCATCAACACAGGAGCATCATCTGCAAAAGACCAATGAGTTGCTCTTTTCTAAAATAAGAAAAATCTGCTTTCCTACCAGGCTTCGCATGTACAGTTAACCAGGGAAATATACATTGTACTTCTGTTTATTGGAATTAGAAAAATTCTATGCAGTTTAGCCAAGTAAAATAACAAGTTAAACACACACACACACACACACACACACACACACACACACACACACACAGGAAAGAAGAGATGCTAAGGACTGAGCAATCCGTCATCAGAAGTGCAAGCTAAGGCACTATTCCAGGAGGTGTGTGCTGACCTGAAGCCAAGAATGCGCTCAGCTTGGATAGAACAACATAGAACAGCCTCAAACAGACGTGGGTCACTGAATCCTGGTCCCGCTCCCATTCTCCATCAGTACCAACATGCACCTCAGTATAACCTGGACTCAAAGCATTACTGGGGATAATAATAGAGGAGGAAAGTAATGGTGGACTCTGTTCCCCACCTATTTGAAGATCTGGAACACACTCCAATTTCTTGCTAGGTCTCTGACCTCTGAACTTGGTCTTGATCCACAGCTAGAAAAATGAGCATGTTCTCTGGGCAGGGGGAGACGAAGGTTTTTAAATCTCCACTGCACAGAAATCTTGCATGATGTATCAGCTGGACTATGGCAAATAAGCGAAGGATAGCACTCACCGTCCCTATTTCTAGAGGGCAACAAGAAGGCGTGATGAGTCACTTGACAAAAATCAGATCATGAAATGAGAGCCTTGTCCCTAAAACAACCCCATTTTTTTTTTTTTACATATTCTTGCTTCATTCTAACATATGAAAGTTACAGTGAATATATAAAAATGAACAACCTTGCCAGCGAATGATATCATATAAAATCTAAGATGTTCTTTTGAAGTAAGAAAAGCATCATGTAAATGAGCTTGGAACCAGAGAGATCTTAAGGAGAAAGAGTTTGAGCCCATTCGCCTTGTGACTTGTGCTCGGTGCTGGGGCAGAAGTCACTTAACCTCTCTGGGGCTCTCTTTACTCCAGCGGTTAAATGGGGGCAACAAATGCTAATTTATTTTAAAGCATATGAAGAGCTTGTAGTGAAACTGGGTGTGTTTAGTCAGTGCAAATATTATTAAAAGTGGGATAACTGGACTGATACCAGCCACTGGTTTTGTCCGTTAGAGAAAAGTAAAAATACGCTGCTCGGACACAAAGCCCTTTTTGCATATTTCCGTACAGTTTCTAATGGGGGCTAAACTATGAGGCAAGCACCAACGTACAACAATAATGCAGTTGCTTATCCAAAGGTAAATTCTTAACATTGGAAGCCCATGTTGTAGTATATGGGGCTGTTCCTACAGTGAAATAAATTGTGGATCCATGGTAGTAAGGACTGGAACTGAACCAAACCATTAAATATTTTATACTCTCTCCACTTCCTTTTTAGTCTACGGATGTAAATAATGAGAACGCTATTGAGGTAGAGTTTAGTACCTGTCTAAACGCCACTAAGAAGACAGATTGAGGGCTTTACATCCACCATGTGCTAAACCTGGGTTATAAAGATGAGTAAATAGGAAGAAAGGATGTGGTTTATAACATGTACATAGTGTATAGTAAGTCTTTGACCTCCCCAACTCCACATTGAATTAATCTTTGCACTTCTTAACGCACCCACTAGAATATTTTTCCCTTATCTGGTAATTAATACATATTTGTTAAATAAAGGAATGAATTTATGTTTAACCACTGGAAATGTGAGGAGAGGACTATTTTATTTTCAAAAAAATTTTAAATGCCATTTCTTTAACAAATACGTGAAAAAAAAATAACCTCGACGTTTCTTATTCTAATTCAGGCACTGGTCAGCATAGATGACTACACTGAGATATTCCTTTCATGCTATTGTGTTTTACATTTCAAGGACTTTTCACATTTAGCAATTCATTTAATCCCCACGACAACATAGTGGGCAGGCAGCGCTGGTTCCTTAACCCCCTTAGCTGCAGAAATTCAAGTGTAGGAAGTGGCTGGAGTGACTTACCCAGAGAAGATGCAATAATGATGGAGCTTAGGCACTCATTCTACCGACTGCTGGGCCTGCCCCTTTCTACGACACCACATGCAACCCAATGCCCCCACTGTGCACAGAGATCCACATACATACCCCAGCAAAGCATAGTTTTTAAGGAGTGCTTAGTGCAATGAATGTTACACTTCCCTAATGTGATAGTAATAACCTTAGGGGATAGTGATATGGTTTGGCTCTGTGTCCCCACCCAAATCTCATCTTGAATTGTAGCTCCCAAAATTCCCACGTGTTGTAGGAGGGACCTGGTGGGAGATAACTGAAATCACAGGGGCGGTTTCCCCAATACTGTTCTCGTGGTAGTGAATAAGTCTTATGAGATCTGTTGGTTTTATAAGGGATTTCCTCTTTCACTTGGCTCTCATTTCCTTTCTTGCCTGTTGCCATGTAAGATGTGACTTCTGCCTTCCGCCATGATTGTGAGGCCTGCCCAGCCACGTGGAACTATGAGTCCATTAAACCTCTTTTTCTTTATAAATTACCCAGTCTCGGGTATGTCTTTATCAGCAATGTGAAAACGGACTAATACAGATAGATAGTAAGTTAATGAAAAATTGCTTAAGTGGTTCTGACTTGGATACTAGTATCAAAGCAATTCCTTTCAAACTTCATTCCAAATGAAGGTCGAGTTGAGCCTAGACAGACTAACAACTTTTGGGGGCTAATTATTAATATTTTTTGAGATCATCTGCAGTAGGAGCCAATTTTTAACAATCCTGATTATTACTATATTTGGCTGGTAGGGATTTCTTTTTTTTCCAAAAAAAAAAAGCAGTAATTAACAAAGAACAATAAGGAAATCTTAGATTGTTCTGATGCCCTCTATATCCAAAAAAGATGTTTTTGCTGTATAAATTACATTTTTAGCTAATAATGCAAACTTGATGAAGAAAAAAACTAGAAAAGTACTGCAATGTGAGAATATTGGCAGTGAGCTAAGAATCAGCCAGCTTCTTGGCCTTTTCAGATTTGAGCTTTCTAAACAAATTTAAAAGGTGAAATTATAGGTGCATTTGTTTCTGTTACAGGTAATTTCCAGAAGAAAGAGCTAAATTTCCAAATACAACTTAATGATTCTTAAGTTTTTTTCTGCTTTCTGTGCCTTGTCTTTGCATTTTGGCATTTACATTGCAAAAGTAATAGAAAGTATCATTTCAATGGAAGTGTTAATACAAAATATGCCAGAGCCTGACAGAACAGATTCCCTCTTTGATAAGAATGGGACAGTACACAAATCTAGCCTGCCTCTCAAATCCTAAAAGAATAATCCAGGAATGTGGAGGCATCGAGGACATTAAATCTATTTAGCTGCTAGTTTCAGATACTGAGAACTGCCAAGTTTAATTAAGAAACATCCCATATTGCTCTGGAAGATGGAAAGAATACATAGAAAATTTGTTAAGTAAATATGAAGCAATGATCAAGGTCTAAAAGAAATGGATATGCAGTGTAGCAAGTGTGTGATACATAGTAGGAGTTCGGTGAAGCTGATAAATACACGTGCAAATGGATGAACGTTCTTCTATTCTGCTGATGTCACACTGAAGACACAAAGCTCCTCTGACCCCAATTTATCAACTTCAGAAGAAGGGTCTTTCTCTTTGGGTGCAATAGAGGCAAAGCAGTGACGTCTGCAAATAGTGGGGGAGCCCAGGGCAGCACTGGGGACGGAAGCCGGAGACTAATGGAATATGGTGCAATCCTTCTTCCAGACCCCAGTTCCACGCTCTGCCTTGTGGGGGAAAATACTTCCAAAGTGTAAAAGACCCGAGTATCACAATTCACTACCTGAAACATAATACTGACAGTGGGTTTAAAGTAAGACCCCAGTAGCATTGCTAAAGAAAGGGTTTGACAGTATCTGGAGAACTTGTTCACATGAGTTGCTTTCACTTGAGCAACTCAAAAATGACCTGTCAGTCACACTGTGGAAGCAGGAGGTGGCCATCCCAGTGACAAATCCAAGGGCCCTAAATTCCAAATGGAGATTCCTTTCAGAAAGACTGTTCACTCATTTTCAAATGGAGCTGTTTACCAGGAGGAGCAGGGCGCAGGAATGATTAATGAGCAAAACTAATTGTAAAGCCCCTTATCATGATAAAGTGTCATATTTATCAATACGTATGTATGAATAATAAACCATAAACTACTTGGAACTCCAAGAAGCCACTTGAAAATAGGTACTAGATAAATTTAAGAAGTATTGTTCTAAAGAGTAATCATGACTCTCTGCTGTAAATGAAAGCAGACACCAAGAACCGGCTTCAGAGGACTATGTCTGTGTAGGTAAACAAAGGCCCGTTGAAGACAAGAAGAAGAAAGGAAAGGATTTCCCATTAAAATAAACTATCATGGATAATGTAGTTGATTAAACAAACAAACAAACAAACCATCAAAAACTAGCTTTGGTTTGTGAAATCTTACAACTTAGCAGACAACATGTTCACAATGGAGAGATCAGTTTTGGCCTAATGTTTTGCCAAGCACCACTTTCAGGCAGGTGGGAAATCTTAAGAAGGCTACAGGTGAATATTCATAAGTTAGGCATGTAATATTTATGTGGAAAATGGACCAAGTTTATTCTTCCTATTTTTAGAGGAGGCAAAGGCACAAGCAACTCCCTTTCTTCCTGTTCAAAGGGCCAGGTCAGAGAAACTACGTTACTCGACCATTATCCGGGCATCCAAATGTGAATATGACCTTTGGTGCACTTGGGGATCTTCCTTTCCTAGTGGTCTTGATTCTAGGGAATCCTAAGAAGTAAACTGCACAAGCTTAATAAAGACCACAGTGGCGTGGATCAGCCTTCCTTCCTGGAAGGTGAGAGCAATATGGCGATTCATATGATCACGTGACGGAAATGCGAGAGAAACCCAGATGGTGTAGGAAAGATGAGTTTGAAACTATCATAACACATCTACAGCTCTTTTTAATTTTTTATACTTTTTCAGAGATGGTGTCTTGCTCTGTTGCCCAGGCTGGAGTGCAGTGACACAATCATAGCTCACTGCAGCCTTGAACTCCTGGGATCAAGTGTTCCTCCTACCTCAGCCTCCCAAGTAGGTAGGACTACAAGTGCATGCTTCCACGCTCATCGCATAGCTCTCATATAATACTCAGGTGCTTTCAATGTTACCTTTCTATATCACCCTCTGAAACTAAGCTATTTACTTATTAACTTGTTTGTTATCTGTTTCCTCCATGTGAACCTAAGTTCCATGAAAACAGGGAGTTTCTCCATTTTATCCCCACTTTAGAACAACGTGTGGTATGTGGTAGACACTTAGGAAACATTTGTTTGGAGGATGGATGTCTTCATGAAGCATTCTTCCTGTGCTTTACCTAGTCTCAGTGGCTTGCAGCTGTATCGCACAATTTGTGAAATACCATGCTCAATGAGGAGGAGTTGTTAAGTTATTCAGCTAGAACAGGGAGAGACAAAAAGATTAGGAAGGGCCTGTTCCTAACTTTAAGGATTGGATACATTCCTTGAGATGGAATGATAAACTTGATGTTTTCATAATTGTTTTTGAATTTTAAAGCACCATTTATGTGGGTACATTGAAAATAAAATGATAAAACTGTATATTACCGTCGTTACTTTCCATAAATGCTAAAGTTTGGGAGTTCGTAAACTGCAGGCAGGTAAAACAGGGCATTGAAGATGAGATGGGAAGACAAGACATTCAGAATTAGCGGCAATGGGAGCAGGAGGGTGATTTTTTGTGGTGGCATGGCAAAAGCAAGTATCCTACAGGCCAGGAACAAGAATCAGAAGTCAGTGTAATTTTTGCTTCATTCATTTTTAAGGAGTAGGTCCACTTTTTGTATTTAATACTTCAGTTGACTGTGCCACAGCCCCAAGAGCTGGTGTCACCTCATTTCTTCCTGGGTCAGCCTGCACTCTGCTGACCTCCCACCTCACTGAGATCCCCCAGAGATCAACAGCAAGTTACTCTTAGGAGTTCTATCCTCTGCCTGCTATTAAAAACAAATCACTGGAAGCTATTAAAGGCCTCACACATTTCCTTAAATCAGTTCCTAATGAGATATAGCCTCACTTTAAAGTGCATTAAATTTTATTTTACATTGCAGTGGTAGAAAGTAAGCATTACTTTTACTTTCCTATTCCTTGTAAATATGGCAAATACTCTAAGTACATAACTAAGTTATGATCTCCAAAAGAAAGTCCCTGGCAGGCTTCTAGAGGCCAAAGCGGTAGTGGAGACAAGGCAGAGAGTAGCCTAGGGCTGAGTGAGGAAGGATATTGCATTTCACACTAAAGACTCTGCCAGTAGGAAGCCATGAAAGGTTTGGGGCTCTAGAAAGATAACTCAGCATTGTATTAGCCTGTTCTCACACTGCTAATGAAGACACACCTGAGACAGTGTAACTTATGCAGGAAAGAGGCTTAATTGACTCACAGTTTCACATGGCTGAGGAGGCCTCACAATCATGGTGGAAGCTGAATAGGAGCAAAGTCACATCTTACATGGTGGCAGGCAAGAGAGCGTGTGCAGAGGAACTCCCCTTTATAAAACCATCAGATCTCATGAGACTTACTCTCTATCCCAAGAACAGCATGAGAAAATCCAGCCTCCATGATTCAATTACCTCCCACCAGGTCTCTCCCATGACACGTGGGGATTATTACAATTCAAGGTGAGATTTGGGTGGGGATACAGAGCCAAACCATATCAAGCATGAAGCATGGACTCAGAACTTGGAAGAGTCTCGAGACAGGAAGGAAGGGCAGTGGGAAGACCATCCTACAAGTGAGAGACTATGAGGCCTGTGAGGGAGGTTCTTCTCTTCATCAACCACTGCCTACTTGTCCAGCTTGTGCAAGATGCATATAATATTTATGTGGAAAAGGGACCAAGTTTAGGTCTAGGAAAGATGAGTTTAAAACTCTCATAACACATCCATAGCTCTTTCTAATTGTTTATACTTTTTCAGAGATGGTGTCTTGCTCTGTTGCTCAGGCTATAGTGCAGTGGCACAAAGGCTTGCATCACTTAGCTATCAGAGCTATCCCGTAAATCTGCATTATCACCCACATGACACAAATGAGGAAACGCAAGGGCCTGGGATGATTAAAAACGGCCCAAGCTGACACATGTAGTACGTGGAAGGGATGGGCATCACTATTCCATGTTGCCAGGCAGCAGCTGTAGAGAGAGGAGAGGGGCCAAAGCATATTTTAGCAGTAGAATCACAATGTGAATAACTGAGTGGGTGGAATGAAGAAAACCAAGGAGTTGAAGATAATTCTGATGTTTCCAACATGGACAATTTGGCAAATGATGATACCGTTGACTAAGAAGGCAACCAAAAAAGGTAAAACAGGGTCATTGGGGAAGATAAGTTACTCTGCTGAGAATAAGCTGAGCTTGAGAATCCTGTGGGCAGCACCTTCCAGGGGAGGAGGAAGTTAGATATACTGCAGTGGAAGAGACCAGCCCAGAAAAAAGTTGAGGGCAACAAAAAAAAAAAAAAATGGGATCTGGAGGAGGACCAGAACCGCGGGGCAAATCCAAACTTGATGGCGGGGACAAAGGAGGATGTTCCAGCAAAAGAGAACACCAAATGCATTACAAAAGGGTTGAAACCTAGTTGGAGTGAGAAAATATATACATACAAAGTTATGAGTTACCTTGCCATTGATGAGATCACAAATTATTTATTTGGATGCTGAATGAAAAAACAAGGCAGTACAAATAAGAGGCAGGAACATGCAGGAAGTTTCAGAAACCAATTGGGAACTGGGGCAGTAACCCACGAAGGCAGCCTAGCATGTGCCTGCACATGCCAGGAGAAAGGAGGCGGGGACAGAGGAAGACCCTAGAGGTCAGATAAAATCCTTGCCTTCACCGACTCTAACCAAACCTTCAGCTCCTTGCCCTGATTTCTGAGATAGAATCATAAGTGCTCTGCTATTCATCACCATCTCCTCTAATGTATAACAAAAAAATAACAGGGCTGGGGGCTGGGGTGGGGGCACTGCACCCAGCTTTCTGAACAGACAAGCAAAGGTGCAGAACAAGCTCTTATGCTTCCAGTATGCCAGTTGGGTCCAATATTTCCAGAAAAGCAACAGCACAAGTTGATTTTGAAGATGTCTTTGAATTTGGCCAGATAAGGACTTCAAAAAAATTATAAAAAATTAGAAACTCTAGATTTGCATAAAATGTCCCAGGCCAATAGTTTTATACTTTAAACTTTTTTAGTAAAAAATATTATATACTTACAGGAAAGTTCATGTAAGTGTTTAGCTCATGGAATATTCACAGACTGAACATACCCATGCAGTCAGCACCCAGATCAAAAGAGTCTTATGTTCATTTTTAATTCCAGAACCAATGCATAATTTGATGAACATAAATATATAAAAACTAGAATGCCCATGAGTTTACATTGTCAGAGAGACAACGAGAATCTGTTGAACAACACTGTCTCTAGAACCACTTACTTCCTCCCATCTCTACTATGTTAGTTGAGGCCATCAGACCTCTTAAGGAATCTCCCCATCCCTAGTCTCTCTGGCTCTGATCCATGCTACACATTTCAGCCAGAGTTACTTAATACTGAAATATGCTCATAGCTGTCTCCTGTTTACAACACTTTGAAGGTGTCCCCTGCCCTAAGATGAAGTCCAAGCCATGTAGTAATGCCAATGAGATCCACCTATGTCTCCAACTCATCTCTCAGGTATTCTCACCTGGCACACCTGAACTTCTTCCAGTTCCTCCAATACACGATTTCTCTTGTGTCTGTGCTTTCGTTTGTGCTGTTTTCTACCAATGCAAAACTCTCCAGTGATCCCCACCCCGTGACTGGGTTTATTTCTGTGTATCCTTCAGGGCTGAGCTTAAATATCAAGCACCAAGCATAAAAATAGGTGCTCAAAAATACTGGCTGGCTGAATATATGATTAATTCAATGACATCATCTCAGGAGAAAAGGAGATACAAAGATGTCATAATATGGTCCCAGTTTCAAAAAATAAAAATAAAAAAAGTGACGAGCTACATGAGCCACACGTTTCTTTTTCTGAAGGACTACAATGTTAGTTATCTAAAGTTGAATTACTCTAAGGAGGATTCAAAAGAGGCATGGGGCATAGCTCCTGCCCTTAAGGAACTTATAACTAAGTTAGAAAGACACAGCTTAATTTGGGAAACAAAGAATAACGCAGTGTCTAATGCTGTGGGATTTTATGGGCCACAAGAGCTCCAAGGAAGGGCAGGTGATAAGAGTGTGCTGGAGTCACCAGGGAGACTTTGGCAGAGAGACAGGACTTGGGAGGCTCTTGAAGGGTGTGCCTTCACTGGGGTAGGACATGGAGGGAAAGCATGAGATAGCCTTGCAGAGGAGACTAGCCTGAGGGCAGATTACATGAGAGACAGTAAAAGAAAGCCTGAATAGAAGAGCTTGGATTGACAAAGGTGGAGAAACAGACACTAGGAAGATTGAGGCTGAACTATGAATCTTATACATCAGCAGTCCCCAACCTTTTTGGCACCTGGGAGGGTGGGGTGTAGGGGTGGGAAGGAGGAATGATGGTTTTGGGATGAAACTCTTCCACCTCAGATCATCAGGCATTAGACTCTCATAAGGAGCACACAACCTAGATCCCTCGCATGTGCTGTTCACGATAGGGTTTGCGCTCGTATAAGAATAGAATGCCGCTGCTGATTTGACAGGAGGCAGAGCTCAGGCGGTAATGCAAGCAATGAGGAGTGGCTGTAAATACAGATGTAGCTTAGCTGGCTCACCGGCCACTCACCTCCTGCTGTGTGGCCGTGTTCCTAACAGAGCTGGGGACCCCTGTTGTAAATCAGGCAAAGGAATCTGCATTCAACATAGTAAACAATGGAGATTCCATGTAATTTCTGGATCAGTAAATGAGAATCGTCTCTGAATACATCAATGAGAAAGTGAAGGACAGTTTCGGTGGCAGGTAGCTGACAGGTAGACCATGATGTTCTAAACATTAACAGCACTTGCACAATATAAAAATAATCAGAATTTGAGATCATGGTGGAACAAGAGAAAGAAACAGACACTCTGCAAACATAAAAATAATGAAATATCCCCTTCTTCCAATTGCTTCTTTACCAATGACAACTCTAGTCCTTCTTTAATCTTCCTGCTGTCTATACATAAAAACTACCAAGATACTTGTGTTAGTCAGCTAGAGCAGCTGTGATAATATACCACAAACTGAGTGGCTTAAGAAACAAAAATTTATTTCTCACAGTTCTGGAGGCTGGAAGTGAAGATCAAGGTGACAGCAGGTTTGGTTTCTCATGAGGCTCCTCTCCTTGGTTCACCAACAGCCTTCTCCCTATGCCTGCACATCTCTAGTGTCTTTTTTTTTCTGATAAGGATACCAGTCCTACTGGATTGGGGCCCCACACCTATGACATCATTAACTCTAATTACTTCCTTAAAGGTTCTATCTCCAAATACAACCACATTCCCAGGTACCAGGGTTAGGATTTCAACATACAAATTTTGGGGAGAACACAGCTGAGTCCGTAACGATATCCAGTGCTTTCTGAAAACATCCAATCCAGGACTGTCCTCCAGTTATTTAATTCCCCATTAGAATCATGCAGCACAAGCCCTATTTCTACAATAAGCTCCTTCCAACGCTCTTTTTCCAAGTTGTCCCATCATACCCTTGGCATGCATTCTCTTTTGCTGCCACAATTACGTAAATATAGCTTTGACTACAAGTGCGTTCCCAGTGGCTTAGGCGGTTAGACTTCTATACCAGGGTCTTCCATATTCCTGAGGCTTGCCTTTCTCATGCTTGGTGTCTGCCTAAATTGGCATTTCCCCTTCCCAGTTAACTGCTGCTCATCCTTACAGTTGCAGTTCAAATATCACCTGCCCTGAAAGTGTTTCCCAATTTACTCTTTCTAGTAGTTTCAATTAGATGCCTCTTGTGATGGCTTTGAAATGAGTCAAAGCCTTTGTAATGAGTCAAATGTAGTTTGGCCAGGCCAAACTACATTTCCCAAAATTCATTTAAAAATATTTCTAGTTAGGGTGAGACACAAGATTCTTGGGAGATCTGAAGGACAGAAGGGAAGCAACAGTTATCTTGCAGCTCATACACCTTGTTACTGATCTGCTGACTTGCCTCTTTAGTGGGAAGCAGCAGCTGACCCTGCAATTGTTCTGCCTTGCCCTGGATCCTCCACCCTGAGTTTTTCTGAATTCTGGGCCAGGCATGTGTTTAACTCTCTCACCAAGGTCAATGAACCTTACTGAGATAGAGACACAAGAACATATAAGTGTTTCAGCACATCCTCAAGTAGTTCAAGCTGTGGTTGTGGGCTTTAGCCTGCCCTTGATCTCTTCCACTTTGCCATCTTTCCTTGTTAACTATTTGGTCTACAGACTTCAAGTTCCAGCACCAGATGTAGAGAAAAAAACCTTACAGAGACTGTTTAACCTACTGCCGTAACTGTGCAGTCAATCCCTGTAACAAACATCCATTTATCACCTATCATTGAATTATCTATTATCCATTCATTACCTTTCTATTTAACTATTGGATCATCTGCCTACCTATATATCCATCATCTATTGATCCTGCTAGTTCTGTTTCTTTGGCTGAACCCTAATACACCCTCTTCTGAAATATTTCTCTGTACTTCATCTAAACCTCAAAAATATACTTCTCTTGTATCATTTATTATACTTCACTGGCACAAATTTTGTGTTAGATTGGATTATTTTGCCAATTCTTTGTGCCCTCCTTTGATCACATGACATTATAGTACAATACAGTGAGTGGAATATATGTCCCCACTCCATTGACATTGGGCTTGATAATGCGACTTACTTTCATCATTAACATGTTACCGGACATTAGGTTAAATGTGCTTGTGTGTTTAGGTTTTTCTCTGACATGAGAAAAGCATGCCTGGGGAATCCGCTGTTCCTTCCACCTGGGTCCCAGAACAAACACATATGGAGATTTGAGCCCAACTCACAATTGAAAGCCAACCCCAGCTGACTCACAGTTTGAAAGAGAGCCACCTAGCCTAGATCTGCCAAACCATCGTTGATCTGTACATTCATAAGCGCAAGAATAAACATTTACTGCTGCAAACCACTGCACTGTGGAATAATTTGTATGTGGCCTTATTGCAGCAATTGACTAGTAAATTTGTTTTCTTCTCTGGGCCCCCATTAGAGTGTTGGCTCCTTGAGGTCAGCTACCATGATAAGAATTTCCAAATTTCCCAATGCCTATTAAGGTACCTGACACACAATAGGTACTCAATAAATGTTTGTTGCATAATAGAGTAAAAAATAACCAAGTGAATGAAGAACTATAGTAGAGAAAGGCACGGCACAGGGGTGTTTTAGGAAGGAGAAACTGATAGATGTGTGTAGGATGGAAATAGGGAGTAAGTCTGGAATCAAGTAATAAACATAATGGGATCTGTGCACAATTATGGGATAAAATGTTGTCTACTTTGTTCAAGAGGCCACAGGGGTTCCATGTGGTTCCAGTAATTTTTGAAGAGCATTTCCTTCCCTCCTTCAAGTCTTTGGGGGCAGCTGCAGTGCCTTTCTGTAGCAATATTAGAGAAATTGATGAAAGATGAAAAGCCTCAAACTCCTCCAAAAAAAATTGAGAAAACAAAATTACTGAGAAGTAAAACTTTCCTGTTTTCCTTCAGATAACCTTGTCTCAGTGTAACAGTCTAATTTGATATGGGCAGTTTATCACCCCCTGGATGCACTGGTGGATTTGTTGGGGACAGGCAGGTGTGACACCACATCTGAAGCTCTCCCAACTTTTA